>NC_040089.1:58855537-59198037 GCF_003369695.1 Bos indicus x Bos taurus
AATTTTCCACAGTTTATTGGGATCCACACAGTCAAAGGCTTTGGCATAGTCAATAAAGCAGAAATAGACGTTTTGCTGGAACTCTCTTGCTTTTTCCATGATCCAGTGGATGTTGGCAATTTGATCTCTGGTTCCTCTGCCTTTTCTAAAACCAGCTTGAACATCAGGAAGTTCATGGTTCACATATTGCTGAAGCCTGGCTTGGAGAATTTTGAGCATTACTTTACTAGCATGTGAGATGAGTCCAATTGTGCAGTAGTTTGAGCATTCTTTGGCATTTCCTTTCTTTGGGATTGGAATGAAAACTGACCTTTCGAGTCCTGTGGCCACTGCTGAGTTGTCCAAATTTGCTGGCATATTGAGTGCAGCACTTTCACAGCATCATCTTTCAGGATTTGGAATAGCTCAACTGGAATTCCATCACCTCCACTAGCTTTGTTCGTAGTGATGCTTTCTAAGGCCCACTTGACTTCACATTCCAGGACGTCTGGCTCTAGGTCAGTGATCACACTATCGTGATTATCTGGGTCGTGAAGATCTTTTTTGTATAGTTCTTCTGTGTATTCTTGCCATCTCTTCTTAATATCTTCTGCTTCTGTTGGGTCCATACCATTTCTGTCCTTTCTTGAGCTCATCTTTGCATGAAATGTTCCTTTGGTATCTCTGATTTTCTTGAAGAGATCCCTAGTCTTTCCCATTCTGTTGTTTTCCTCTATTTCTTTGCATTGATCTCTGAAGAAGGCTTTCTTATCTCTTCTTGCTATTCTTTGGAACTCTGCATTCAGATGTTTATATCTTTCCTTTTCTCCTTTGCTTTTCGCTTCTCTTCTTTTCACATTTGTATTTGTAAGGCCTCCCCAGACAGCCATTTTGCTTTTTTGCATTTCTTTTCTATGGGAATGGTCTTGATCCCTGTCTCCTGTACAATGTCACGAATTTCATTCCATAGTTAATCAGGCACTCTATCTATTTAGGATTTGATTTGGCGCGCCCATCGCAGCCGCCTGCGCTGGCGCGGTGGCGGCCGGGAGGAGATACCCCACGCCCCAAGCCCGAGGCCAAGGGTGGCGTTGGAGAGGAGCAACCCCACGACCAAGGCCAGGGGCAGTGGCCGGGAGGACCAACCCCACGTCCAGGGAGCCGTGGCTGCGCGGGTGCAGGAGGGCCTAGAGGAGCTATCCCACATTGAAGGTCAGGAAGGGGGGTGGTGAGGAAATACCACTCGTCCAAGGTGAGGAGCAATGGCTGTGCTTTGCTGGAGCAGCCATGAAGAGATACCTTATACCCAAGGTAAGACTGTAGGTGTTGCAAGAGGGCATCAGAGGGCAGACATACTGAAACCATACTCACAGAAAACTAGTCAATCTAATCACACTAGGACCACAGCCTTGTCTAACTCAATGAAACTAAGCCATGCCCGTGGGGCAACCCAAGACGGGCGGGTCATGGTGGAGAGATTTGACAGAATGTGGTCCACTGGAGAAGGGAATGGCAAACCACTTCAGTATTCTTGCCTTGAGAACCCCATGAACAGTATGAAAAGGCAAAATGATAGGATACTGAAAGAGAAACTCCCCAGGTCAGTAGGTGCCCAATATGCTACTGGAGATCAGTGGAGAAATAACTCCAGAAAGAATGAAGGGATGGAGACAAAGCAAAAACAATACCCAGCTGTGGATGTGACTGGTGATAGAAGCAAGGTCTGATGCTGTAAAGAGCAATATTGCATAGGAACCTGGAATGTCAGGTCCATGAATCAAGGCAAATTGGAAGTGGTCAAACAAGAGATGGCAAGACTGAATGTCAACATTCTAGGAATCAGCAAACTGAAATGGACTGGAATGGGTGAATTTAACTCAGATGACCATTATATCTACTACTGCAGGCAGGAATCCCTCAGAAGAAATGGAGTGGCCATCATGGTCAACAAAAGAGTCCGGAATGCAGTACTTGGATGCAATCTCAAAAACGACAGAATGATCTCTGTTCATTTCCAAGGCAAACCATTCAATATCACAGTAATCCAAGTCTATGCCCCAACCAGTAATGCTGAAGAAGCTGAAGTTGAATGGTTCTATGAAGACCTACAAGACCTTTTACAACTAACACCCAAAAAAGATGTCCTTTTCATTATAGGGGACTGGAATGCAAAAGTAGGAAGTCAAGAAACACCTGGAGTAACAGGCAAATTTGGCCTTGGAATACGGAATGAAGCAGGGCAAAGACTAATAGAGTTTTGCCAAGAAAATGCACTGGTCATAACAAACAGCCTCTTCCAACAACACAAGAGAAGACTCTACACATGGACATCACCAGATGGTCAACACCGAAATCAGATTGATTGTATTCTTTGCAGCCAAAGATGGAGAAGCTCTATACAGTCAGCAAAAACAAGACCAGGAGCTGTGGCTCAGACCATGAACTCCTTATGGCCAAATTCAGACTTAAATTGAAGAAAGTAGGGGAAATCACTAGGCCATCCAGTTATACAAAGGGTTAAATCCAAACCCACTTCAGTCACCCATAGACAGGGTGCCCTGAGAGGGATTCAGGATGGGAAAATAAAAGGATAATGTGTTCTATGTTTTGGATGACCAGGCTCCTAGTTAGTTAAGATGCATTCCTCAAGAAGAATCTCAATGACTCCAGATTCTTGCGTCTTCTCATATTAGAAAAGCACTAAAATCATCAAGTTGAGATCTCTTGTTTATGATTAGCAGTAATCTTTTATCAAGATACATCTTTGACTATGTATTTACTGTCAAAAAAATTTTTTTTCCTATCTATTCTGGGTCCTCTCCTACCTCTTGGGAGCAGTTCCTCAGAGCTACCTGAAAGACTGTTTCCCAGGCTATAGTTTTCAGTAAGGTCCCTGAATAAAACCAAAACTCACAACTCTTACATTATGTATTTTTTAAGCTGACAATAGTCATGTATATTTCCTAATGAACTTCTCGCCATGTCCTTATTACAGTTTTCTTGGAATAATTGCTAATTTTCACCATGTCACTCATTGACACCTTTCTTCTTTCCTTTAATATTTTTTCATTAATTGATTCAACAGAAATTTTGAACACTTATATTGTGCCTGGAACTGTTGTAGGTACCAAGAAATTGCTTATGTTATCCTAAATGGGGATGGACAATAAAATATGAACAATCACATAAGAGAATACTTGTTTGTAACACAGCACAAACTGAAGTGGGGAGGGAGGTGAGGAAAGAAAATGATGACAGGGAAATTAATTGGAGAGAGAGAGCTAGGCTAGACAGGCTGACCAGGGCATATATGCCTGCACAGTGCCAGGAAAGAGGATTCCTGATGCAGGAAGTGCAAATGCAAAGACTTCTGGGAAGGAGAGAGCTGGGATCCATGGAAGAGGAGGAGGCTGTGGAAGCTGGGATATGGTGAGCCAGGAAGAATGGAGAATGAGATGAGGTGGGAACTGGAGAGGCCTCATTAAAGGAGGGACTCAGGAGACAGCGTAGGTATTTAAATTTTGTTCTAGGAAGAAAGTAAGGTTTTAAGAAGATAAATAATAGGATCAGGTTTACATTTTTCAAAGACCAGTCTGGTCATTAGTGGTGCTTGGATTGCAGGAGAGAGAGAGAGTCTTATCTTTCACCATTGAGGTTACATGCTACTTGGAGGTGGGGATTTGGAAGTGATGACTTCCCCAATTAGGGAACTGGTAGTGAAATCTCTGGACACCAGAGTTCATTTGCATATCACAGCTTGATTGGCTTGAAAAGGTTTCTTGTTTGTATTCTGGTCAGACTTCCAGCCAGATGGCTTGGGGCTGAAACTGAAGCAAAATTCTGCCCAGCTATGCACAGAGATTGTTTTGTTTAGGAGGGTCTGGAGATAGCATTGGGAAAGATCAGGGGCCATGGGGAAGTTTGTCTCTACCCCCCAAGATGTGAGAGTTAAGAGTGAGAGAAGCTTAGATGATGACCAGGCTATTTTTCTGGGGCATCGAAAAATCAGCAAGCACCACAGCACGAGCTCCATTCACACTCCATTTTAAGTCTGCATTGTGCTTTTGTTAGTTATACATCCATCTTCTCCAAATCAGGATCTAAAAAAGTAATTTTGTTCTTAGAACTTCTCAGCATTCTTTATAAGTATCACCTTAAAGTTAAATGAGTTGGAATTAAATCATTCATGGACTAATTTGCATATAGCAGAAAATCTAAAGTGAATGTGCTAATACTTAGCAAATTATTATTTAGGAGATGAGCATATTAGAATAATTAACATAAATAATTAACATACTTTAAGACTATTGTGTATTATAGGAAAAGAGATTTTAACTATCTGTGAAAAACTATTGGACAAGCATCCTTGATGATGATTAAAACTCAATAACAACTTTCTTTTTTTTGGTTTCTTTTATGAGAAGAAGATAAATGTATTTGAAATGCTTCATTAACTGGAAAGTCTGCTTTATGCCGTTCAGAACTGAATTTATACTTGTGAAATATGCAAATATTTTCAAGGTATAAAATTTTAACTGCAGTTGAATTCATGTGAAGCAGCCTGAAAAAAATGAAACCAACACAGCCCATAATTCCATTTTTCATTTTAACAACCTTGGCTAAACATTTTTTCAGGATTGAAATTTTTGAAGTAAATCAGTCTTAGAGACTTATGATCTCACTTTCTCAAATTATATCTGCCAGGTTTCATGGGGGCACAACCACCATCCCCAGATGCCAAACAGGATCAGAGTAGGAATTGGGCTTTGTAAAAAGTCAGGAGCCAGCCCAGCAGCTGCAAATTCTATCTTTATATAATCACTTATTTTTTTTGTCTTAATAAACAGTCTCTCTTAAAAAGCAAATGCTCTCGGGAAAAATGGGAGATAAAACTTTGCAGAATTTATTTGTGCCTCACCTTTTGGATTTGACAAACATCAAACATTAAGAAAATGTAACTAGGGACTTCCCTGGTAGTCCAGTGGTTAAGACATGACCTTCTGATACCGGTGATTGCAGGTCAATGCTTGGTCCAGGAACTAAGATCCCAGGAGCCTCTTGGCCAAAAAACCAAAACAAAAAACAGAAGCAATATTGTAACAAATTCAGTAAAGACTTTAAAAACAGTCTGCATCCAAAAAAAAAAAAAAAAAAATCTTTAAAGAAAATGCAACTAAAAGACGGATATTTTGATTCTACCTGCAGATATTTGCAGAGAAGAAAAGTTACTTTTATAGCCTACAACACTACCTAGGCGTGTTTTATGGGGTGCCTGAATATTAGTGACTCAGTGAGAGGGCTGAGAAGAAAGGATCATCCGGAGAGAAGGTCCAGACAATAGAAAGGAGAGGAGAGGCATCCACTGTTGTCTAGGGGATTGAAATCTGGGACTAGGATAATAGGAGATCTTGATTTTTTTATCCTAGGTTTGTAAACAAAGCCATCATAACTCCTCAGGTAAAAATAGATCCAGGGCAGATTCAACCTTTGTGTGATGCTTATCTGTCTCTGGGCAAATTCTAGGAGGAAAAAATGAAAAAATATATGAATACAAAATTAAATGTAGAGCTGCTGAATTTTTTTTAAAAAAGCACAACATAAAAGCTATGTATGGAGTTTATTCAGTATCTTATTGAGGAGTACAGCCTGGAATACAGAGCTCTGAGAAACTGCTCTGAAGAGGTAAGGGGAAAGGTCAGTGTATATATGATTTGGGCGAAGGGAGTACATTCAATCAAGTACACATCTCAGTTTGCTGCCACTCACGGGGATTAGATATCTTATGGTTTCAGGGCTTCTCTAAGTATGAGAAGATGAAAGAATCCAGGTTCATAAAAATTTTTCTCTTGAAAATAAATATTTAGAGGCCTATTCTGTCAGTTTGGCTGGAGCAGAGTGTGCCTCATTTCTGATCATCATGAACTCTTCAGGGTGTATTAAAAGTAGTGACTCCAGTGGATAATGGCTCAATCCTTGTAGAGCTAGATAGCTAGCAACCTTCTTTAGTTGGCAGAGCCTTGGAAGATCCACATGCCAGAGGACAAAACTAAAATGTTAGTGATGAGTCTGATGTCCTTTATTCAAAAGAAGACCATCCATGGATTGGTGGGGTACAGTGCCTAACAAGCAGTGGTACACTCTTTCCTGGGGATTTTGGGCAAAAGCATGTTTTAAAGAAAGTCTATTACCATATGCAAAATTAGGTAGCCAGTAGAAATTTGCTGTATGATGCAGAGAGCTCAAATCCAGTGCTCTGTGACAACCTAGAGGGGTGGGATGGGGTGGGAGACAGGAGGGAGATTCAAGAGAGAGGGGACATTCATATACCTGTGGCTGATTCATGTGGACATATGGCAGAAACCAATACAACATTGTAAAGCAATCATCCTCCAGTTAAAAAATTAATTACAAAGAAAAGAAAGAGGCAATGCAGAAACAGGGCATGATTGGCTCAGAAGTGGGGGATTTCCTTGTAAGTTTAGCAGGTCCTATTTTCTAGGGTAAGTTCAACTAGCTAGAACTGAGTTGGAGTATTACGATTGGTGTTAGGTTTGCTTGACAGTGAGGCGTTTCTGGTAAATGAAGGCTGACTTAGGTTTAGATTTGTGAAGTGGGCCAGGCCACTGGGGCAGTCTCCATTTTTCAGGTCCCCACATATGAATTAACTGTATTAGTGTATGGAGTTAAGGGCCCCTGAAACTTACCATCTATTAGTACCATGTGCAATATGGCTCATGGTAGAGGTAAGAATTTCAATTCTCATATGACATAGCAGAGATCCAAAGATAAGAAGGCTTCCAGTTAGTACTTTGATAGAGCTAAGCCGCGGAGAAGGCAATGGCACCCCACTCCAGTACTCTTGCCTGGAAAATCCCATGGATGGAGGAGCCTGGTAGGCTGCAGTCCATGGGGTCGCTAAGAGTCGGACACGACTGAGCGACTTCACTTTCACTTTTCACTTTTATGCATTGGAGAAGGAAATGGCAACCCACTCCAGTGTTCTTGCCTGGAGAATCCCAGGGACGGTGGAGCCTGGTGGGCTGCCTTCTATGGGGTCACACAGAGTCGGACACGACTGAAACGACTTAGCAGCAGAGCTAAGCCTTGAATCTAGTCTCATGAAGCGGGAATCTCTGCTATTATCTCCCTATGTAACCTCAGGCAAGTTACATCACCTCTTTGCCTCTTTAGTCCTCTCTTGAAAAATGAGATGCAAAATAAAACAAATGCACATTTCTCCCCAGTTTAATAAAAGCACTTTCCATTTACCCAAACTGAAAAATGAGAAAGCTATCCTCTGGCTTCTCAGACTCTCACCCCTACAATCCAACAGAATGTCACACGGGGACCAGAAGTACTGTTGTCATACTATATTCTTACAAAACTCTGTTAAAATAAATAAATAAATAAATAAATAAGCATATTTAAGAGATTTACTTACATCGTGATAAAGACTGCAATTTACTTTTCTGCCGGCCTCCCAGGATTTGATTCCTAGTCTTACTCTAATAATAGCCATGGGTGGTGGGGCCAGTTACTTGGTTTCTCAATGCTTCCATTTTCTCATTTATAAAATGGTGATACTACTGACAGCATTGTGATGATGACAATCAAATAACTTGATGAATAAACCATTAATTTTTCTAGTTCAATCAGTTTAGTCGCTGAAATCTGTATACAGATTTCTCAGGAGGCAGGTCAGGTGGTCTGTATCTATAAGAATTTTCCACAGTTGGTTGTGATCCACACAGTCAAAGGCTTTGGCATAGTCAAGCAAAAGTAGATGTTTTTCTGGAACTCTCTTGCTTTTTCGATGATCCAATGGATGTTGGCAATTTGATCTCTGGTTCCTCTGCCTTTTCTAAATCCGGTTTAAACATGTGGAAGTTCATGGTACATGTACTGTTGAAACCTGGCTTAGAGAATTTTGAGCATTACTTTGTTAGCATGTGAGATGAGTGCAATTGTGTGGTTCAGTTAAGTTGCTCAGGCATGTCCGACTCTTTGTGACACCATGGACTGCAGCACACCAGGCCTCTCTGTCCATCATTAAATCCCGGAGTCCACTCAAACTCATGTCCATTGAGTCGGTGATGCCATCCAACCATCTCATCCTCTGTCATCCACTTCTCCTCCCTTCAATCTTTCCCATCATCAGGGTCTTTCCCAGTGAATCAGCCCTTCGCATCAGATGGCCAAAGTATTGGAGTTTCAGCTTCAGCATCAGTCCTTCCAATGAATATTCAGGACTGATTTCCTTTAGGATGGACTGGTTGGATCTCCTTGCAGTCCAAAGGACTCACTCTCAAGAGTCTTCTCCAACATAACAGTTCAAAAGCATAAATTCTTCAGCACTTAGCTTTCTTTATAGTCCAACTCTCACATCCATACATGACTACTGGAAAAACCATAGCCTTGACTAGATGGACCTTTGTTGGCAAAGTAATGTCTCTGTTTTTTATTATGCTGTCTAGGTTGGTCATAGCTTTTCTCCCAAAGAGGAAGTGTCTTTTAATTTCATGGCTGCAGTCACCATCTGCAGTGATTTTGGAACCCCCCAAAATAAAGCCCACCACTGTTTCCCCATCTATTTGCCACGAAAGGATGGAACCAGATGCCATGATCTTAGTTTTCTGAATGTTGAATTTTAAGCCAATTTTTTCACTCTCTTCTTTCACTTTCATCAAGAGGCTCTTCAGTTCTTTGCTTTCTTCCATAGGGTGGTGTCATCTACATATCTGAGATTATTTATATTTCTCTCCGAAATCTTGATTCCAGCTTGTGCTTCATCCAGCTGGCATTTTGCATGATACACTCTGCATATAAGTTAAATAAGGAGGGAGGCAATATACAGCCTTGATGTACTCCTTTCCTAATTTGGAATTAGTCTGCTGTTCCATGTCCAATTCTAACTGTTGCTTCCTGACCTACATATATATTTCTCAAGAGGCTGGTCAGGTGATTTGGTATTCCCATCTCTTGAAGAATTTTCCACAGTTTATTGTGATCCACACAGTCAAAGGCTTTGGTGTAGTCAATAAAGCAGAAATAGATGTTTTTCTGGAACTCTTTTGCTTTTTCAATGATCCAGTGGATGTTGGCAATTTGATCTCTGGTTCCTCTGCCTTTTCTAAAACCAGCTTGAACATCAGGAAGTTCATGGTTCACATATTACTGAAGCCTGGCTTGGAGAATTTTGAGCATTACTTTACTAGCGTGTGAGAAGAGTGCAATTGTGTGCTAGTTTGAGCATTCTTTGGCATTGCGCCTTTCTTTGGGATTGGGATGAAAACTGACCTTTTTGAGTCCTGTGGCCACTGCTGAGTTGTCCAAATTTGCTGGCATATTGAGTGCAGCACTTTCACAGCATCATCTTTTAGGATTTGAAATAGCTCAACTAGAATTCTATCACCTCCACTAGCTTTGCTCGTAGTGATGCTTCCTAAGGCTCACTTTACATTCCAGGATGTCTGGCTCTAGGTGAGTGATCACACCATCATCATTATCCAGGTCATGAAGATCTTTTTTGTATAGTTTTTCTGTGTATTGTTCCCACCTCTTCTTAAAATCTTCTGCTTCTTTTAGCTCCATACCATTTCTGTCCATTATTTTGCCCATCTTTGCATGAAATGTTCCCTTGGTATCTCTAATTTTCTTGAAGAGATCTCTAGTCTTTCCCATTCTATTGCTTTCCTCTATTTCTTTGCATTGATCAC
Source organism: Bos indicus x Bos taurus (assembly GCF_003369695.1). Classification (NCBI taxonomy): domain Eukaryota; kingdom Metazoa; phylum Chordata; class Mammalia; order Artiodactyla; family Bovidae; genus Bos; species Bos indicus x Bos taurus. Next base: position 58,865,233 of record NC_040089.1, read on the forward strand.
TGAAAAAGACTTTATCTTTCTTTGCTATTCTTTGGAATTCTGCATTCAAATGAGTATGTCTCTCATTTTCTCCTTTACCTTTAGCTTCTCTTCTTTTCTCAGATATTTGTAAGGGTTCCTCAGACAACCATTTTGCCTTTTTACATTTCTTTTTCTTGCAGATGGCCTTGATCACTGCCTCTTCTCCAACGTCATGAACCTCTGTCCACAGTTCTTCAGGCACTCTTGCCTATCAGATCTAATCCCTTGAATCCATTTTTCACTTCCAGTGTGTAATCATAAGGGATTTGATTTAGGTCATACCCGAATGGTCTAGTGGCATAATATGGCAGAGTAGAAGGAAGTTAGCTCATCTTCTCCTGTGAGAAATCCAAAACTACAACTCACTGCTGAACAACCATTGACTGGATTTTTTTGGGATCCCACCAAAAAAAGATATCCCATGTCCAAGGGCAAGGGAGAAGTCCCAACAAGACTGTAGGAGGGGCAAAATCATGTTTAGAATCATACCCCTTACCTTTCAGAGACACTCAAAGGGCCCAAACAAAGCTTGTGTGCACCAGGACCCAGAGACCCCACAGAGACTAAGCCAGAAATGTGTTTGAATGTCTCCTGCGAAGGTACAGGTCAGCAGTGGACTGCTGCAGGGGCAAGGGCTCTGGGTACAGCAGATCTGGGTATGGCAAAGCCCTCTTGGAGGAGGTCGCCATTAACCCCACCACAGAGCTGCCAGAACTGACACAGGACTGGGGAGACAGACTCTTGGAGGAAACAAAGAGAACCTTGTGCACCAAGACCCAGGAGAAAGGAGCAGTGACCTCACAAGAGACTGACCCAGACTTGCCTGTGAGTGTCCAGGAGTCTCCGGCGAAGGTGTGGGTCAGCAGTGGCCTGATGTAGAGTCAGGGGCACCCGGTGGGGCAGTTCTTGCATGGGTCCTTTTAAAAGAGGTTGCCATTATCTTCATTACCTCCACCAGGTTTGGCCTCAAGTCAAACAACAGGGAGGGAACACAGCCCCACCCATCAACAGAAAATAGGATTAAAGATCACTGAGCATGGCCCCGCCTATCAGAACAAGACCCAGTTTCCCCCTCAGTCAGTCTCTTCCATCAGGAAGCTTCCATAAGCCTCTTACCATTATTCATCAGAGGGAAGACAGAATGAAAACCACAATCACAGAAAACTAACCAAACTGATCACATGGACCATAGCCTTGTCTAACTCAATGAAAATATGAGCCTTTCTGTGTAGGGCCACCCAAGATGGTGGAGAGATCTGACAAAACATGGTCCACTGGAGAAGGGAATGGCAAACCACTTAAGTATTCTTGCCTTGACAACCCCATGAACAGTAAGAAAAGGCAAAAAGATAGGACACTGAAAAATTAACTCCCCAGGTCGGTAGGTGACCAATATGCTACTGGAGATCAGTGGAGAAATAACTCCAGAAAGAATGAAGAGATGGAGCCAAAGCAAAAACAGTACCCAATTGTGGATGTGACTGGTGACGGAAATAAAATCCAGTGCTATAAAGAGCAATATTGCATAGGAACCTGGAATGTTAGGTCCATGAATCAAGGCAAATTGGAAATGGTCAAACAGGAGATGATAAGGTGAACATCAACATTTTAGGAATCAGTGAACTAAAATGGACTGGAATGGGTGAATTTAACTCAGATGACCATTATGTCTACTACCGTGGGCAAGAATCCCTTAGAAGAACTGGAGTAGTCATCATAGTCAACAAGAGAGTCTGAAATGCAGTACTTGGATGCAGTCTCACAAATGACAGAATTCCCTTCAATATCAAGATAGAACTAGGGTATAAACACCCCTATGCTTTTCATTTTTCCTTGCTATTTTCTATATACTAAACAATTCAGGTGGGATATGTTTCTCATATTTAAGTGTCCACCACCTTTCTGCTCTTTTGTCACCTATCTTTACTAAAGCAATATATGAATACTCTGATTAATCTTTTCATCTAGAAGACTACAGTGTCTTTGGAGCTTCTACCCGCTTAGTAATTCCGAGTGAGGAAGGTTTGCAGTACCTCTCCCCCTCCCACGTATTTCAGCCCCTGTAATTAGCCACAGACTGATACAGGGACTAACTGACTCGACTGTAGGAGATCATGAAACATCTCAAAGCCTTTGTTTTCTCATTCAGGAATTGGGATAATCATTGTTCCTACTTGGTGAGAATTGGATTAACCAGAGCATGTAAATTAGCACGCTGTCTAGCACACTGCAAGTACTCAAGAAATACTGAATATTGTCATCATAATCACGATTATCTCCAGGGAGTTTGGTAACACCCTGTCTCCTTTCCCCCTGAAGAATACTTTACAGAATGGGTTCAATAACATTCCAGTTCCAAGTTCTGAAAATAAGGAGCAAAATATTAAGTATGTTTGTTACGATTATCTCCTAGTAATGATCCTTTTTTCTATGACTGCAAAATCCATTCTTATGCTGGTATTATAGGAAACATACTGCATTCTTAGGAACCTCTGGTTCTAAAAAATTTTAAATAAACATCTAAAAGAGAGATTGACTTATGCTGTGAGAGAGACTGCATTTTACTTCTTTTGTAAATGGTCTTATAATAAATAATTTCAAAAGATATGTTCAAAATAGGAATGCCATCAGGGAAATGTTAGTGCAGATGGAATGATTTTAGAGCTCAAAGTAATTAAGAATTCTTGGCAAGAAGAAACTTTGAAAAAATAGAATCCAATTCTTTACCCATAATAGTTTAATGCTGTACCTTTAATAAACTCTTATGAATACTTATTTATGATATACCAAAATTTGGGATAAAAGCATAGAATTGAAGGCTTTATATTCTGGGTACATTCATTTAAATTATTGATTGAGCCAGTGTCCTATTTTACAATGTTCTACTTTAGTGCAATAAAAATGAACTATTTGGTATGTCATTAAGAATGACAACAAGTTCTGGAATGGCTAAGCATTTGGAATAAAAAGAGAGTGCACCTAACAATGAGATATTTTATTGGCTCAGAAAGTCCTTTAAAGTTTCTTGCACGTTAGTGCTATCAATTAGGTTTCTGATGACCAATCGAATTGCATGAACACCTTTGGTTAAAGGCATATACAACTCCAACCAATAAAAAGTAACACTTTGCTTAATGAAAAAAATGAGAACAAATGGTATGTTAAAGTAAATCATAATACACCAGGATTCAAAGCATCAAAATAGAAATTATGGTCATTATAAACTAAAATCCTTAAGTGTTGTGTCCAAGAAACTATTAATTAAAATCTACAAAATTTAACAACCAGCCATCCTTTATTGAAGCAGGGCAAAGACTAATAGAGTTTTGCCAAGAAAACGCACTGGTCATAACAAACACCCTCTTCCAACAACACAAGAGAAGTCTCTATACATGGTCATCACCGATGGCCAACACCAAAATCAGATTGGTTATATTCTTTGCAGCCAAAGATGGAGAAGCTCTATACGGTCAGCATAAACAAGACCAGGAGCTGACTGTGGCTCAGATCATAAACTCCTTATTGCCAAATTCAGACTTAAATTGAAGAAAGTAGGGAAAACCACTAGACCATTCAGGTATGACCTAAATCAAATCCTGTATGATTATACAGTGGAAGTGAGAAATAGATTTAAGGGCCTAGATCTGATAGATAGAGTGCCTGATGAACTATGGAATGAGGTTCATGACATTGTACAGGAGACAGGGATCAAGACCATTCCCATAGAAAAGAAATGCAAAAAAGCAAAATGGCTGGCTGGGGAGGCCTTACAAATAGCTGTGAAAAGAAGAGAAGCAAAAAGCAAAGGAGAAAAGGAAAGATATAAACATCTGAATGCAGAGTTCCAAAGAATAGCAAGAAGAGATAAGAAAGCCTTCTTCAGCGATCAATTCAAAGAAATAGAGGAAAACAATAGAATGGGAAAGACTAGAGATCTCTTAAAGAAAATCAGAGATACCAAAGGAACATTTCATGCAAAATGGGTTCGATAAAGGACAGAAATGGTATGGACCTAACAGAAGCAGAAGGTATTAAGAAGAGATGGCAAGAATACACAGAAGAACTGTACAAAAAAGATCTTCATGACCCAGATAATCACAATGGTGCGATCACTGACCTAGAGCCAGACATCCTGGAATGTGAAGTCAAGTGGGCCTTAGAAAGCATCACTACGAACAAAGCTAGTGGAGGTGATGGAATTCCAGTTGAGCTATTCCAAATCCTGAAAGATGATGCTGTGAAAGTGCTGCACTCAATATGCCAGCAAATTTGGACAACTCAGCAGTGGCCACAGGACTCGAAAAGGTCAGTTTTCATTCCAATCCCAAAGAAAGGAAATGCCAAAGAATGCTCAAACTACCATACAATTGCACTCATCTTACACGCTAGTAAAGTAATGCTCAAAATTCTCCAAGCCAGGCTTCAGCAGTATGTGAACCGTGAACTTCCTGATGTTCAAGCTGGTTTTAGAAAAGGCAGAGGAACCAGAGATCAAATTGCCAACATCCGCTGGATCATGGAAAAAGCAAGAGAGTTCCAGCAAAACATCTATTTCTGCTTTATTTACTATGCCAAAGCCTTTGACTGTGTGGATCACAATAAACTGTGGAAAATTCTGAAAGAGATGGGAATACCAGACCACCTGATCTGCCTCTTGAGAAATGTGTATGCAGGTCAGGAAGCAACAGTTAGAACTGGACATGGAACAACAGACTGGTTCCAAATAGGAAAAGGAGTTCATCAAGGCTGTATACTGTCACCCTGTTTATTTAACTTATATGCAGAGTACATCATGAGAAACGCTGGACTGGAAGAAACACAAGCTGGAATCAAGATTGCCGGGAGAAATATCAATCACTGCAGATATGCAGATGACACCACCCTTATGGCAGAAAGTGAAGAGGAACTCAAAAGCCTCTTGATGAAAGTGAAAGTGGACAGTGAAAAAGTTGGCTTAAAACTCAACATTCAGAAAATAAAGATCATGGCATCTGGTCCCACCACTTCATGGGAAATAGATGGGGAAACAGTGGAAACAGTGTCAGACTTTATTTTTATGGGCTCCAAAATCACTACAGATGGTGTCTGCAGCCATGAAATTAAAAGACGCTTACTCCTTGGAAGGAAAGTTATGACCAACCTAGATAGCATATTCAAAAGCAGAAACATTACTTTGCCAACAAATGTTCGTCTAGTCAAGGCTATGGTTTTTCCTGTGGTCATGTATGGATGTGAGAGTTGGACTGTGAAGAAGGCTGAGCGCTGAAGAATTGATGCTTTTGAACTGTGGTGTTGGAGAAGACTCTTGAGAGTCCCTTGGACTACAAGGAGATCCAACCAGTCCATTCTGAAGGAGATCAGCCCTGGGATTTCTTTGGAAGGAATGATGCTGAAGCTGAAACTCCAGTACCTTGGCCACCTCATGCGAAGAGTTGACTCATTGGAAAAGACTCTGATGCTGGGAGGGATTGGGGGCAGGAGGAAAAGGGGATGACAGAGGATGAGATGGCTGGATGGCATCACTGACTCCATGGACGTGAGTCTGAGTGAACTCAGGAAGTTGGTGATGGACATGGAGGCCTGGCGTGCTGCGATTCATGGGGTCGCAAAGAGTCGGACACGACTGAGCGACTGATCTGATCTTATCTGAACCTTTATTGACTTATTTATTCAAAATTATGAATATCAACTATATGCCAAAACTCACACTGCTTGTTGCATACCCAAATTATAAAAGAAATATACATGGGATCTGTTCAAGAAGCTGAAAAATTAATGAACTAGACAAAACAAAAAATTATGTGGTCTGCTTGCAATTTGAAATTTTAAACCCTTGAAATAAAGAGAAAGAACTGTTACAGAATAATGGGTGAGTAGAATTTAGATAAGGTAGTACTATTTTCAGAGGATATGATATTTCTGGTGAGGCCTAAATGATTCCAGGAAACTGTCATAAGGAGGAGCTTTCCCACAAACGCAACTTATGCACATGCCAAGTTCCCAAAGTACTCAAGCTTCTGAAAAACAGGAAGATCAGAGTGGTTAATAAATAAAGGGAAAGATGGATTGAAATGACTTTGGACAGGTAGCTACAAATCAGCTGATGCATATAAATAGCGATTATATTTTAACCAGTACACAGTGGGGACCCTTAAAGTCTGGAAGGGAGCAGTTAATAGAGAAATTATACACTGACTTCTACTACATAGCAGATATTGTTCTTCCTAAATCATAGACCAATTCAGGAGGCAATGAAATGGAAGGAAGTTGGGGAAGAGAGGAGGGAGGATGGAATAGAAGTGAGAGAGGAGAACACACTGAGACTAGGGGATTAAAGAAGAGAGAGATACAGCTCTCGAAATTGATTTTTAATTTGAGTATTCTTTTCCTAAGATTGGAAACCTCAGTTTGTAATCAACGGACAATTTTGTTTAACACACTTTTATTGATCATTTAATATGTGTCCAGAATTTCCAAATTGATAAAGACTTAATGTAATTGGATTGATAATACAATAATGGAAATAATAGATGAAGGATATGGAAAACAGGCAATCTCTTTGGTGCAGAATCAGGTGACTGTTTCAGTTGGAAACCAACCTCATTCATTCATAGGAAGACTATTTTGTATGCTGATCACATGAAACCATGGACAAGGCTCTGTACATTCTGAGGTGTGTAGAGTTGAGTCAAATCTACATCCTTTCCTCAAAGAACTCACATCCAATGGAAGTAAGACAATTATAACAGAGTCAAACAAAGATCTGCAGGATTCTGAAGATCTTTTCTATCTGTTACACAGGATATGCAACTTCATTCATTCATCCACAACATAGTGCACTGATCACCTAATTCGTGCCAAGTATCACCAACATGTCTGCTCTAGAATATCACTGTTTTACAGAAATTTTTTTAAATGTGAAGGAAACTGATTTATGCTATGTACCTACATCATGTCAGATAATATGTTGGGTGGGGTTTCTTTTTATTTCCATTCATAGCAACTTTATAATAACCACCACTCTTCCTTTTTGTGAGGAAACAAAGGGTCATACAGTACATGTAATTTGCCCAAATTCAACTACTTATTAGGGGTTCCCAGGTGGCACTCGTGGCCCTGGATCAGGAAGATCCTCTGAAGAAGGGAATGGCAACCCACTCCAGTATACTTTCCTGGAGAATCCCATGGACAGAGAAGCTTGGTGGGCTACAGACTATGGGATCACAGAGTCGAACATGGAGTGATTTAGGACTCATGCATACAACTACCTATTAAGCAGCAGAGATAAAATGTGAATGTTTCATTGATTTTAAAGCCTGTTTTCTCCTAATCTTGACTATCCCTAAATCTTTACTTAGTGAGGAAAATATTTTATCTCAGGAAAATGGGACATATTTTGATGCAAATTTTAGAACAATAAGTTTGATGGCAGATTTAGATGTACAGAAATATGAAGATGTTCAAAAGATAGAGTTAAGTGGAGGTTAAAATATATCAATTAATAATAACCCCCAAATCAAAACCAATAAACAGAAGGACTGAGACTGAAAGGGATTTAATGGTTTTATATAGAACTGATAAATAAGTTTGCCTCTCATAAAGCAGGGAATTAAGAAGTGGAAAGAAAAGTCTCATTTAGTACTCTGTCCAGTTAAACTTTTTGCAAGAACGAATCTATGCATCACAGGTGGAATACAATAAAATGAATACACCTGTAAGTAAACTCATGTTGTTTTCACTGAAATAACTGGGTGATAAGGAGAGTGGTGTGGTTTCACGTGTGTAGCAGAGCATTCGGAGACAACTGTTTCCTTCATTCTGTGCACAGTCTCTCTGAAGTTTTACTAGATAAAGAGATGAACCGTCAAATAACAGAATTGATGGTGGCAGAGCTTTTCATGCTGCTGTGGCAGTCTGACACATTACTGTAGATACAGATTAAAGATTCTTGGTCATGACAGGATCCCCATAGAGCAAGTCACAGATGCCAGATGTAATGTAGTTGCCAGTTTCTGCTCAGAGGTCAGGATTCTTGCTTCAACTTTATGCTTAGACCTTTTGGAGCAGTAATATCAATCAAAAGGCCCTTGTTTCACCCACAAGGTAAGCACAGACTCTTACCTTTCCCAATGTTTGCCAAGCACTCCCTCAGACTGTTAGTTTTTATACACCCCTTGAGAGGTCTGGTGTGCTGTTTCCATGGCTACTCTTTCTGAAGAGTTCTTTTGGCAATGGTACAACCTGCATGACTCAGAGTTTTTTCAGATGTTTCAGTAGAACTAACGGCATCTTTGTGAAGAGGCTGTTATTGCCAATGAACCAGATATATTGTATGTTCTGGATTTGATACTTACATTAATATCAGTTTTTTTTTTTTCCCAAAACCTTTTCTCAAAACATTTACCTTTGGATCAAAATGTACCTGCATGATAACAGGGAGTAGATCTCATGATATGGAAGGAAAAACCCTGACCCAGAGTCACCGAGTATGCTCAGTTGATAAAACATAAAAGTAGGATTGCCAGCTCCTAACTTCCACTTTGGTGCACTGTTCACCTACATTGTGGTACCCCTATATGAGTCTTTTTGGACAGTGTCTACTTATCCTGAGTCATCAATCATCACACCATCATGAAGCCAAAAGAGATGCACCTTCACAGCCCACCTAGCTATGAACTGTGTGTTTCTCCCAACATTCATAAGTTGAATCCTCAATCCCCAATGTGATGATATTTGGAGATGGAGACTTTGGGATGTAATTGGGTCATGAAATAGAACTCTGATGATGAGAGATGAGAGAACTTTCTTCACTTACTTCTTATATATGAGGACACAGCATAAAGGTATCCATCTGCAAACCAGGAACCCAATTATCCAGCATCTTGATGTTGAACTTCTCAGCTTTTAGAACTGTGAGGGATAAATTTCTATTAAGCCATTCAGTCTATTTTTTAATAGCAGCCTGAACTAAAATATATCCAGATCAATAGACTTCTTATTTATGATTGAATAAGGAAAGAATAAAGTGTTAATCACACAACAGAAATTTAATTCCCCTTTAGATATCTTTCTTTTTCTCATTTGTAGTTCCTGAGTGTTGCATGGAGACATCAGTCTCAAGTAAACATGGGTATGATTGAATTCAAATCACTCTTTGCCAGCTGGACAAGCTGAAATGGTAAGCCTGGAAGAGCTCAGAATTTTTACACCTTCCCTTTTACTGTTAGTCTCTGGAGAATACATAAACAATTAGGTAGAAACCATTCAATAAAGAGGGAAAAAAAGCAAGATGAATAATAAACCAGCAGAAATTTAGTCCCTTTAAATCAGCATCATGAGCAAGGGAATTTACAAACATTTTTAGGGCATGGTAATTTCTTGTTTGGATGTTGTGTATACATATATATATATATATATATATATATATATATATATATAATATACCTGCAAGTCCATGATCAAATGTATCTGGGAAGCTTGCAATTTCACTTTGAAATATATAATAAATATTCCCATAGTATCAAAGAAAAAAAATGTGTTTCACTTGTTTAATTCAGGATGTCCCAAACTTATGTGAGCGCAGAACTTGTCTTTCTTCCTTTAACACTCAACATTATCCTGCAGAATACACTTTGGCTCTGAAGGAGAGCAAGTTGAGAATGGTGCCCTGCAGTTTTTCAGCTCACTCTAACCATTAAGACCTATGAGCTGTCTCCGCTTGCTTGCAGAGCCTGTCATTTTGTTTTAAAATAAATATTTTAATCACAGTCTCCTGTACAGTTGTCTTCTAATCATAACATAGCCACTTAATGAGTGCTCACATTCACACACACTCTAAAACATCCAGAATAACTAAGACCAAGTAGCAAGATAAGAGGACATGACCCTGGGTATCAGGAGACCAAGAGGCCAGGCTAGACGAAATATATCAATTTGGGGAATTCTGACATCTGAACATTAAGGTGGCAAGAACAAAGTTTAAGCATAGTCGTTAAAAACAAATAGCTTAAGTAAATATGAATGAGATGAAAGTTTACACTAGAGTTAAACTAAGTATTGGGTAGTCATTGAATATTAAGGTCATTTCCAAGAAGATAATATACTGAGACACAGATTGCTAAATATAGGTTTAAATCTATCTACTTTTGATTTGGTTTTTATAGAGACAAAGTATATTTGAGTATATTAATAAATATGTCTTCTGCCACGTTTAAAAATTATACTGTGAAAAACATGTTTCTAAAAAAATTATAATCTTTAATTCCATATTTATAAATTTGTGAATCTACTATAAGATGTAAATATATGAAAGCTCAAAATGGCCTGTTTCTTAGTTTTGGCTGGAAAGTAAAGGTTACTAATAGTAAAAATTTATAATAAAAATTTATAAAAGTAGAACTACTAGAAATAATAAGAGTAAAGGAAAGCAACTTTGTACGCAAAGTACGGGAAGAAAATGGGACATCAGTTCAGTTCAGTTCAGTCGCTCAGTCGTGTCTGACTCTTTTCGACCCCATGAATCACAGCACGCCAGGCCTCCCTGTCCATCACCAACTCCCCGAGTTCACTCAGACTCACGTCCATCGAGTCAGTGATGCCATCCAGCCATCTCATCCTCTGTTGTCCCCTTCTCCTCCTGCCCCCAATCCCTCCCAGCATCAGAGTCTTTTCCAATGAGTCAACTCTTCGCATGAGGTGGCCAAAGTACTGGAGTTTCAGCTTCAGCATCATTCCTTCCAAAGAAATCCCAGGGCTGATCTCCTTCAGAATGGACTGGTTGGATCTCCTTGCAGTCCAAGGGACTCTCAAGAGTCTTCTCCAACACCACACTTCATAAGCATCAATTCTTTGGCGCTCAGCCTTCTTCACAGTCCAACTCTCACATCCATACATGACCACAGGGAAAACCATAGCCTTGACTAGATGAACCTTTTTTGGCAAAGTAATGTCTCTGCTTTTGAATATGCTATCTAGGTTGGTCATAACTTTCCTTCCAAGGAGTAAGTGTCTTTTAATTTCATGGCTGCAGTCACCATCTGTAGTGATTTTGGAGCCCATAAAAATAAAGTCTGACACTGTTTCCACTGTTTCCCCATCTATTTCCCATGAAGTGGTGGGACCAGATGCCATGATCTTCGTTTTCTGAATGTTGAGCTTTAAGTCAACTTTTTCACTCTCCACTTTCACTTTCATCAAGAGGCTTTTTAGTTCCTCTTCACTTTCTGCCATAAGGGTGGTGTCATCTGCATATCTGAGGTTATTGAGTAAGCAAGGAATATAGCATGTGTTTTTGTAATGAAAAATGAGTAATACCATCCAAAATAAAATGATTGGCTATTCCAGATTAAAAGGAAAAAGAATAAGAAAAATCTAAATGGATATAGAATTTTTTTAGAAGATCTGTGGAAAAGAAATGATGTTGTGAGGCCAAAGCTTGCTAAATTAGTTTTTCACTTTCATTTCACATTTAATGTGTTCGATAATGTACTGATACAAAACTAGAGTTTAATTTTCTCTTTGTTAAAGCCATAACATTTTGCAGATTATTGATCCACTCTTAAAGTTATAAAGGGTTTTTCTTTATGTAGATGTAATCTGCCTAGGAAAACAAAGACTCTGCACTTTAGAAAATATTTCCTGTGTTCCACATAGTCTTTATTAGGTCTTTGATTACTTAGAAAAACTAAGTCATTTCAATATTAAATAGCCAAGGTGTTTTTGTTTTTGTTTTACTTACAACCATGTAACTTCCTGTATTTGCAATGCATATCTTCTCATTTTCACTTTGGCTAAAGGTATAACTATTGTTTCACAGTGACTTATGTTCCTGTTTGACAAAATGTTTTAAACCTATTGGCATTTCAGACAAATTTCCCCAAATCAAATTTTGAATGAAGTCTTTTCAAACTTGCACTAATTTGGGGATTTTCCAGAGGGCTTCTCGAAAATCTCAAAAGTTGTACTTTCTCCTTATAAAAGAGAAATATTTTTCAATATTTAGGCATCTGACGTGAGCAGTAGACTTACTGGATAAGACCCTGATGCCGGGAAAGATTGAAAGCAGAAGGAAAGAGGGCAACAGAGGATGAGATGACTGTCTGGCATCATCCATATAATGGACATAAACTTGGGCATATTCCAGAAGATGGTGAGGGACAGTGAAGCCTGGAGTGCTGCAGTCCGTGGAGTCGTGAAAATGTGGACACAACTTGGCAACTGAACAAGAAGACATATTTGATGCTAAATTGCATAGCAAAGATTATCAAATAAATGACGTTTAACATCCTTTGATTATATGACATGTGTGAAAGGGTTAGTCACTTAGTTTTTTCTGACTCTTTGAGACTCCATGGACTGTAGCCTGCCAGGTTTCTCTGTCTGTGGGATTCTCCAAGTGAGAATACTAGAGCAGGTTGTCATTCCTGGGGATCTTCCCAACTCAGGAATCAACCCCTATCTTCCATGTTGGCAGACAGATTCTTTACTGTGTGAGCCACTAGGGAGGTTTCTTATATTTACATAGGTATATGTTATTAATATAAGTAATTTAGAAATTATATGAAATTCCTAGAATTCTGATCAGATCAGATCAGTCGCTCAGTCATGTCTGACTCTTTGCGACCCCATGAATTGCAGCACGCCAGGCCTCCCTGTCCATCACCAGTTCCCAAAGTTCACTCAGACTCACATCCATCGAGTCAGTGATGCCATCCAGCCATCCCATCCTCTGTCGTCCCCTTCTCCTCTTGCCCCCAATCCCTCCCAGCATCAGAGTCTTTTCCAATGAGTCAACTCTTCACATGAGGTGGCCAAAGTACTGGAGTTTCAGCTTTAGCATCATTCCTTCCAAAGAAATCCCAGGGCTGATCTCCTTCAGAATGGACTGGCTGGATCTCCTTGCAGTCCAAGGGACTCTCAAGAGTCTTCTCCAACACCACAGTTCAAAAGCATCAATTCTTCGGTGCTCAGCCTTCTTCACAGTCCAACTCTCACATCCATACATGACCACAGGAAAAACCACAGCCTTGACTAGATGGTCCTTTTTTGGCAAAGTAATGTCTCTGCTTTTGAATATGCTATCTAGGTTGGTCATAACTTTCCTTCCAAGGAGTAAGTGTCTTTTAATTTCATGGCTGCAGTCATCATCTGCAGTGATTTTGGAGCCCAGAAAAATAAAGTCTGACACTGTTTCCACTGTTTCCCCATCTATTTCCCATGAAGTGGTGGGACCGGATGCCATGATCTTCATTTTCTGAATGTTGAGCTTTAAGCCAACTTTTTCACTCTCCACTTTCACTTTCATCAAGAGGCTTTTGAGTTCCTCTTCACTTTCTGCCATAAAGATGGTGTCATCTGCATATCTGAGGTTATTGATATTTTTCCTGGCAATCTTGATTCCAGCTTGTGTTTCTTCCAGTCCAGCGTTTCTCATGATGTACTCTGCATATAAGTTAAATAAACAGGGTGACAGTATACAGCCTTAACGAACTCCTTGTCTGGTATAATGTTATCAATAATAATTCCAACATTTATCTTAAAATACTGTATATCACAAACACAAACAAGTTTACTCATCAGCTGCATCATTTTTTGTATGGGGATGAATTATCAACAGATCTTTAAACATGGATATTTTTAAGTCATTTCTAGTTTTTGTCATTTATACTTTTGTCATTCATAGTTATAGTTTTAGGCTTCCCTAGTGGCTCAGACAGTAAAGAATCTGCCTATAATGTGGGAGACCAGGGTTCAATGTCTGGGTTGGGAAGATCCTCAAGTCTTCTCTGAAAGTGGTCATAATCAATTATAGGCAAATATGTTTCATCTTCAAAGATATTCATGGCAAAAACCCTGACAATACTGTAGAGTTCATGTTTATGATCACTTTAAGATTGCAACAATGAACTAGGAAAGGATTTCTAAAACTGATGGAAAACTGATTCATAAATCTGCTAACCCAAGATGGAACAAAACAAGAATTACATGAGACTGAAAGTACTGATGAAGATAATCATAATTTTCATGGCTTTATTCAAAACATTCCTGGCTCTTTAATGGTTTGTTTTCCAGATTTAAAGGACTCTTTTTTTTCTCCTCTCATTTAAGCTATCTATAACTAACAGCAATATGGTAAAATATACTGTTGTCAACAACAGTTGAAACATTTGTTATTCTCCATCCCTGATGGCTCCAGAATTCAAGAACTCTTATTAAATATTCTTATTTTTCTTGACAATATATGTACTTACATAAGTTCAATAAAAATCTGTACTCCTTGTGTAATAGAACACAACTAGACAATTTCTTAGCCTGGATTCTTTACATAAAGAGACTTTCAAGGTCTAATCTGAGATTCCTTATTACTAAACACTTTGAAGAACTAAAGTTGACCTTATAACAGCAGTAAAGTACTTTAGATATGACCCAAGCTTTGACTGAAAAGTCATTTTCAAGAAAATGCATAGACTATTTTTCCTTACATTTATGTAAACAATCAAGCCACATTTAATAGGATTAGTCTCACTTTACAAACAAATTGCTTTCACAGTAAATATCTTCGATAAAAATGTGCCGACTATAAAAAAAATGCATTTCAGTAGATAACTCTAGTGTACCCATTATCAGATTCTAGTCCTGTTAATTGTCTTTGAAACTTTGTAATCTACTGCTTTTGAACTGTGGTGTTGGAGAAGACTCTTGAGAGTCCCTTGGACTGCAAGGAGATCCAACCAGTCCATTCTAAACCAGATCGGTCCTGGGTGTTCTTTGGAAGGAATGATGCTAAAGCTGAAACTCCAGTACTTTGGCCACCTCATGTGAAGAGTTGACTCATTGGAAAAGACTCTGATGCTGGGAGGGATTGGGGGCAAGAGGAGAAGGGGACGACAGAGGATGAGATGGCTGGATGGCATCACTGACTCGATGGGCATGAGTTTGAGTGAACTCTGGGAGTTGGTGATGGACAAGGAGGCCTGGCGTGCTGCAATTCATGGGGTCACAAAGAGTCGGACACGACTGAGTGCCTGAACTGAACTGAATCTACTTGTAAATTTAAGAGAAAGCACCACAACAGACCATATGTGGACAACCTCATGCCTGTTGCTATATGGTCCCTTAAGACAGTTCACCAGAATGCTCTATAATATCTGATACAAACAAACTGCAAACCAGGAAAATCCACAGATGAAACTGCCATCCTCATTCCACCATGTAAGGAGGATTCAAACTCAAATCTAGAAAGTTTTCTCAACTGGCTGCTCCCCAGATTCAGAAACTGAATTAATAATTTACTTGAACTTTAACCTTTGCTAACCTCTTAACCTTTAAAATTAACCTTTGTTTTTCTTTTGCTTCCATGGAAATGCTTCTCATTAAATTACCTGATTGCCCACAGCATATAGAGGTCTAACTTAGGTAGAAGTTCACTTATAATGCCACCTCCTGAAATAAAAACATCCATATGTTCATCTTCTCCTAAGTGGTCACCAGGATATGTGATTGCTAATACAGCATGTTCTGCCTATGTAAATAATGCAGAAAAAATCGAAACCCAAATACACATACATTATCCAAAAAAAAAATGTAGTGAAACCTGTATCTTAATAAAACCCACTTGATTTATTTAATTGGTTAAATCTTGGCTTCTGCAAATCTCTGTTTTGGGAAATTGTTCAATTCTTGGCTATTATTCTCCATATAGTCGTCATGTTAATCTTTCCAGTGCATTGTATCCTCTCAAGGTCATTTTAAAATGCCTTTCAGCAGCCACTCACGTATCAGACGATATACATGAGGACTAGGCAATAGGAAGAACTCAATGATCTGAATACCCACATTCATGATGACATGAAATCGTTGGTAATGCAGACTACATGACTCTCCATCCTGACTACTGAACTAACAGAAATAGCAAATATGTGATTTTTCAGCCTGACCCCATTAACAGTGGAAATGCAAGTTAATACTCTACTAGTTGGTCACACTCTAAACTTGCTGAGAGAATGAACAAAAGGGGGAAATTGTTCAAATAAAATACAAAATGGAGACTAGAAATGAGAATTCCCTGAGCAGACAAAAAGCCATGTTAATAAAACTAAGTCTTATTTCATGAATAAAAGCAATATTTAGGTTACTTCTTGTAAACACCTCTGAAAATCATAAAAGAAACGTAAGCCATCTTCCTAAAAATTGTACGAGATAATCACTTTTAATCAATATCCTGCCATCTGGAAACTTCCCATTGCATTAACCAGTCATTGCAAAGGTTAACAGCTACCTCATTTTCGCTTTATAAGCCATCTTATAACAACACCTTGCCCCTGAGCTTCATGGGAAACACCTTGCCCCTGAGCTTCATGGGAATCTTTGAATCTGAAAACTCCCAATTTTCAAACTGTTATTAAAAATATATAATACCTTGTACAGAATTTATTATTTATTAATTTGGTGATTTTAATTGTGCTATTTCTTGATTTTTGACACCCCCCAGTTCCATAAAGTTCTCTGCACTAAGGAAGGGGGAAGCACATACTTTTGTGGACAACTAGCTCTCTTAGCATGGATAAAGATATTAATATTATCCAGGCAAGATTACTGAGTGGAGTAGCAATCCCTTCTCCATGGGATCTTCCCGACCCAGGGATCAAACTCAGGTCTTCTGCCTTGCAGGCAGATTTTTCACCATCTGAGCCACCAGGGAGGCCCAATAGTATGTATTACTTTCTTGTTGCTGCTATAACCAGTTCCTATAAGCTTAGCGCCTTAAAACAACACAAGTTTACTACTCTACACTTCTGGAAGACAGAAGTCCAAAAAGAGTCTCACTAGGCCAAAATTAAGGTGTTGGCAGGAGCTGTGTTTCTTTTTGGTGGCTTTAGGATATAATCCTTTTTCTCACATTTTCCAGCATCTAGAGGCTTCTAACATTCCTTGTGTTTATTCCAATATGACTCCCTCCCATTTTCAAAACCAGTAACATTGGGCAAGCCTTCCTCTTCATGGCCATGTCTTTGGTTTTCTCTTTTCTGCCTCCTTTTCTACTTATAAGGACCCAGGTAAGTACCTTGGCCCACTTGGATAACCCAGGATAATCTCCTCCATCTGAAGGTGAGTGAATTAGCAGCTTTTACATGTCTTCAGCTTTAATTCCCTTCTGCATAATAACCTATCTATTCACAGGTTCCTAAGATCCAGACATGGACATTTTTCAGTTCAGTTCAGTTTAGTCGCTCAGTCATGTCCGACTCTTTGTGACCCCATGAATCACAGCACGCCAGGCCTCCCTGTCCATCACCAACTCCCAGAGTTCACTCAAACTCACGCCCATCGAGTCAGTGATGCCATCCAGCCATCTCATCCTCTGTCCTCCCCTTCTCCTCCTGCCCCCAATCCCTCCCAGCATCAGAGTCTTTTCCAATGAGTCAACTCTTCACATGAGGGGGGCCAAAATATTGGAGTTTCAGCTTTAGCATCAGTCCTTCCAAAGAACACCCAGGGCTGATCTCCTTTAGGATAGACTGGTTGTATCTCCTTGCAGTCCAAGGGACTCTCAAGAGTCTTCTCCAACACCACAGTTCAAAAGCATCAATTCTTCGGCACTCAGCCTTCTTCACAGTCCAACTCTCACATCCATACATGACCACAGGAAAAACCATAGCCTTGACTAGACGGACCTTTGTTGGCAAAGTAATGTCTCTGCTTTGCAATATGCTATCTAAGTTGGTCATAATTTTTCTTCCAAGGAGTAAGTGTCTTTTAATTTCATGGCTGCAGTCACCATCTACAGTGATTTTGGAGCCCAAAAAAATAAAGTCTGACACTGTTTCAACTGTTTCCCCATCTATTTCCCAGGAAGTGATGGGACCAGATGCCATGATCTTCATTTTCTGAATGTTGAGCTTCAAGTCAACTTTTTCACTCTCCTCTTTCACTTTCATCAAGAGGCTTTTTAGTTCCTCTTCACTTTCTGCCACAAGATTGGTGTCATCTGCATATCTGAGGTTATTGATATTTCTCCTGGCAATCTTAATTCCAGCTTGTGCTTCTTCCAGTCCAGTGTTTCTCATGATGTACTCTGCATATAAGTTAAATAAGCAGGGTGACAATATACAGCCTTCATGTACTCCTTTTCCTATTTGGAACCAGTCTGTTTTAGGGGGCCATTATTCAGCCTGTGCTGTGCTTAATCTCTCAGCTGACTCTTTGAGACCCCGTGGACTGTAGCCCTCCAGGCTCCTCTCTCCACGGGGATTCTCCAGGCAAGAATACTGGAGTGGGTTGCCATGCCCTCCTCCAGGGGATCTTCCCAACCCAGGGATCAAACCCAAGTCTCCAGCGCTGCAGGTGGATTCTTTACCATCTGAACCACTAGGGAAGCCCATTGTTCAGCCTACCACATAGTAACAGAAAGATTAGTCACAATGACATTTATTAAGTACTTACTGTATACAAGAACCATTATATAGAATAATTTATTTAATCCTTACAATAGCCCAATCAAATAGGTATTTTTATCACCATTTTATAAATGAAAATACCAAGGGAGAGATGTTCAACAGCCTTGTGTTTAAAGTCATGGAGCCAAAGAAGGAAGAGAACAGGATTCAAACCCACTCCTGTCTGACTCTAAAACTCTTGTTTTAACCCAAAACATCTTTCCCATCAGATCTTCATTCCTTGCCTCATGCATTTTTTACAAAAATGAAACCATACAGTTCTCTCCTTTTAAAATTCTTTTACATTTTTAATTGATTGGGAAAAAATTCAAAGAAGTATAACATTTTGTGAACAGTGAAAATTATCAGAAATTCAAAATTCAGTGCCCATAAATAAGATTTTATTGGAAAATGGTATACTTGTTTATTATTGTGTTATCTATGCCTGCTTTCTCACTACAGCAGCAGAGTTAAGTCTATGGGACATATACTATAATGCCCACGATCTGGTCTTTTACAAAAAAAAAAAAAAGAAGTTTGCTGACCCCTACTTTTCACCAACACTGCTAATATCCAGCTCTTCATTGGTGGCAAAGCCCAGACAGAATACACTGACCCGAGAAAGTAGCATTACTGTGTGGAGAGACTGATGTTTCACTCATACCTCTGCAGGTAAAATTTTTGAAAATGGAAACAGTATTGAACACCTTCCTTGCAACCTTTCTCTGGTCTATGAACACGGAGTAATCTAGACTTTATCCTTAGAACTGTCTACTCTGACCAAGAACTGGATGAAGGGTCTTTTGTTTATAAGATCATTTACTCTTAACTTTGAGAAATATGACTATACCCATTTTACAGATAAAGCAACTGAGACACAGAGAATTTAACCCATTTGCTACAGATCCCAAGTGGTTGAAATCTAGAGTTTTTTCTCTCAAAACAAAGGCTGTGGGTCTGTTCTCTAGACAACACTCCCACATCGCCTGTACCCTGTATTCCAGAATAAATTACAGTGAACAAGAATTCTCAAATTACGTTTTTCATTGTTTCCACCTGTGACTTTAAAAAACGTTAAAATGAATAGTGGTATGTAAAAAGTTTAAATACCCTCTTATATGAGTAGCTTTCACTACCACGTGAGGAATCCTATACCTCAGTGTGAAACAGGACCAGAGCAACATCGAATCCTCCTTTTTTCCCCACAAAAATGGGACAGAAGGGGCTGCAATGGCTGAAGTGAAGGAGGATCCTTCAGAACTGCAAATTAAATCTGAAGTACTTTGCCAATTGCCAATTGACTCCCAATTGATTATTCCAAGTGTTTGCACTGCCAAGAATGGGATTTCTCCCAGGGACTCTGAAGAGTGGTGCTTAATTATTCATCATGAAATTTAATTTCAGAGCTTGTAATCATGTAACTGTTTAAAATGGAATTTGTCACTGAAACACGATGCAAGAAAATAGAGGGTTATTTAACTTCTACTCATCTCACTTCAAGATCAGTTTAAAATTGTATGAGTTTCATGATTTCATGACGGCAATCACATAAGGGCCATGTAAGCTAAACCCGTACATGTTTTCTGCTAATTTGGTTGATTTAGGTCATTTTCTATCATGAACTGAAAAAGATATTACAGATTAGGGGATGTAGATATAAGAGTTTTCTTTCCTCTCAAATGTCCAGCTCTACAGAAATACAATTAACTTGTTCTAAGCCATTCCTTGAGATGCTTAGAAAAATATTAGCTGATAAATCAAGGCTAAGGTAAGAGATGAGGAAAGACACTAACTGAGTTAAGTAAGGATGAAATGACTCAAATAAGTTTTAATCTTGAACAGAGACAAAAGTTGGTTTTGAACTTGACAGTATCAGAGATTACTGAGGAATACTTTCATCAGAAAACTCCGGTCCTGGGTTTGGCTATAACCAGAGAGAGTGAGGCATCCCACACAGATGTCTCAGAATGCCCTGCCTGGACACAGATGACCAAGACACAAAACCATTTCCTAATCATGTTAATGAAAATGAAGTTTGCTGAGGCTTGTCGCTAAGTTCTGTCCCATTCTTTGTGAGCCCATGGACTGTAGCCCACCAGGCTCCTCTGTCCATGGGATTTCCTAGGCAAGAATACTGGAATGGGCTGCCATTTCCTTCTTCAGGGAAGCATTTTTTTTTTTTTTAATTACCACTAAAACATAAATGAAATGCTCTCTGAATGTGAAGGTGTTCGTTGCTCACTTGTGCCTATCTCTTTTTGATCCCATGGACTGTAGCTGGCCATACTCCTCAGTCCATGGGATTCTCCAGGCAAGAACACTGGGGTGGGATGCCATGCCCTTTTCCAGGGGATTTTTCCAACCCAGGGACTGAACCTGGGTCTCTGGCATTGCAGGCAGATTCTTTACCATCTGAGCCACCAGGGAAGCCCAAAATGGTCTCAAGGAGTAATGAAATAACTACCATTAAAAAGAAAACCTGGCAATTGTCTAATAACCAATTGCAAAAGTTAAAAATATCTAATTTAAGGTGATACTATGATTTGCCATTATCTAGTCAAGGCTATGGTTTTTCCAGTGGTCATGTATGAATGTGAGAGTTGGACTTTAAAGAAAGCTGAGTGCCAAAGAATTGATGCTTTTGAATTGTGGTGTTGGAGAAGACTCTTGAGAGTCTCTTGGACTGCAAGGAGATCCAACCAGTCTATCCTAAAGGAGATCAGTCCTGGGTGTTCATTGGAAGAACTGATGTTGAAGCTGAAGCTCCAATACTTTGGCTACCTGATGAGAAGAGCTGACTCATTTGACCCTGATACTGGGAAAGATTGAGGGCAGGAGGAGAAGGGGACAACAGAGGATGAAATGGTTGGATGGCATCACAGACTCAATGGACGTGGGTTTGGGTGAACTCTGGGAGATGGTGATGGACAGGGAAGCCTAGTATGCTGTGGTTCATGGGGTGCAAAAGTCGGACACGACTGAGTGACTGAACTGAACTTAACTGAGGTAATATGGTTCAATGAAGGATATAGCTTTTGCAAAAAAAGCATAAACATTTTGTCTATTTGGTATTCTCTATTTCCACAAAGCAGTAAAGCTGACCTCAAGGAACAAACCATCTCCATTTTAGTTTAAACCAATTCAGTCTTTTTTTTTTTTTTTTTTTACATGACTAGTGATTCCCTGGATGACCTGGAATATTCGACATCTCATCCTTGTCTCATGCTACTGTGTCCTCAACTTATTGGCTTCTCTTTGATGCTTCAAAGCCTATTATTTTTCCTTTTGTCCCTATTTTTAAGCCTTTTCATATACTGTTGCCACAACCTGAAATGTGCCAGCCCTCATCACATGACTGGCTTCCTCTTCTGGGTTACAAAGTGAATGCCAGCCCTCTAGCAAGGTCATTCCTTTAGCTCATCTAAAAGTTGTACTCCTCCTACCCTCCATCCACTTTTCTCCATCACTGCATCTTGTTAATGTCAGAGAATTTATAATAGTTTATAAGTACATGTCTATGTGTCTAATAACTTACATAGCATCTCTTATCTCAAAGTTGATTGTAAGTCCCACAAACTTTTGATATTGCCTGAGGTGTGCAATAACAATTTGTTATTGATAATCAAATAAAGTGCTGAAATAATAAGGAATAGAAGTCATTGTCAAAGGATTTAAAAGACTTGAGATAGGATATTAATTTGTTTAAGCATAGGAAGAAAGAAAAGCCCCAAGGAAGATGATTTTAGATGGGAATGCAAATACAAGGAATGACATAGAAGGAAAGAATAACATGCCATGTAGTAAAGAAAAAAGAAGAAAGAAGGACAATCAGCCAGGATTAGAGATTATCTGTGGGAAGTAGTTTATGTGGGTTTAGGTTGAGAATGTAACCTCATGGAGGGATATTAATGCTAGATGGAGTGGGTCAGTGTGAGTACTTAGCCAACAAGTTGTCACTGTTGATGTAAGAGAGATGATAAGATACAACTGAAGTTTTAGGGGAAACCATTTAGCAGGACCTAATGGGGGACAAAATGTTCTCTGTAACAAGACAAAAGAGATAACTGAAGCAATGCGTAAAAGATGGTAATGAAGACGGACAAAAGTAGGAAACGAAACATTGAAGGTAATCAGTAATTCCTTTCATCTGAAAACAGGAGATTTTATCCTGTTGGAATAAAAGACCGAGAAATTTTAAGATACTTACAAATTGAAGTTGTAATTTTTCTTGTCATCAGAACTCGTAAATAATAAGACATAATTTTAAGGGAAAGTTGATTCAGTTTGAATAACCAAATGGCACATTAACTTAACTTCGGACAAGCATTCCTCACACATTCACTACTGAAGTTTTTATCAGCTAGAATGAACTTCTAATCAACGGACATTCAAAACAAAATAAATGAACCAGGAGTTTGGATTCAATTTTCCTTAACCCAGAATGCTTCAGCTTTTCTTTTGGACAAAATTGGCTTAAAAACTTTGGCCCTGTGAATAATAGAAGCTTTCTTCACTTGACATTATTCTCAGATGTCACTTCATACCTCTTTAATTTATAGCAAATTCGAAAAGTCTTTGAGAAGCTAAGCACATGGGTCTTTTTAATGAAGACAAGCCAGGAGGGAACACAGTGCTCTTTTGAGAAATTAGAGGACTCTTTGAACCTTTTTTCCCCTTCATCTTGCCTTGTTTTATAAGTTTGGTTTCTATTTCAATCTTTTAGTGTGTAAAAGTTATTTGCATAAAGTCATCTTCAAGAAAAATTGCTCTTGGGTCTTAGAAAAAAGTCTGCTACATCATCTTAAAGCATCTTAAAAGTCACAGAAAAAAACCAGAAGCCCCAAAAATGATATTGACTCTGTTCAGCAAAATCTCCTCTATCATCTATGCATTATAGAAATTTAGAGGTCTGCTTTTCACAATAGATCACAATGTCAGTGAAGCACATTGGTGCTTATTCCTTTTACAAATAAGGTACTACCATTTTTTAATAAAACGTATTGGCTTTCCTGCCTATCTTAAAGGTAATTCGAGTCTTCTGAAGCATATTTGAAAAATACAGAGAAACATAAACAAGAAGAAAATTATTTGTGATCTCATCACCTAACTTTACCACTTTGTCTGACTCTATCTAAATTGGAATCACACTGCACATTCCACTGTATAACTTGATTTTTTCACTTGATAATACACAATAAACCCTTGTCATGCTTTTAAATACACCTCTCAAACATTTTTAATGGATGTCTACCACTAGTGGAATCATATTTTATTTTACTAACCAGCTAGTGTAGCAACTTTTTGACTTTTAATTATAAATAATATTACAATTAACATATTTGTGTAAAAACATTGTGTATTTCTCTTTCTTTAAAGTGAATATTTAGGATTGAAATTGCAGGGTCAAAGGTATTTATATTTTATGCACTTTTAGTACATTTTACCCAATTGCCTTTCAATTATTCATAAAAACATAATTTCAGATATCTTATCTATAGCCACTCATTTGTGACTACTGATGCTTTGAATTGTGGTGCTGGGGAAGACTCTTGAGAGTCCCTTGGACAGCAAGGAGATCAAACCAGTAAGTCCTAAAGGAAATAAACCCTGAATAGTCATTGGAAGAACTGATGCTGAAGTTCTAATACTTTGGCCACCTGATGCGAATAGCCAATTCATTGGAAAAGACTCTGATGCTGGAGAAGATTGAAGGCAGAAGAGGGTGACAGAGGATGAGATGTTGGATAGCATCACCAACTCAATGGACGTGAACTTGGGCAAACACCAGGAGGGAGTGGGGGGCAGGGAGGCCTGGTGTGCTGCAGTCCATGGGGCTGCAAAGACTCGGGCACAACTTAGCAACTGAACAGCAACAACAACATATGGCATTTAAGCTTTCATTTGCTTTGCCATTTTGTCCTCGGAGCTGGTCATCAGTGCAGATTATCTTCTGTTGGGGTCATATACACATTCTGGGATATGAACGCAGCTAGGTTCAGCTTCCTGCTTGCCTGTATTGAGGAGAATCAGTGGGATCATGATACAATATGGTATTGTAAAGGTAGTCCAGGGCAAGATTATCAAGGGATGATGGGTTATAAGAATTGGGCAGTCACTGTAGAATGTTGAGTGTGTGGGTGTACATGTGTGCACACACATGTGTATGTTTATTTAAGGTACCTTATATTTAGATGTGTAGGGCTGGGCATATATGTTACTAACAAGTATGCACCAGTATGCATCAGTCAGTTTGCAAAAGTGCAACCATACCTGTTGTTGAAATACTGACATAATTTCATTATTAGAAGTAGTTGCTATCATGTGCCCAACTATCTTCCTGCCATTTGAGTGGGTAGTCTGGACTTTATGCCAGAATCAAGCAATAAAAAAAACTATACCTGATATTGCAGTGGGCTTCCAGAATGCTGTTCCAGCACTACAGCCAGCATCTAGTCTTATAAGTTGAAATTGTAGATATTTTTTTAGATAACTCCTTCCCAAGGGGTTAATTCTTAAGAGAGTTTTCCTAGTTGTTAAGGAAAGAAGTAACAGCAACTTGTCTCACTTTAGTTAGGGTAAGGGTAGTAAAGAAAAAGCGAAATAGAAAGAGTTGATTTAGGAATTAAAATCAGAGATGAATTGGATGTGGACGTTTAAGGTAGTTACTCTGAAATGATGGCCAGAGAAGGCTTCTCTCCATTGTTTACATGTAAGCTGAGCTCTGAATGAGAACGGAGCATGGGGAAGAATATTTTTGGCAAAGGAAGAATAGTTATAAAGGCTGAAAGGTGGACATGAAGCAGGAGGGAAGGGGGCTGGGCACAAACTTTAAAAAAATGGCACAGCCCTAGGACAGAACATAAACTGATTAGAACCAAAGAAGGCCAAGTTGGTAGATGATTTCCACTCGACCCTGAGCCTCAATAAATGTTCATCATAACATATCAGCAAGCTAAATGACGCACCATCAGCGCCATGACAGTTCTGAGACGAACTATCAAAGGCCAAAAAGTGAGTGGTGGTCCAGTTCCTGGAAATCCCCACCCCTTCTCTGAAACAGTGGGACAATCCGCCCACTCATTAGCCTACAAAATTAACCAGCCCATAAAAACTAACAGGCCATATTTCAAGGCCACTCTCTTCTTCTGAAATGGCCCATACTCCCTCTATAGAGTGTTTGTTTCTAAATAAATCTACTTCTTACCTATCGCTTTTTGTCTCAGTAAATTCTTTCTGCAATGAGACATCAAGAACCTGAGCTTCATGAAGTCCTGAAAGCAGATGCGTGATATCAGTTGGAAGACTATGGGTTTTGACTGAGTTTGAGTCCCAGCATGTGTGCACGCATGCTCAGCTGCTCAGTTATGTCTGACACATTGTGACCCCGTGGACTGTAGTTGGCCAGGCTCCTCTGTCCATGGAATTTTCCAGGCAAGAATACTGGAGTGGGTTTCCATTTCCTTCTCCAGGGGATCTTCCCACCCAGGGGTCAAATCCATGTCTCCTTCACCGGCAAGCACATTCTTTACCACTGTGCCTCCTGGGAAGCCCCCCATGCGGGTTCAAGTCCCAATCTGAGTTGCACAGTTTCAGAAAGAGATGACACATTTGCAGACATCAAAGGAGAATAAAGCCACAGCATACCAGAAAGTGGAGTGGAAATGATGGGAGAGTGGAAGAAGAAAAGTTTAGCATGGTAGGAGATAAGTACATTCTTATGATGGCAAGAATGATTTTCCTCAGATAGGGAGGGAAGACACTTCAGCATGTCAGAAGGTTGGTCTAGCTGCATGCAGGTCACTAGATTTGATGTCAGACATTGAACAAACACTAACCTGATTTTAATCAATTTTCCTGTAGTCATGTACAGGTGTGAGAGTCAGATCATAAAGAAGGCTGAGCCCTGAAGAACTGAAGCTTTCGAACTGTGGTGCTGAAGACTCTTGAGAGTCCCTTGGAGAGCAAGGAGATCAAACCAGTGAATCCTAAAGGAAATCAACCCTGAATATTCATTGAAAGGAGTGATCCTGAAGCTGAAGCTCCAATACTTTGGCCACCTGATGAGAAGAGCTGACTCGTTGGGAAAGATCCTGATGCTGGGAAAGATTGAAGGCAGAAAGAGAAGGGCACGGCAGACGATGAGATGATTGGATGGCATAACTGACTCAATGGACATGAGTTTGAGCAAACTCCTGGAGATAGCGGAAGACAGGGAAGCCTGGCATACTACAGTCCATGGGGTCACAAAGAATTGGATATGACTGATCGACTGAAAAACAAACATGATTTTATTTTTAATAATATTATTAGAATTATAAATTATCAATTTGCAAGATACATAGCTTATCTTACTATTTAAAAAAACGTTTCTCAAAATATTCACATAGGCAAGACATAGAAGTGCAGTCTGAATCACTATAAAGATATTATCTTAGTTGTGTAGAGAGTCAACTATAACGTGTATGTGCTGTGCTGTGCTAAGTTGCTTCAGTCATACCTGACTCTTTGCCATCCTATGGAATGTAGCCTACCAAATTCCTCTATCCATGGGATTATCCAGGCAAGAATACTGGAGTGGATTGCCACGTGCACCACTAGGGCATCTTCCCAACCCAGGGATTGAACTCATGACTCTTAACATCTCCTGCATTGGCAGGCAGGTTCTTTACCACTGGTGCACCTGGAAAGCCCAGGATCATGTATAAACATAATGTGTGATAATAAATGGATCAGCCATTGTGCATTTGTTCGTTCAGTAAATAAATACTTACTGAATGCCTACTGTGTACAAGGTATTATGCTGGGTCCTTGTATTATAATAATAAAGAAAAAAGTCAGGTACAACTTTCTGGGAAAAACTTCACAGCTCTCTTTCCTTGGGTTCCTTCTGACAACAGAGACTGCTCCCTTTTTGTTAATTTACTTTGCAAAAAGATCCTAGGGAACTAGAATGGGATGACAAGAGGAGAGAAACAGGAAGGAAAGAAAGGCAATTTGAGGATGCAACACTGAGCTAATTACCACTGTGGGCCCTTGGAGGAGTCAGCTGAAGCACATCAGAATTGTCTGCACTGGATTTGGAAGTGAAGTGGGGAATGTGAGCCATCGGCTCCCATCTCCCACTGATCACAGGTTCCCTGGATGAGTGCTGACTCCCATGCACCTCCAAAGAGGTATGCTGCTAAGTCACTTCAGTCGTGTCCGACTCTGTGCAACCCCATAGATGGCAGCCCACCAGGCTCCCCCATCCCTGGGATTCTCCAGGCAAGAACACTGGAGTGGGTTGCCATTTCCTTCTCCAATGCATGAAAGTGAAAAGTGAAAGTGAAGTCGCTCAGTCGTGTCCGACCCTCAGAGACCCCATGGACTGCAGCCTACCAGGCTCCTCCGTCCATGGGATTTTCCAGGCAAGAGTACTGGAGTGGGGTGCCATTGCCTTCTCCATCAAAGAAGTATAGACTGTGGTTAACTGGGCACCTTCAGTTCCCCATGTTGAGCAACCAGATAGCCCAGGATTTCTTACATGGTCTGTGGTACCCAATAAAACTAGCTGCTAAATGATTAATTTCTAAATATAAAATGGAATGTCTGTTACGAAACTAAATTATGATGAGCAGACTGCATGGCATAAATCCTTCACAGGATGCCACAACCTCTATCGTTTTTTTCTGAAACTACACCACTTCTACATACAGGGGGAAAGAATCAATAAATATCTGACTTGGGCTTCCCACATGGCTCAGTGATAAATAATCTGCCTACAATATAGGAGATGCAGCAGGAGCCTCAAGTTTGGATCCCTGGGTTGGAAAGTTGCCCTGGAGAAGGAAATGGCAACTTGCTCCAGTATTCTTGTCTGAAGAATTCCATGGACAGAGGAGCCTGGCGGGCTACAGTCCATGGGGTCAAAAAAGGGTCGGATACAACTGAGCAACTAAACAACAATACAACAATAAGAGTCCATGCATCTTATTTAGAAACACAGAAGACAACAGCAGAAGAAATAAACAAAACAACTGAACGCGGAAAGTAAAGGACGTGCAGCACAAGGTGTTTTAAGGGGGCACCTGCCTGCAGCTGGTTTAAACAGGAATAGCTGTGGGGGTGGAGGGAGGTAGGCCAAGGGGCTGTGTGAGAGACTTCACCGTCCACTGCTTATACTGTTTAGTTGTCCTCAACACAGACCCTTAACATATGCAGTTGGCTGCATTCTACAACGGAGAAGGCAATGGCACCCCACTCCAGTACTCTTGCCTGGAAAATCCCACGGGTGGAGGAGCCTGGTAGGCTGCTGTCCATGGGGTCGAGAAGAGTCGGACACAACAGACACTTCACTTTGACTTTTCACTTTCATGCATTGGAGAAGGAAATGGCAACCCACTCCAGTGTTCTTGCCTGGAGAATCCCAGGGACGGGGGAGCCTGGTGGGCTGCTGTCTATGGGGTTGCAGAGTCGGACATGACTGAAGTGACGCAGCAGCAGCACTCTACAAAAACTCAGAGGATTTGACAGTTTCCGAGGGCAGCTGTAATAAAACACCACAAACTAAGTGGCTTAAAAATAACAGAAATGTATTCTCTTAAAATTTTGGAACCCAGATGTCCAAAATTAAGGGGCTGACAGGGCCACACTCCCTCTCAAGCCTGTGGTGGCGATCCTTCCATCTCTTCTAGCTCTGGTCATCCTGGGGGCTCCTTGTTCTGTGGCAGCATAACTCCAATCTCTCTTTCATCTTTGCATCCTATCTTCTGTGTTTCCGTGTCTTCATACAGTATTTCCTGCCCTCTGTGTCTCTCCCTCTGTGTCCATATTTCCCTCTTCTAACAAGGGCACCTTTTCTTTGTTGTTTTTTTTTTTAATTTTATTTTATTTTTAAACTTTACGTAATTGTATTAGTTTTGCCAAACATCAAAATGAATCCATCACAGGTATACATGTGCTCCCCCTCCTGAACCCTCCTCCCTCCTCCCTCCCCATACCATCCCTCCAAGTCGTCCCAGTGCACCAGCCCCAAGCATCCAGTATCGTGCATTGAACCTGGACTGGTATCTCGTTTCATACGTGATATTTTAAGGGCACCGTTTTTATTGGATCAGGGAACCACACTGCCCCAGCACGACTTCTTAATTAATTACATCTGCAACCATTCTATTTCCAAATAAGGTTACAAGAAAGAAAATATATCAGCTAAGGAGACATCACAACAACTACAGCGTGGAGAACTAAAGTCTTCACTAATAAGCTATTGGTGAGAACAGAAAGAAATTCACACCTCTGAGAAATATTGGGCAGGTGGCATAAAAATGGGAGATTCAAGAGAGGAGGTTGCTTTAGAATAGGGAGAAAGACTGAATTCAGCCTTAAACACACTGAGATAGAAGTGTTGAAGGTATTTAACCACAGACCTGGGCTTCTCTGAAGGCTCAGAGGTTAAAGCATCTGCCTGCAATGCAGGAGACCCAGGTTCGATCCCTGGGCCAGGAAGATCCCTTGGAGAAGGAAATGGCAATCCATTCCAGTATTCTTGCCTGGGAAATCCTATGGACAGAGGAGCCTGGTGGCCTACAGTCCATGGGGTCGCAAAGAGTCGGACTCGACTGAGCGACTTCACTTTCACTTCAACCACAGACCTACTATATCCCAGATGTTTGTCTAACACACATCTTATCATTTTTCATAATAATTCACTTAGTTGAAACTCTTCTCTACACTTTTTAAATGAAGATTCATAGAGTTAGAACTTTGTCTAGAGTGTGAAGGCATTGATGTCTATGATGTTCTTTGAAGTGAAAGTGTTAGTCTCTAATGTCATGGCTGACTCTTGTGACCCCTTGGACTGCCCTCCAGTTTCCTCTGTCCATGGCATTTTCCAAGCAGGAATACTGGAGTGGGTAGCCATTTCCTTCTCCAAGGGATCTTCCTGACCCAGGGATAGAACCCAGGTCTCCTGCATTACAAGCAGATTCTTTACTGTGTGAGCCACCAGGTAAATAAGTTGCAACATCCTTTCTTTTGCTATTCCTCTTTCTCATCCTTCTTGCTGCTGCTGCTCTGCTGCTAAGTCACTTCAGTCGTGTCCAACTCTGTGTGACCCCGTAGACAGCAGCCTACCAGGCTCCTCCACCCTTGGGATTTTCCAGGCAAGAGTACTGGAGTGGGTTGCCATTGCCTTCTCCACTCATCCTTCTTACTGTGAAGGAAAAATTTTGCCTGCCATGGTAGTTAACAGAGGGTGTTGTAACCATGAAGCCACCACATTATAGCTTCTGCAACTCAGGATGGAAACAGGATACCCACCATCCAGCAGTCAGCTGCTGCAGCCAGCCCTGAGGAGACTGGGGATGAGAAAACACAGGATACGGACCCCAGATGGCTGAGGTGCATATCAAAGAAATGATTTCAGTGATCCCAGACTCTTGCATCTTCCCATACATAGAAAAGCACTAAATTCCTTAACTTGACATAACTGATTTTCTTTAATTAACAGTAATCATTTGATGTTCTGACCACCTGGTCTTTGTTACAAAAATTCTTATGTACACTGGCTCCTCACCTTGCCTACTTGGAGCAGTCCTTCAAAGATATCTGAGAGCCTGTCTCCAGGCCTGAGGTACTCAGAAAGTCCACCAATAAAACATAAGTTTCAACTTTCATATTGTGTATTTTCTCCCCCACTTCCCCCTTCTATTAATACATCTGTGTCTTGAATTCAGCTTTCAGTCTAGGTAGAAAATGTCACTGTCGATAAATGATGGTTCATAAATATTTGGAGAAAAAAAAGGTCCTTACAAGTTACTCCTCCTAAACTCTGAAATTTGATTTTAAAATCACTTCCCAAGTAAAACCTTGGAACATTGTTATTGCATATTTTTAAGTTTTTCCACCTGCAAGTTTTAAAATATGAAATTTACCTCAATAAAACACCTCGATAGTGCTCTAATTTCAGACTGTAAAAGTTACATTTCATCATACCTCTTTTAAGCAAAAATAACTAAAGCCAAATATGCTTTGCTTTGTCATAGTCCCACATGGACAATTTTTAATTAAGCATAATTAAACTCAGCCTCTTCTGTCTTATTTTATATTCCCATCCCATATGCTATATGTCTTCTTGTTAAGATGTAACTTTAATAAAAATCAACTTTTGTTCTTTTCTCATATGCTATTATTTTATAGCTTTTAAATCCATTATTATTAGGTTCAGGTGCTAGGGATTATTGATTCTCCATACTTTTCTCCCAGTAAAGATTAAGGTAAGATAAAGGAAATGACAATTTCTAACCCGGTCTAGCCTTGGAAAAATAAAACTCAGAATAATATTGGGGAGTCTCTCCCTGGAATGACTGGATTTGAGCAAAAAAGTGTTACTTCTCCCATGAATTCAGGAGGGGGGATGAGTTTGGGTCAGATATTCCATCAGAAATCCCCCAAGATTGGCTAAGTACTCGTAGGTCCATTCCAGTCTAGAAAGCTTCTAAATGAGCCCCAAACTAAGCTACCTCTCAGAAAATTGGAAAAATCAAAGCAAATACCTTTTTTATTATGTTTTTCTTGATATTCATTGACTCTACATTTTAGTGTAACCATGACCGAGTGTCTCAGACATTGAATTGCACAGAATGCTTACTGAAATGTCTCAATGCTGGGCTCTGACCCTCTGTGACCCTAGAGAAGTCTAGTTCTTACTGGGGCAGCTGAAATTTCCAGGCTTCTCTATTAATACAAATAACCTTCTCTCTTTACCCTCAGTTCACTGATCACACATATCACACACATATCACACTGATCACATTTATCACAATTTTCCAAGTAGGCCAAGATATCAGAAGAATGGGAAGCACTGTTTTAAATTACAGAGAGTAATGAGGGAAAACGTTAGCTTTAGATAGACCTGCTATAAGATAAATTTAGTATATTCTTATTTAAAATACCATTATTTATATCAATAGTTCTTAAATTTTGCTTCATATTAGATTTAGCTGGAGAGCTCTAAAAAAATCTTGATGCCAAGACTATCTCTCAAACTAACTACAACAGAATTTCTGAGACTGCAGCCTGGCTGAGAGATAGTGCTTTATGGGATTCCTAATAATAGAGAATAAATATGAGATTCTCTGAAACAGTCCCAATATCTACTATTGTTTTATAAGAAAGCAAGTTATTAACTGTGTATCTAAATGGGCAAAATATTTGCATTTGAATATGATTCAGCTTTTATAGCTTAATCCTATTTTTCTCATCAAGAAATTCACAAGAAAGGAGCAAAAACAGCTCTGATGTATCTGCCAAAGTGACAGCCAATCCACCAGAGTGGTAAATACAAAAGACACTGTGATCACTTCAGTTTCATGAGATTTTGTTTTTGGTATGGACAACTGAAAACATTTAAAAATTAAGTTTCTTTGTTAATTAATTATTTTATTTATATAGTCTATGGGTTTTGCTGTAAGGAAGGGAAAATAGGCATTGGTTTGGGTGAAGGAAATTAACATGACCTCCCTCTGTGAGCACTTTTGTGTTCTGCTTTGAAAGAATGTGTGTATACTAAGCAGCCTGGAGGATGACAGGTTTGATTAAAAGAATTTTTTTACTTTGACTGTGAACAGCCAAACAGGATAAAATCATTAAAAACACAAAGACAAAAAGCAAAAATTAAGTAATTATCTGGGAAGACTAAGTTGTGGAAAACAAATTTAAAAAACTGAATCCTGAAATGCTAACTTTTCTTCTTGGCAGGAGGAGAAGGGGATGACAGAGGATGAGACAGTTGGATGACGTCACCAACTCTATGGACATGGGTGTGAGTAAGCTCGGGGAGTTGGTGATGGATAGGGAAGCCTGGCGTGCTGCAGTTCATGGGGTCACAGAGAGTCGGACTTGACTGAGTAACTGAACTGAACTGAATTGATCAATTGTTTTGCTAAGATATACTGCTCTTTTCTCTAACAGTGTGTATCATGTAATTAACATAATCATGCTGAATAATCTGTCAGTTATTTCATTCACAGAAGACATTTTGTTTTAACCAAGTATTCTTAACTGTTTTACCAATTGGTTTTAGGAGTTACAAGGACCTCCTGAATTTATGAATACAACAGAATTTTACTTTCATTCCCTTACTGACTTTAGGGTAAGAGTTCATTGTTTTTCATTAGTTTCTCATAGAATTATCTAATCCCAAAGTATTAGGCATCAAATTTTAATGGACCAAAATTTATTATATAAATTATTTAAATCTAAGCCCTCAAGAGCTAAATTTACATTTGTCTTTTATTTCATCTCCAAATTTAGCAATATTTAAAATTAATATAATGAACATATTGTACTATCAGGAAACAAAATAAGAAGAATAAAAGTTGAATTTGGTCCTTTCCTTGGGCTGACTTTGGTAGAGAAATTCTGAGGAACAGTAAATATTCACTTTGGTGGTAGAGTGATCATCAAGTTCCCAGTACCTCCTTTTGTGACTTTTTCCAAAAGGAAGATACAGCTGCAGGTGCCACATACTAAGAAAAGGAAGGAAAATAGCCATGAATCTGCTAAAGAAAAGCAATAAGAAGGGTAGTAGATGGTATTATGCTAAATGAAATAATTTCAACAGAAAAGATAAATAACACATGATATCACTTATGTGTGAAATCTAAAAACACTACAAAATAGTGAATATAGCTAAAAAGTTAGCAGACCCATAGAGAGAGATAACAAACTAGTGGCTACCAGTAGGAGGTGGGGAGGGGCAAAATAGTGGTTGGGGAGTGGGAGGGACAAACTATTGCGTGTTAAGAGAGACCCAAGAATTTATTGCATAACACAGGGAAGATAGTTAATATTTTAAAATAACTGTAATTGGAAAGTAACCTTCAAAAATCATTTTTTAAAAAATATACTTTTTGAAAAAGAAGATTGTTAGAGACTGGAAGATGGAAACCAAAAAAAAAAAAAAAGTGCAATGAATTCCAAGCCATCCATTTCCCCTCTTTTGACTTGCTGTTTTTATACTTTTTTGTTGGTTACAGCTGTGTTCTCAATAGATGAGCAATTACACAGTGTTCATTTTAATTTAACCTGTGAATAATGGTGATTAAGAGATCTATAACCCAAGAATGCTAATTAAGCACCCTTTGTATGAGTTCTAAGAGTGGGAGATTTGGGTGTCTATCCATTAGCCATGTTTGTGAGCCCATGGCGTCATCCAGCAACGATGAGATTTCACTGGGTTTTACTGCCTCGTATCAATTTTATACCCTGTCCTTGTCCATGTAAGGCTTTTCAGAAACATCAATGGAGTTGGACTAAAATATCTTAACTACTGCCTTCTTGCTCTTTTGAGGTAAACAGGCTATCTGCATGACAAGTAAGACTGCCTGCAATACCATGTCACAGATCATTTATTTAAAGATTTATCATTCATCATTGTCAGAGACCCTGAGGACCGAAGAACATCATTGTCTATGTCTCATGATCATTGTGAGCTCTTTCAAGTGTTTAGAAGACTAGTCACAATGAAACTTAAGACATGAGTAGGAAATAATTTTAACTTTTCTGAAATGGATTCTTTTCATTTAAAGAAGAGATTTCCGTATACAGCTGAGCTACAAAGATCACAAATTTTGCATAGGTTTAGAGGTTTCTGATGCTTTATAATTTTATTTTTTATGTCCTCCTCCCATACGCAGCAACTTATGCAGAACTTACACAAGGAGTAAGTAATCAACATTTATTATTGACTTGGTATGTATGACAGAAAGCGAAGAACTAAAGAGCCTCTTGATGAAAGTGAAAGAGAGTGAAAAAGTTGACTTAAAACTCAACATTCAGAAAACTAAGATCATGGCATCTGGTCCCACCACTTCATGGCAAATAGATGGGGAAACAATGGAAACACTGACAGACTTTATTTCTGGGGGCTCCAAAATCACTGCAGATGGTGACTGCAGCCATGAAATAAAAGATTCTTATTCCTTGGAAGAAAAGTTATGACTAGCCTAATCAGTATGTTAAAAAGCAGAGACATTACTTTGCCAACAAAGGTCTGTCTAGTCAAAGCTATGGTTTTTCCAGTAGTCATATATGGATGTGAGAGTTGGACGATAAAGAAAGCTGAGTGCTGAAGAATTGATGCTTTTAAACTGTGGTGTGGGAGAAGACTTGAGAGTCCGTTGGACTTCAAGAACATCAAACCAGTCCATCCTAAAGGAAATTAGTCCTGAATATTCACTGGAAGGACTGATGCTGAAGCTGAAACTCCAATACTTTGGCCACCTGATGCAAAAAACTAACTCATTTGAAAAGTCCCGATTCTGGGAAAGATTGAAGGCAGGAGGAGAAGCAGATGACAGAGGATGAGATGGTTGGATGGCATTACCGACTCAATGGACATGAGTTTGAGTAAACTCCAGGAGTTGGTGATGGACAGGGAGGCCTGGTGTGCTGCAGTGCATGGGGTCACAAAGAGTCGAACATGACTGAGTGACTGAACTGATGTATGTATGTACATTTGTGTAGGTATTTTATAAAGTTTATTTCCTTGTGGTGAGAACTTTAAAGATCTACTCTTAACAATTTCCAAATGTACAATACTGTGATAGGAAATTTAGGTATTTAATTTGATAAAATACCCATTTGCAAAGACTTCAAGGATATGACTCCCAAATCACCAATTAATGTTGAATCACTTGTTAATGTTTTTCATAAACAGGCCAATGAAGGTAGGCAAACTAAATTCATTCTTTAAATTTTTGTTTATATTATTGGATATTTATCTTTTTCTTTCAAATTTTCTTTTTGAAATCTGGTCTTGGCAATGTATTTTAAATGTCCAGGAGCTTTTTCTATTTTCATTGCCCTTTTTTCTTGGTTATCTAGTTCTTTAGGGTGGAGAATCTTTTTGAATATCCCTGAGAGTAAAAATTTTGTTTCTTAAGGCTAGATATTTCTTCCTCGTTAAGAAATATATATATATTTATATAAATATATTTATAAATATAAAATATTTTACTACATATTATAAATGTATATATAAACACACAAATACAAAATTATTTATTAAGATAATAAATTAAAATACAATAAATTTGTTAAATTTATATTAAATTTAAATATATTTATGTATACATATATATATTCACTTCTATTTCTTTTTTATTCTGAAAGCTTTCTTGGACTATTTGATGAGGCCTGGTAATTTATTTATCTTCCCTGATTAGGATACTGACTGAGATCTTTGCATATATGAGCAGTTTATCACCTCTCATTCAACTTTGCTTTAGGGTTAGTAGGCAAAATCCAGTACTCTTGCCTGGAAAATCCCATGGGCGGAGGAGCCTGGTGGCCTCCAGTTCATGGGGTCGCCAAGAGTCGGACACGACTGAGCGAATTCACTTTCACTTTTCACTTTCATGCATTGGAGAAGGAAATGGCAACCTACTCCAGTGTTCTTGCCTGGAGAATCCCAGGGACGGGGGAGCCTGGTGGGCTGCCGTCTATAGGGTCGCACAGAGTCGGACACAACTGAAGCGACTTAGCAGCAGCAGCAGGCAAAATCCAACCGTTATGGTGTAAAGCCTCACAAACACCAGAAAGTTTGAGTGGAGCTGACTCTGAGATATTGGGAGCTAAACAGATTCCTTCATTCTCCCCAGTTTTTCTAATTTACTAACAACAGCAACAAAAATACTACTGATATTTTGCCTTGGAGAGGGGAGATAGTCTACACCCTCTGTGATCTGCATGATAAGAGAATTATCTGAAATCTGTAAAAGGCAGAAGAGACTGTTCAGTTTTCTTTTAGTGGACTCCTGGGATTTATATTTTATTAATGTTGTCTGTGCTGTCTTACAATTCTTGGGGGTGGAGGTTAATCTTTAGATTTTTGTTTAGTAGAGATACAAATAATTTCTGTCCAGTAGAAAAGATGATCCTAGAGATAGAGACGATAGCTTGTGTTCCAGATGGACATTAACCAGCTGTGTATCTAACCTAGCATGCCTACCCTACCATAATCTCTATTAAATTGCTTCCCTATAACTTTATTAACTCCCTCATTAGTTGAATTTAATATCTTTGACATGTGTTCATTTTGTAATTATATGAGAGTCACGCTCTTATCTTTCAGAATATTATATTGAATAGCTGATAAAACCTAATCAGGTGACCAGGAACAAGTCCATGGTCTGATAAAATAAGATTTATTGATTTGCAGCCAGGGAGTACACACCAGAGGAATTCTGCTGGCCCAGAGGGAGGAGGGAAGTGTGTTTTATAAGGTTTGGCTTTTCACTGAAGGACTCTAAGGAGGTGGCTCAGTGGAAAAGAATCCGCCTGCCAGTGTAGGAGACTCAGCAGATGTGGGTTCAATCCCTGGGTCAAGAAGATCCCCTGGAGGAGGAAATGGCAACCCACTTTATTAATCTTTCCTGGAAAATCTCATGGGTAGAGGAGTCTGGTGGGTTACAGTCCATACGATTGCAGAGTCAGGCACAACTGAGCACACACATGCCTTCAGTTCAGGACGGCTTGCTTTTTCTGAAGCAGGTTTAAAGAAATGGGATTGACTAGGCACTGGGTCTGCCTTAAAGTGAGGAAGACAGCATTTCAATATTCCCAGTAATAAATGAAAATTGCCAAATGGCTCTGGAGCATCACTGATAAGAAAGCAGTAGTCAGTTGAAGAGGAACAGGTGGTAGCATTTTACAACAGCTCTGTGATCTTGAGTGAAACACTGTTTTCTGTTAACTTTAAAGCTGGCTTTTTCTGTTTGTTTTCACAGCCTGAAGAATGGCAAAATGCTCTTTTCCTTTTCACTTTGAGGTGACTTTCCCTCTTTCAGTCTTGGGTAGGTTTTTACTCTTTCCTGGCATGAGAAGGTGGGAGATGGAAGGTGAGGTAGATATTTTAACACCTTACCACCTTCACTTCTCTCTTTTAAGTCCTATTTTTCTTCTGTCTGGTTATCTATGCAACATTCTATTTCTGAGTCTAGACAGGGGTCAGCAAACTTTTTCTGTAAAAGGCCAGAAAAAAAGTATTTCAGATTTTGAAGGCCAGATGGTCTTAGTCACAACTACTTACTTCTACCATTATAACAAGAAAACATCCAAAGAAAATTCCTATATGAACAGCTGTGTTCTAATCAAAATCTGTTTATAAGATCAGACAGTGGACTGGACCACAGTTGCACATTTGATCCATGGACATAGTTGCTAATCCTGATCTAAAGTTTCTCTCTGTTTCTCCCAAAGTGATCAGCTCCTTTTTTTTTTTTTTTTACCATTTTCCCCACATCTTTTCTTAGCTGTGACTTCCTTTGCTGATTCATCCTTCAACGTTCTTATTTAATTTTGATGTTTCAGAAATGCACTTAAAGATATCCTAATAGTCCATCTTACTTTCACCTCACTGTTACAACTTTTAAATTTCTTTTATCATCTTTTTAGCAAGGTCTCTTATGAGATATGAGATAATTTCTTGGGCTCAACTTGTTATCTTGAACTGGAGACAGTATAAAAGCTTTTTAATAAAAGTAAGTCAAAATAAAATACTTGCATTGCTCATTAAGGTATGCATAGAATGGTTATTTTATCACTATCAGCATTTCTTAAGGTTCCAAATTTTCATATTGAATAATGCTGGCAGCAACAACATACATTTGCTTGGTACTGGTAAATGTTTAAGTGAAGCAATACTACAAAAGAGATCTGATTCTGAAAAATTAGTTTATTTGTTGTTGTTGCTCAGTAACTAAGTGGTGTCCAACTCTTTGCGACCTCATGGACTGCAGCAAGCCAAGGTCATCTGCCCTCCACTATTTCCTAGAATTTGCTCAAATTCATTGAGTGGGTGATGCTATCTAACCGTCTCATCCTCTGCTGCTCCCTTGTTCTGCCTTCAATCTTTCCCAGCATCAGAGTCTTTTCCAATGAGTCAGCTCTTTGCATCAGGTGACTGAAGTATTGGAGTTTCAGCTTCAACATCAGTGAATGAATGAATATTCAGAGTCGGTTTCCTTTAGGATTATTATGTACATAGAAAAAACTTTAAAATCAAACATTTCTGTTTGGATCTCAATCATCCCCTCTTTTTCTTCAGGTTCTTCTATAAAGATACAAATATAAAAATACCAAATACAGATGTACAGGTTTTGTAAATAATGATTCACTCATTTTCTAATGTACAGAACTTTCTGAAAAGTCTAGATTGGGGAGCATGTCTGGGAATTCAGGCCAAAGTAGGGACATTCTATTATTTACCACAAATCTACTCTTTAACTTCCATCTGTGGGAAGAACTGAGTTTTTGAAGCAGATTCCAAGTATATTCACCCAGCCAGATGCATGGATTGTTGCAAGTTTCTTCAGAAATCCAGTAACTATCAAACTATAGGTTTGCCTCCAGAAGGAGAAATGGAGGGGAAGCCTTGGCATATGGTAACAATGCAGGAAAGGGTGAAACAGTTCTTGCTTTTGAGACACAGTAATGTTGCCCACTGCTAAAAGGACCAAATGGATATTAATCCACTTACCAGTTACATGAGTTATTCTTTCAGTCATGTAGTACATACGGGGTGGAAAGAGAAACAGACTCTCTTCTCTGTTCTCCTTGTTGTGAAAAGAAATGAAGATCTCTTTGCTTGTGGTAAAGGAAAGCAGAGCTAAGAAGAAAAGGGCTCCTCCATTCCTTCAAAACTCATAAAAGAAAAATGAATTTTAATATAAATGCAACTTACATTCTACTAAACATCTTTTAATCTGTAATTCTATAATGCAGATACAGTCAAACTCCTCTCTCTCTCTCTCTTTTTTTTAACCTAAAAACATGTGGAAGATTTCACAAAAGAAAGGAAACGGGAATTATAAGTAAATAGCTAAATACCTGGGCTTACCTAAAAGAGTGAAATCAGCCATAAACTAGTTAACAATGTGCGTATCTTAAGGGTATGACTTTTCCAAGCTGATCATTTTAGAACTGGTGACTGGCAGGCTAGAATCACATATGCAGAACCTTTAAGGTATGTTCTTCAATAGCATCCTGACAGACAGTAATTAGGTTTAGACTCCAGCAGCCTGCAGCTGAGGCTGTGTCACATGGTGACGGATGCTTACGCATCACAGCATGACTCACAGAAGGTAAAAGTTAAATGAATCATCTTGGCTCCTCTCCTTATTTTGGGGGGGAAAAAAATGGAATAAGCTCGCACTTCCACTTGAGAAAAAATTGAGAGTGAAGCACCCAACGTCGTATGATAAAAGCAATATTTCAAAGAGGTTTAGATCTGGGGCTGTTGCTAAAATCGAACCTGAAATTACAAGACTTCATCAAGAGCCAATCAACCAGTTAATTGTACTTTTTTCCATTGAATCAGTTCTGCATCATACAGCAACCTTATTATACACACGATATATAAATTCACCAAGTTACTATTTTAGGTATAAAAGCAAGCAAAGGGTGAAATAATTGAACTCTCTTTATGTAGCCTATAATTACTAATGAGGAGTAAGAACCAAGTATGCCATTCTTTTGTGCTGCCAACTAAAGAATGTCACTCTCCCTCTGGCTCTACAAGGATTATGTCAGTAGCCACTGCAGCTGCTGACCTCCAACACCCCCTGAAAGCAGTTCAGGCTGGGGATCAAAAATGAGGCACTGTGCTCTGGGAAAGACTGGCAGAGCAGGCCTTCAGATAGGTATTTTCAGAAGAAAAATTTTTGAACCCAATTTTCTGTGTTTTTTTCATACTTAGAGAAGCACTAAAATCTTTAATGAAGACAGCTACTCTTTGTGACCAACAGCAATGTTCTACTGAGGTTCATATCTCATTGTATTCACCCCCAAACCAAAATTGCATATATGCTGACCACCCCCTGGGCTTCCCTGTTGGCTCAGCTGGTAAAGAATCCACCTGCAACTCAGGAGACCTGGGTTCGATCCCTGGGTTGGGAAAATCCCCTGGAGAAGGAAAAGGCTACCCACTCCAGTACTGTGGCTTGGAGAATTCTATGGACTGTATAGTCCATGGGGTCACAAAGAGTCAGACAGGACTGAACGACTTTCACTTTTTTGCTTGACCACCCCCCTTATCTCTTTGGCTCACTGAGAGAAACTCAGTCCTCTGGGCTGCAGTCCTCAGTAAGTTTCCAAAGAAAACTGAAACTCACAGTTCTCACACTGCTTTTTTTTTTTTTTTTTCCCACTCAACAGTGCAAGTCATCTGCTTAATTCATTCTTGCTTAAACATTATTTATTCTTTTGTCCATGGCAACTTGACACTGAATTACTATCCAACATGCATAACCCCTCTTTCCCCCACCATCACCATCATTCTCAACTTAGATATTATCAAGAGGAAATAATAACTCATTGGATTTTTAAAAGCGGTATGTTACAAGATAATTTTAAATACAGCAAAACCATAACT
This sequence comes from Bos indicus x Bos taurus, assembly GCF_003369695.1. Classification (NCBI taxonomy): domain Eukaryota; kingdom Metazoa; phylum Chordata; class Mammalia; order Artiodactyla; family Bovidae; genus Bos; species Bos indicus x Bos taurus. The sequence goes on from NC_040089.1 coordinate 58,907,101, forward strand.
CTCATACAAGTACAAAATGAACATGGAGCAAAGTAATTAACATTAATTAATGAGGGATTGAGCAAAGGCATTAAAAATTGGTTAAAAGGAGAAGCCAAAGAGAAGAAACATACATAGGCAATAAAGCAATGATGAATTGGTATGTTAATAGATGTAAAACTGGCTCCTTTTTCAGGAGTTGGGGGATCTGTATACCTTCACTGGAAAAAAATACACTTGCATATCTATGGTCAGGAATACTTTGCATCAATATCAATTTTCTAAACTTACAGAGCCATCAGATCAGATCAGATCAGTCACTCAGTCGTGTCCGACTCTTTGCGACCCCATGAATCACAGCACGCCAGGCCTCCCTGTCCATCACCAACTCCAGGAGTTCACTGAGACTTACACCCATCGAGTCAGTGATGCCATCCAGCCATCTCATCCTCTGTCATCCCCTTCTCCTCCTGCCCCCAATCCCTCCCAGCTTCAGAGTTTTTTCCAATGAGTCAACTCTTCACATGAGGTGGCCAAAGTACTGTAGTTTCAGCTTTAGCATCATTCCCTCCAAAGAAATCCCAGGGCTGATCTCCTTCAGAATGGACTGGTTGGATCTCCTTGCAGTCCAAGGGACTCTCAAGAGTCTTCTCCAACACCACAGTTCAAAAGCATCAATTCTTCGGTGCTCAGCCTTCTTCACAGTCCAACTCTCACATCCATACATGACCACAGGAAAAACCATAGCCTTGACTAGACGAACCTTTGTTGGCAAAGTAACGTCTCTGCTTTTGAATATGTTATCTAGGTTGGTCATAACTTTCCTTCCTAGGAGTAAGCGTCTTTTAATTTCATGGCTGCAGTCACCATCTACAGTGATTTTGGAGCCCAGAAAAATAAAGTCTGACACTGTTTCCACCGTTTCCCCATCTATTTCCCATGAAGTGGTGGGACCGGATGCCATGATCTTAGTTTTCTGAATGTTGAGCTTTAAGCCAACTTTTTCACTCTCCACTTTCACCTTCATCAAGAGGCTTTTGAGTTCCTCTTCACTTTCTGCCATAAGGGTGGTGTCATCTGCATATCTGAGGTTATTGATATTTCTCCCGGCAATCTTGATTTCAGCTTGTGTTTCTTCCAGTCCAGAGTTTCTCATGATGTACAGAGCCATAAAATAGATTAAAGAAATGAAGTGCACAAAATACTCTAGATTTAGATATGGTAGAAAGCTGTGCTACACCATGGTAAGCATTCCATCAAATATGAAATCTTGCTTTTGTTTCTTTTTATTTCCTGATAGGAACAAGTGTAAATTTAGATTGCAGTTTAATAAAACCACTAAACAGAAAAATATGTACATGTTTGATAGGATCATACACATTTAACTTATTCTATTGTGTGCATATGGAAGATGAACCCAAAGATAGCCAGATAACTTGCTTTGTAACTATTGATGAAGCAGAAGTCTTCTACTATTCATTGATTTCTTTATTATTATTTCTTATACATTCAATCATCCAGATCTGACCTGTTGATTCTCCTTTTGTACATTCCTTACACCTCACCATTATTTTTCATATTTAGCCCACCATTATTAGCCCAGCCATTCAGTCAGTAAATCATTCAGCAGTTGGGTTATGATACCACTGAGTCTCACTTCTTTGAACATCTGTTTACTGATGGACACACTACTGTTGGTGGAAATAACATTTTCATAGGACTCTCCAATAAAAAATATTTTAGGACTTTTTAGCCTTACATTCAAGGGCAGTCGGTTAATGGAAAAGCAACTACAACATGAATGAACCAACTTAAACCCTTTTTTAAAAGACAAGCTAGTAGATATTTAAACAAAGAGAAAAATCAAACCTGGTTTATGGTGAGTAAAATTCAGATAGGTCAACAAGTACATAAAATGGAAACCTTTTCCAAAAAAGTTTTAGAGGCTACTAGATCCAACTTTTAAAATTTCTTCTATAAGGGATAGAAATGACTTTTAAAAGCGATTTCCATGTTCACCAAAAGTTCAAAATTCATAGTTTTTGTCTTCACTGTGACAGTATGCTGCAGCTTCAGAGTGATTTAGACAACTTTAGTTGAAGCTTTGGCTCATTGCATCTCAGTTGTGTCACTTTGGTCAAAGTGTTCAGCTACTCTCAGCTACATTTCTTGTTTTGTAAAATGGAGATACAAAGGATAACAACCCTACTTACTCTCCAGGGTTATTGTAAGAAGGCCTGGAGGTTGAAAATACTGAAATAATTACTAACTGATAAAATATTGTTCAGATATGGATAGTACTAAATCTATGTGCTGTGCTTAGTCACTCAGTCATGTCTGACTCTTTGGGACCCCACGGACGGTAGTCCGCTAGGCTGCTCCATCCATGGGATTCTCCTGGCAAGACTACTGGAGTGGGTTGCCACACCCTCCTCCAGGCAATCGTCCCAACCCAGGTCTCCCACATTGCAGGTGGATTCTTTTTCATCTGAGTCACCAGGGAAACTATAGTGCTAGCTTTTGCCTCTTCCACATAATTTATTCTTCACTGTACAAATTTTGCAATTACCAGAGATAGAAACTAATAAATTATAACATAAACCGCCTCAAGTTGAAGACTTTCTGCCATTTTCTTCCAAGAACAAATACACTGTTGCCTTTTTCCCAAGAACAAAAGTTACTTCTGTGCCTAGGTTCCCAGGAAGAGTGTCAGTTGATATGCAGTTTGATGTAACTGTTTTCATCAATTTCTTACTCATAATTTTACTAAGTTATGCTAGATTCTGACATTTGAATTTCATTTAAAGAATATTCAAACAGATAAAAACTTAGAAATAGCTGGAAATTTTAATATGGAATATAACAAGAGGGATTTTTAAAAATATATTAACTTAGGTCACACTTTAGAAATATAAGTATGCATTGTATCAAAACAAACCACAACAAATGACTATGTAAAATGCAATGTCTTATCCTCAACTATTACAAATTTTATTTAATCTAAGTGAATAAAGTATCACACAAAGTTAAAGGCAATTAATATCTTATTAAATATCCACCAAGTGTCAGGCACAGTTTTGGGTTACCCTGTCTTGGGTTAAATTCTGTGGAGATGCTTTACTGAGTCAATAAAAATTATTGTGAATGAACACATTATTAACTGGGTTTATGTGGAGGTCTCACAAAGCATATGTTTAAACAAGAATTTGAGTGCTAGTAGTTTATTTTGGAAATGACTCCAGGAAGTACCCTAAACAAGTATGGAAGTGAAACCAGGCAGGGAAGACAGGTATTAGAGAGTGCTTTATTGAGCAGTTTTCCTCTGTGGGCAGTATAGGAAAAAGCCAATCTATAATCCTGTTGTAATGAGACTGTAGGAAACATGCCTTGGAGTTTTTCCTATAAGAGCTAAGAGAAAGCTGGAATATTCATTTATCAACTTCCATTCCTAAAGGAAATCCAAGAAATATTCATGGATTTCCATGAATTACTCTGGCCACTTGATGTGAAGAGCCGACTCATTGGAAAAGACTCTGATGCTGGAAAAAATTGAGGGCAGGAGGAGAAGGGGACAATAGAGGATAAGATGGTTAATGGCATCACCGACTCAATGCACATGAGTTTGAGCAAGCTCCAGGAGATAGTAAAAGACAGAGAAGCCTGGCATGCTCCGGCCCATGAGGTCACAAAGAGCTGGACACAACTTAGTGACTAAACAACAAGTTCTGTTCCTCACTGGTTAAAGATTTCTACTGTGGCCTTAATCCTTCAGAAACTATAGAAGCGCATACTTGAGGCCAGAGAATACCCTCAGGCAGAAAGACAAAGGGAGTCACTGACCTGAGGGAAGCATCTGCAGAAGTAGACCACAGGATATGGGTGGGGCATCTGTAGCATCTACTACACTAAATCAATGGAACTTGTCATTATGCTAATCATTGAGGGGACACCGAAGAAACCAAAAGACTAATGCATTCTATGAGCTGAATCTCTTTGTCATGTACAGATCATGTATCAGGTACTGAGCTAGACACCAGGAGGAAAATAAACAATAAAATACAATCTGTGAACTTAGAGGTCTTATTATCAGGATGAAGAAGTATATGTAGGCCAAGATAAAAGATGTAATTTAAAGAGCTACATAAATTTTGAGCGCCTCCTAAAAAAGCAAATCTAAGTGAAGTATTCAGATACAAAGAAAAATGAAACAAAGATATTATGGATGAAAATGATTGACATATATACACTATCAATGCTATATTTAAATAGATAATGAATAAGAACTTACTGTATAGCTCAGGGAACCCTACTCACTGCTCTGTGGAGCCCTAATTGGGAAGGAAATTCAAAAAAGAGGGGATATATGCATACATATAGCTGATTCGCTTGGCTGTGCAGTAGAAAGTAACACAGCATTGTAAAGCAACTATACTCCAATAGAAACTAATTTAAAAATGAAAAAAATAAATTTTAAGTTATACAATAAAACTAAAAAATCAACTAAAAAAAGGAAAGAATGATCTGAGCAGAAAGATAACCTGAAGTGAGGTTTTAAAGATGAGTTGGTTGAAGGATTGAAGAGAAAACACAGGAGACAAGAGACATATCATGTGTAATCTGATGCTGATGTGTTGAAAGCCTTGGGCTAAGATTGTGCCACAATCTTGGGCTAAGATCACATCATAATGGTGTGATCACTCACCTAGAGCCCATCCTGGAATGTGAAGTCAAGTGGGCCTTACGTAGACTAACTGCAATCAAAGCTATTGGAGGTGATGGAATTCCAGTTGAACTATTTCAAATTCTAAAGGATGAGGCTATTAAAGTGCTGCACTCAAAATGCCAGTAAATCTGGAAAACTCAGCAGCAGCCACAGGACTGGAAAAGATCAGTTTTCATTCCAATCCCAAAGAAGGGCAATGCCAAAGAATGTTCAAACTACCACACAATTGCACTCAGCTCACATGCTGGGCAAAGTAATGCTCAAAATTCTCCATGCCAAGCTTCAACAGTATGTGAACCGTGAACTTCCAGATGTTCAAGCTGGATTTAGAAAAGGAAGAGGAACAAGAGATCAAATTGCCAACATCTGTTGGTTTACAGAAAAAGCAAGAAATTACAGAAAAACATCTATTTCTTCTTTATTGATTACGCCAAAGACTCTGACTGTGTAGATCACAACAAACTGTGGTAAATTCTTCAAGAGATGGGAATACCAGACCACCTGACCTGCCTCCAGAGAAATCTGCATGCAGGTCAAGAATCAACAGTTAGAACCGGATATGGAACAATGGACTGGCTCCAATTGGGAAAGGAGTATATCAAGGCTGTATGTTGTCACCCTGCTTATTTAACTTACATGCAGAGTACATCATGCAAAATGCTGGGCTGGATGAAATACAAGCTGGAATCAAGATTGCTGGGAGAAATATCAATAACCTCAGATACGCAGATGACATCACCCTTATGGTTGAAAGTGAAGAGGAACTAAAGAGACTCTTGATGAAAGTGAAAGAGGTGGGTGAAAAAGTTGGCTTAAAACTCAACATTCAGAAAACTAAGATCGTGACATCCAGTCCCATAACTTCATGGCAAGTAGATGGGGAAACAGTGAGAGATTTTATTTTGGGGGGCTCCAAAATCCCTGCAGATGGTGACCGCAGCCATGAAATTAAAAGACGCTTGCTCCTTGGAAGAAAAGCTATGACCAACCTAGACAGCATATTAAAAAGCAAAGACATTACTTTGCTGATAAAGGTTCATCTAGTCAAAGCTATGGTTTTTCCAGTAGTCATATATGGGTGTGAGAGTTTGACTATACAGAAAGCTGAGTGCAGAAAAATTGATGCTTTTGAACTGTGGTGTTGGAGAAGACTTTTGAGAGTCCCTTGGACTGCAAGGAGATCAAACGAGTAAATCCTAAAGGAAATCAGTCCTGAATATTCATTGAAAGGACTGATGCTTAAGCTGAAACTCAAATACTTGGGCCAGCTGATGTGAAGAACTGATTCACTGGAAAAGACCCTGATGCTGGGAAAGATTGAAGGCAGGAGAAGAAGAGAATGACAGAGGATGAGATGGTTGGATGGTATCACTGACTTGATGGACATGAGTTTGAACAAGCTTTGGGAGATGGTGAAGGACAGGGAAGCCCGGGATGCTGCAGTCCACGGGGTCACAAAGATTCAGACATGACTCAGCAACTGAGCTGAACTGAAGAGTGTGCCAATAGAATGGAGCAAATACATGGTATCTATGGCCCAGTTGCTCATTTCTCATCCAGATCAACCCTTTACTAGCATGTCTTTCAGTACCAAAGTGGTTAGACACCTTGAAATCACATTTTAGGCTCCCTTCCAGTTGGAGTGCCACATATGGCTGGGATAAAAAAAAAAGAGAGAGAGAACCCAAATATGGCAGAGATTAAAGCTTACATCCCTAAAAAATCTTAAATTCACATCAACACTCACCTCCCTCGTGTCAACAGTTTTCCTGGCCTTTTAGCTAGATCAATTTACCTGCTGACTTGTTTTTCATCAAAATGAACTTGGGAGTTCTAGACTAAGATTTTAGCTCCAAATCTCTCTAGATATTGGTCATTTTCTATGCCTGCATCCTATTTCTTAACAATAGAAAGTTTTATGACCAAGCATCTATCTTATCTTACAGTCTGGGTCCCTGTTTCGAGTGCAGTTCTTCTGGAAAGACAGTAATGATTTTTAACAGAAGTTTTCCCTGGGGCTGAATTTCAGGTCCTAAGTTGAATAACTGGATCCTTGCTGTCATGTTTCCCATGTATATTTCTGCAAACATTTTGCTGGGTATCTACCAGTGACCCTCTTGATAGTATTTTCAGTTCAGTTCAGTCACTCAGTCATGTCCGACTCATTGCTACCCCATGGACTGCAGCATGACAACAACAAAATTAAATTGAGTGTCAAGCAAAAATACCAGCACACAATTGACTCTCAAGAAATGTCATTATCTTTCCTGTCCTGATTTCTTTCTACTCTCATGACATTTTAGGACTTGCATTTCTGATCTGCTTTCCTCGGATACCTTACCCTCTCTTCTTAGCATCCATCAGTACCTCAGTTGTCACTTATGACCCTAGATCTTGCATTAAATTCTTTGTAGCTATTTCTGATATAACAACCTAGTCTTATCAGTCTTACTTTGCTTTACCCTTTCTCACATCCTGCCTTGTAATATGCATTTTTTAGCACATCAGCAAATGTCATGAGGAAGTTTTTCAGTAACTCACTGAATTGATAGCTTTGGGAAAGTTATCATTTGTTCCATTGTTGAAAGAATAAGATTGATACTGCTCTCCTAAAATGCACATGAAGCCTAATTATACAGAAGTTATTCTTGCATGCCAGATTTTGGGTGGTTGTTTTGTCCATCCTGTGTTTTTCTCTAATTTTTTCACAGCGGGAGAAAAACAGTACCAAAATTAATTTCATTTAAATGAGGTGGGGCAGTAGGAATTGAAAACTGAGTAATATTTGCATCAAAAAAAAAGTACTAAATTTTCACTTTAGTTTGGCATGGTTCAAGGCCTCATCAGTTCATTTCAGTTGCTCAGTCGTGTCTGATTCTTTGCGACCCCATGAACTGCAGCACGCCAGGCCTCCCTGTCCATCACCAATTCCCAGAGTTCACCCAAACCCATGTCCATTGAGTCGGTGATGCCATCCAACCATCTCATCTTCAGTTGTTCCCCTCTCCTCCTGCCCTTAATCTTTCCCAGTCTCAGAGTCTTTTCAGATGAGTCAGCTCTTCACATCAGGTGGCCAAAGTATTGGAGTTTCAGCTTCAGCATCAGTCCTTCCAATGATCTCCTTTAGGATGGACTGGTTGGATCTCCTTGGAGTCCAAGGGACTCTCAAGAGTCTTCTCCAACACCACAGTTCAAAAGTATCAATTCTTCTGTGCTCAGCTTTCTTCATAATCCAACTCTCACATCCATACATGACAGTATACCAATAAATATGGTAGTTGCATAGAGATATAGAACCAGAAGAAGCATGTGATATACTTACTTTAAAAATATATATATATATATGGGACCAATCCATTTCTGTTTAAGAGGACTGAAACCTTAGAGCACTCATTTTAGATCTCTTGATATATATGTTCAATAAAATACATAATTTGATTGTAATGAAAGGCTGAAATTATTCTCTGGATTCACTGCAATAAGTTCATAGCCTCAGGAGTTTGTTTTTTTTTTTTTTTCTGTAGAAATAAAATGATGTGATTTGAAGCTTGAATAAGATCCCACTGGGAGGAAAGATGAGCAGAAATGAGAAAAGTACTGGGGGCAATAGATCAGAAGATACTCTTTTGAATGCTGCAAGGACAAAAGACAGCTAGAGGAGACATCTTAGCCAAGGAAGCACAGGGAAAGGGTGGCATGTGCTTTCATAACTATCACAAAGACACCAAAACTCATGACAATACTTGTCAATTCTAAGTGATAATAAGGTTCTACAGACTTGATTTACATGTGGCCACAGAATCATGTAATATGACGGTTTTCTGCTACAGACTACATCTGTACCATTCTGACAGTCTGGAATGAGGCCAGGGTATCAATACTTTCAAAAATCTATACACAGAACTCTAAAGTGTTGCCATGTTTGGGAAATACTAACATAATAAAGGGGGCAACAGAGAATGAGATAGTTGGATGGCATCACTGACTCAATGGACATGAATTTGAGCAAACTCTGGGAGATAATGAAGGACAGGAAAGTCTGGCGTGCTGTAGTTTATGGGGTTGCAAAGAGTTATACGTGACTTAGTGACTGAACGAAAACATAAGAAAACCCTAAGGTCTGAGAGGGGCTGAATAAATTTAAAACTTATGGAAAGGAGAACTTGCCATTTGCTGCAACTACCACCATTCCATATTTTACCACTAAGTGCATATTTTGTATTTGTTAATGAGTTGTAGACACAAAGGGACACACAGTGGAGATTTCATTTCAGGCTTATTAAGTACAGTGTCACAAGGTGTGCCATGCTATGCTGTCCTTGAAAAAGAATATGTATATGGTAGCTCTCTCTCTCCAACCTACTTCAAGCAAGTAAACCTTGAGTACTTGTGTGTGTAAGTGCCTATATGTATATGTATGTAAATGTTTATGCTTTGGCAAGCTTGAGATCTGATTTGATATTTTATCTTGGGGAAATATACCTAAGATAATTCTGACCTGAATATACTCTGGTTTTTTTCTTCTACTTCATCAGAACTAATTCTAGCCATGAGACCAATACTCCGCTGAGTTGCAGATTCCTATTATCCATCTACTCCTCCATATGCTGAAGGATGGTCAGATGGTCAAGGGCTTAAAAAGGGGTCCAGTGGAAAATCAGAGGCCTAACATAGATGTTTTATTTGTTCTTCTCTTTATTCCTTGTCCCTAGATCCTATATAAGCAATGGATCTTTTTGCACTGATGACAATCTAGTTAACTTTTACCCTGAGGGGCTCCTGAATGTGCTCTAGTGAGATTATGAATGATGCTTTTTTCTCAATATTTAGGTCACATTCTATGTGTATCAGGGAAGATGGGAAGGGAAGACTGGGGAGACTGGTAAGAGTCACAGCAAAGATGACTGATTTTTGTTTTTTTATTATGTTGGTATTTTTTTTGAAGCAATGCATTGCATTTTCCTTATATCCTTCTTCACTTTTTAGGTTAGAACACATATTATTGCTGATGACTATGTTCTATCTGGTGGCCATCTTCTTAATTACTCTGAGTTGCATTTGATTACAACTTGCTTCAGGGATTACGGTATTATTTTATCATATTACATCTTTCCATCATCTCTTCAGTTCCTCTGTAAGTAAGGACTAGTCTGCTCTGGAAGTACCTCATTAGATTGTTACATTTGCTCTGTAAGTTCAGTTATTAATGTTCTGGAACATTTCCTTTGCTAATTTGTTCCAAAGTATAAATTTATAGGTCACCATTATAGAAAATCTCAAATGTCACAAGAGGAAGCTTACCATAAGATGATAATGTTCTTCTCTATTTCCCAACCTTGTTGATACCGATTGCATATTAAGGTTTCCTTAGACAACTGCTGTTCTGTGCAATCTACTCAAAATTTTACTGATGGAGCTAAGATATACCATTGCAATAACATGTGAAAAATTATAGTAACTACGAAACTGGCTATTAGCTTTAACTTTGGATCTAACATGATAGTTTCTATATTACTGTTAAGTAATCTTTTTCCTGAAACGGTATGGACCTAACAGAAGCAGAAGATATTAAGAGGAGGTGGCAACAATATACAGAAGAACTATACCAAAAAAAAAAAAATCTTAATGACCCAGATAACCACGATGGTGTGATCACTCACATAGAGCCAGACATCCTGGAGTGTGAAGTCAAAATGGCCTTAGAAAGCATCACTATGAACAAAGCTAGTGGAGGTGATAGAATTCCAGTTGAGCTATTTCAAATCCTAAAAGATAATGCTGTAAAAGTCTGCACTCAACATGCAAGCAAATTTGGAAGACTCAGCAGTAGCCACAGGACTGGAAAAGATCAGCTTTTATTCCATTCTTAAAGAAAGGCAATGCTAAAGAATGTTCAAACTACCACACAATTGTACTCATCTCATACATTAGCAAAGTAATGCTCAAAGTTCTCCAAACTAGGCTTCAACAGTACGTGATTTGAGAACTTCCAGATGTTCAAGCTGGATTTAGAAAAAGCAGAGGAACCAGAGATCAATTTTCCAACATCCATTGGATCATAGAAAAAGCAAGAGAATTCCAGAAAAACATCTACTTCTGCTTCACTGACTATGCTAAAGCCTATGACTATGTGGATTACAACAAACTGTGGAAAATTCTTCATGAGATGAGAATACCAGACCACCTTTCCTGCCTTCTGAGAAATGTGCATGCAGGTCAAGAAGAAACAGAATCAGACATGGAACAACAGACTGGTTCCTAATCTGGAAAGGAGTACATCAAGGCTGTATATTGTCACCCTGATTATTTAACTTATATGCAGAATATATCATGCAAAATGCTGGGCTAGATGAAGCACAAGCTGGAATCAAGATTGCCAGGAGAAATATCAATAACCTCAGATATGCAGATGACACCACCTTTATGGCAGAAAGTAAAGAGGAATGAATAAGCCTTTCGATGAAAGTGAAAGAGAGTGAAAAAGTTTGCTTAAAACTCAACATTCAAAAAACAAAGATCATGGCACATGGTCTCATCACGTCATGGGAAATAGATGGGGAAACAATGGAAACAGTGAAAGACTTTATTTTCTTGGGCTCCAAAATCACTGCAGGTGGTACCTGCAGCCATGAAATTAAAAGACACTTGCTCCTTGGAAGAAAAGCTATGACCAACCTAGATAGCATATTCAAAAGCAGAGACATTACTTTGCCAACAAAGGTCCATCTAGTCAAGGCTATGTTTTTTCCAGTGGTCACGTATGGATGTGAGAGTTGGACTGTGAAGAAAGCCGAGTGCTGAAGAATTATGTTTTTGAACTGTAGTGTTGGAGAAGACTCTTGAGAGTCCCTTGGACTCCAGGGAGATCCAACCAGTCCATCCTAAAGGAAATCAGTCCTGAATATTCATTGGAAGGACTGATACTGAAGCTGAAACTCCAATACTTTGGTCAGCTGATGCAAAAAACTGACTCATTGGAAATGACCCTGATGCTGGGAAAGATTGAAGGCAGGAGGAAAGGGGACAACAGAGGATGAGATGGTTGGATGGCATCACTGACTTAATGCACATGAGTTTGAGCAGGCTTTGGGAGCTGGTGAAGGACAGGGAAGCCTGGTGTGCTGCAGTCAATTGTGTCCCAAAGAGTCCGACATGACTGAGTGAACTGAGTTGAACTGAACTGAATCTTTTTTCAGTCATCAGAATTTTGCCTTAGATATTTATTCACTTCAATAAATTTCATTCCATGTGGATTTCCTGTTAGATTTTGCTATGATAACACAAATATATTTAATATTTAGAGTACTTCTAACAGAAATAAACTTACTAGGGCCTATTTGGATCAAAGGATAGTTTAGCTTGCAAATAGTAGTGAAAAATTATTATGTATTTCTCCTTTAGAGTTCACGTTCTCTCATTAAAAGTTCAGAATGTGGTATTCAAGGGATACTCAGATCTTTCTATACACTAAGCTTTGCTTCAGGTAATCTTCAAAGATAGCAACTTAGCACTTTAGAAATGATATGTGATTAGGTATAAAATACAACTTGGTTCCAAGTCCTACTATTTTCTCTCTGTGCTCTTGATACAGTTCAATGTGGTCCCTATTCTCTTACCCATAACATAGAGAAAACTATGCCTACATTGTAGGTATGTTCTGAGAATTAAAATAATGCCTAGCTTATCAAATGAAACCAAGTGATGAAAACCAATGCAGCATTCGATCTTTAATTTTGGACATTTTATTCTTTTCTTGGATTCTTCTGTTTGATTCCTTTGGCTTGCTGAAAATGTTGCTAACATTTTCACTGGAGAAAGCTCTTCTTGCTATGCCTTTTCACTTCCCCTCAACAAACAGTGATCACCTCTTCAAAACATTTTATGATCTTTTCATAAAAAATTTTTCTTAGCTAATTATTTTATCTGCGTTACTTTATGACTTAGAGGTATTTTCCTAGAATGTCAATATATTTTAGAAGTCATTATTTGGTTTGTGAGCCTTTGAAATGCAGTATTAATACTGAGCCATGGTACAGTGGTCCATTTTTAGAAGCCCAGCAGAGTTTTAAGGTAATATCTATAATTTCTCTTGCCATCTGGATTATAAATGATATCTTGAAATTATAAGGACAATGTCTTTCAAATCCTTAGGTTTAAATGACCCTGAATCACCTGCATACGCTAAACTCGATGTAAATTTTATTCACTGTAATATTCATCTGTTTATTGTAATAATTGGCCTAGCACATTACAAGTGGTAAGTACATCACAAATAATTTCTGACTGATCTTCCTATTTGCATATAAATTATTGAATGAGTGGACAGGTTAGCTATAGATTTATATTAGTGGTATAACTAAATCATTTTCATAGTGCTTAGATTATAGGTTTACATGAGCCACTTCCAGCTTTGGAAAAGCATTATAAAATATAACAAAACACCATAGGAGAAATTTAGCTGAAGATAATCACTCGCAGGGATGTGATGGGACACTGACTGCTCATGCTCGTCTCTGAGTTGTAACTTTCCTTATGGTTCCAGCTACAAACGGTTCCCAGGGCGCAAACGATGTAATACTGCTGGCAGTGAAATGGGCAAAGGCCGCTCTGTGTTCAGCTGGTACAAACTACAGGAGGGGCAGTATGTCCCTGTGTGGGTGTTAACCACGACTATGATTTCACGTGTAGATGTCTCTGTACCACATACACCGTGAAATAAGGCGCAAAGCATTTGTATTGCTAATAGATACCTGTTTGGGTTAACAACTTGGTAATATCTTCGTTGAAAAACCTATGTGTACATCAGAAAACTCTAGAGGAGAATCTTTACCCTTGGACAAATTACATACTTTGTGAGTTGAGCCAAAGGCTGATTTTTTTCCCCAAATCTACAAAGTTTTCTTTTTTTAGCAAAGTGTTTTTTCAGTCATAAAGTCAGAACTCCTTTCAAACAAATTGCTTCCTTAATATTGATTTCATGTATAAAAATTGGATAATTGCATAAAAATTCAAGTTGAACTAGGAAAGCAGGTTTTCAATTAACCTTGTGCTGAATATAATTACAAGGTGGCTGTTCAAAAACAACTGAGGGGGCCATTTACAAATTATAATTGCTTTTATCTTGAGAGTGAGTGACGCAGAGTTAACTGTTTAATGTTATGGTGGTGTGCCAAGGCTTTAAAAGTTTGGTCATAATGAAACTCTGATTAAGTAGTAGTTTCTACAACTTGTAACCATTTCATTTTTGGTTAAACATCCTTGTGCTTGTGCTTAGGTCACCTTGTCCGGCTCTTTGCGACCTTATGGGCTATAGCCCACCAGGCGCCTCTGTCCATGGGGATTCTCCAAGCAAGAATACTGGAGTGGGCTGCCGTGCCCTCCTCCAGGGTAAATATCCTCTATAAAGATTTATTAGGGGGGTGCCTTTCTCATATAAACTCTATAATTATCTCTGTGAAAAAAATTGGACTGATCAGAACTTGGACCTGTTGTTATAAAGAAACAAATGGCAGACATAGTATATACAAGGACCTTGCATTTATAGTTCTCTTTTCTGATATTTTTGGAGATATCTTTAATCTTTACTTTCAATTGAGAATTAAAATGCAGAATAAAACTAAATCCCATTGAATCTTCAAAAATTATATTGAAAAAATTTTCCATACACCCAACCCCTGAAGGAAAATCAGAAATTGCAAGTTTATTTCTTTAATAGAGTCAAGAAAAGTCTAATATAGAAATGTTTATTCAATAAGATTTTAGATGAACCTCTCAAAAGTCAATAAATTAAATAAAAGTTTAGCTTGTTTCATATTGAGTGGGCTTTTAAAATTTTCCAAATAGCTCTGATCCTCTTTTGGGAGGCTTTTTGATAAAGTACTTGATAAAATTCTTTGGAAATGTCTAGCAGACTACATTAATTCTGAGATCAAGATAACTGTCATTTATCTCTGATCCTCCCATTTATAGAGATACCACAAGTATAATGTGACTGTGTATAAGACAAAGAGAGGGAAGGAGGGAAGAAGGTTGGGAGGGGGATGGAGGGAGAGAAAGAATAAGTTATTGTTCATTTGGCTTGTTTAATAAATGGATGGCTGGATGAATGAGTAAAGTAATTTAATACCTCACATTTTGGTCAAGAGAAGGAACTAGGCATGCTCATAATCTGATCTTAATGACATAAGATGAAATTCTGTGCATAAGTTGTCTTCCAAAAACACAAGAGAAGACTCTGCTGCTGCTGCTGCTGCTAAGTCGCTTCAGTCGTGTCTGACTCTGTGCGACCCCATAGGTGGCAGCCCACTAGGCCCCTCTGTCCCTGGGATTCTCCAGGCAAGAACACTGGAGTGGGTTGCCATTTCCTTCTCCAATGCATGCAAGTGAAAAGTGAAAGAGAAGTCGCTCAGTCGTGCCCAACTCTTAGCGACCCCATGGACTAGAGCCTACCAGGCTCCTACATCCATGGGATTTTCCAGGCAAGAGTACTGGAGTGGGGTGCCATTGCTTTCTCCAAGAGAAGATTCTACACATGGTCAATACCAAATTCAGATTGATTATATTCTTGGCAGCAAAAGATGGAGAAGCTCTATACAGTCAGCAAAAACAAGACTTGGAGCTGACTGTGGCTCAGATCAGGAGCTCCTTGTTGCAAAATTCAGACTTAAATTGAAGAAAGTAGGGAAAACCAATAGACCATTCAGGTATGACCTAAATCAAATCCTTTATGATTATACAGTGGAAGTAACAAATAGATTCAGGGTATTAGATATGATAGATAGAGTGCCTGAAGAACTATGGCAGAGGTTCATGACACTGTACAGGAGGCAGTGATAAAGACCAACCCCAAGAAAAAGAAATGCAAAAAGGCAAAATGGTTGTCTGAGGAGACCTTAAAAACAGCTGAGACAAGAAGAGAAGCAAAAGGCAAAGAAGAAAAGGAAAGATATACCCATTTGAATGCAGAGTTCCAAAGACTAGTAAGGAGAGATAAGAAAGCCTTCCTCAGTGAACAATGCAAAGAAAAGAGGAAAACAATTGAATGGGAAAGACTAGAGATCTCTTCAAGAAAATTAGAGATACCAAGGGAACATTCCATGCAAAGATGGGCTCAATAAAGGACAAAAATGGTATGGACCTAACAGAAGCAGAAGATATTAAGAAGAGGTGGCAAGAATACACAGGACTATACAAAAAGATCTTACTAACCCAGATAACTATGATGGTGTGATCACTCATCTAGAGTGAAGTCAAGTAGGCCTTAGGAAGCATCACTATAAACAAAGCTAGTAGAGGTGATGGATTCCAGTTGAGCTATTTCAAATCCTAGAAGATGATACTATAAAAGTGCTGCACTCAATATGTCAGCAACTTTGGAAGACTCAGTAGTGGCCACAGGACTGGAAAATGTCAGTTTTCATTCCAATCCCAAAGAAAGGAAATGCCAAAGAATGTTCAAACTACCGCACAATCGCACTCATCTCACATGCTAGAAAAGTAATGATCAAAATTCTCCAAGCCAGGCTTCAACAATACGTGAACTGTGAACTTCCAGATGTTCAAGCTGGTCTTAGAAAAGGCAGAGGAACCAGAGATCAAATTGCCAACATCCGTTGGATCATCAAAAAAGCAAAAGTGTTCCAGAAAAACATCTACCTCTGCTTTATTGACTATACCAAAGCCTTTGTGTGGATCACAATAAACAGTGAAAAATTCTTCAAGAGATAGGAATACCAAACTACCTTACCTGCCTCCTGAGAAATCTGTATGCAGGTCAAGAAACGACAGTTAGAACTGAACATGGAACAACAGACTGGTTCCAAATAGGAAAAGGAGTATGTCAAGGCTGTATATTGTCACCCTGCTTATTTAACTTATATGCAGAGTACGTCATGTGAAATGCTGGGCTGGATGAAGCACAAGCCGGAATCAAGATTGCCGGGAGAAATATCAATAACCTCAGATATGCAGATGACATCACCCTTATGACAGAAAGTGAAGAAGAACTAAAGAGCCTCTTGATGAAAGTGAAAGAGGAGAGTGAATAAGTTGGCTTAAAACTCAACATTCAGAAAACTAAGATCATGACATCCAGTCCCATAACTTCATGGCAAGTAGATGGGGAAACAGTGAGAGACTTTATTTTGGGGGGCTCCAAAATCACTGCAGATGGTGACTGTAGCCATGGAATTAAAAGATGCTGGCTCCTTGGAAGAAAAGTTATGATCAATCTAGATAGCATATTAAAAAGCAGAGACATTACTTTGCCAACAATGGTCCATCTAGTCAAAGCTATGGCTTTTCCAGTAGTCATGTATGGATATGAGAGTTGGACTATAAAGAAAGCTGAGCACTGAAGAATTGATGCTTTTGAACTGTGGTGTGGGAGAAGACTCTTGAGAGTCCCTTGGACTTCAAGGAGATCCAACCAGTCCATCCTAAAGGAAATCAGTCCTGAATATTCATTGGAAGGACTGATGCTGAAGCTGAAACTCCAACACTTTGGCCAGCTGATGCAAAGAACTGACTCATTGGAAAAGACCCTGATGCTGGGAAAGATTTAAGGCAGAAGGAGAAAGGGATGACAGAGGATGAGATTGTTGGATGGCATCACCGACTCTATGGACGTGAGTTTGCGCAACCTCTGGGAGTTGGTGATGGACAGGGAGGCCTGGCCTGCTGCAGTCAATGGGGTCACTGAGTCAGACACAACAGTCCGAATGAAATGTGAAGAATGCTTATGATCGATTCTTAGCAACATTCAGTTTTATTAATACTGTGTCATTAACATAATACATATAATATAACATAATGATATATAATATATTATATATTAATATTATATAATATATATGATTAATGCTGTATAATTAATACTAAACATTATATATATATAAATATACATTAGTGAATATATAATCATATATATACTCATATATATCTTCAGAGCATATTTTTACAACTAGACATTTGTACCTTTTGACCTATAGCACCATTTTTCTTTTCCCTCAACCCCTGGGCAACCACTATTCTCTGGGTCTATGAAGTAAACTCTATTTTTTCCTCTAAGATTTCACATATAAGTGATATGATATACTATTTTTCTTTCTGTCTGGCTTATTTCACTTTGTAGAATTCCCCTCAGCTTAATCCGTGTTGTTTATTTCATGCTATCCATATGATTTAGTTTTACCGTGTAGTTTTGCTGTTTTTCATTTGAATTTGTGAAAATGCAACATCTCTGCTACAATTGCCACTGCCATGACCAGAATCCCTATTCTAAGGGCGTTTTTATTTAAGGAATAGTATACATTTTCCCTAAAGTGGTTAAAAGTAACCCATTTCTTTAAGATGAACTCTTCCTCTTTATTCATCTACAGACTAAAAAAAATACTTTTACTCATTAAGCTCACTGAAATTCATTGTGTTTATTACATTCATTATTATACAGAGTGAAGTAAGCCAGAAAGAAAAACACCAATACAATATACTAACGCATATATATGGAATTTAGAAAGATGGTAATTATAACCCTGTATACGAGACCGCAAAAGAGACACATATGTATAGAACAGTCTTTTGGACTCTGTGGGAGAGGGAGGGGGGGATGATTTGGGAGAATGGCATTAAAACATGTATAATATCATATAAGAAACGAAACCCCAGTCCAGGTTCGATGCAGGATACAGGAAGCTTGGGGCTGGTGCACTGGGATGACCCAGAGGGATGGTATGGGAATGGAGGTGGGAAGGGGGTTTAGGATGGGGAACACGTGTACACCCGTGGCGGATGCATGTTGATGTATGGCAAATCCAATACAATATTGTAAAGTAAAATAATAATAATAATTTAAAAAAATAAATAATAATAATTTAAAAAATAAATTTAAAAAAAGAAAGTAGGATGAGTTCACTATGAATAAAAGGAAATAATTATTTGCTTGTAAATAAATGGTTTGCCACCAAAAATAAATAAAGTAACAAAGATTTAAAATTAGTTTTACAATAATTGCTTTGGACTACTTTCTTGTGGCTCAGTGGGTAAAGAAACCACCTGCAATGCAGGAGATGCAGGAGACACAAGTTCAATCCCTGGGTCGGGAAGATTCTCTGCAGGAGGGTATGGATGTCCACTCCAGTATTCTTGCCTGGAGAATCCCGTGGACAGAAGAACCTGGCAGGGTACAGTCCATAGGGTCACAAAGAGTCGGACAGGACTGAAGCACCTGAGCATGCCAGCACCGTTAAATGAGAAGCTACTGCTAGTCCCATATCTCCTCTAGATTTGACCCAAAAGTCATCACTTCCTTTTTACAGTCACCTAATTCTATGGTATGTTGTGATTCATGAAACTAAGTGCTAATATTTTACAATGTGACTTGTTGCTATGAAAATAAGTGATATACGAACTAAAGCTCTTAAATAGTTTTTTGGCATTCTACAAGTGGGAAATGAAGCAAACAACAAGAAAACAATTCAATATTATAATTTCATTTCATTTTAATGCCTTTTGGTAAATGTTCTGGGTTTAAATTACTTTGAGACAATGTTCTGGGTTTCATTTTCATTCATTCCAGGTTTGAACTTCACAAATGTATAAAAATTGATGATCTGAATTTGATTGAGATGCATTCTAAGATCCTTGGTTATCTGAAGATACGTTTTCAATCAGCAAAATGGATTGACACTGTACTTAAGAATTTTAATAGCAAGATTGAAATAAATAGATTCAATCATTTAAGAAGTGATTAAATATCTATTTCCTGCAACTAAGAATAATAATGAAGAGTTGGACAGTCCTCACTTTCACATGGCTTACAGTCCAGCTGCATAAAAATGGGCTTTTCTGTAAAACTAGTCTGTTAACTGTGTGACTACCAGTGAGTTTTAATCTTTGGCTCTTAGCTTCTTTATTTATAAAATGAGAATAATAGCTATAATGCCTACATAGCAGGAGTATTTTAGAGAGGGAGAGAGGTCTGAAATACACAATGAATGTGAAAAAGCTTAGTGTATAAATTAGATAGGGCAGTCATTCTCTTATGTGCTAAGATTCCTCATGCAGACTCTGGAAGTGGATGAAACCACTTTGAGTTCCCACGTGTAGAGTTACCCAGCAGAGGAAGAAAATGCCTGGACTCAGTAAAATAAAAATATGAGGATCATCAAGACAGAGAAGCTATTGGAAACAACAGGATGACATGAAATCAATTTGTCTAAGAGAAGAGACAGAAAATAAGAGGATCAGGTCATGGGATATTCCAATATTTGGATGTCAGTGGAGAGCTGCCAGAGGTATTCAGAGTCTGTGAGGACACATTCCCATATAGTAATATAACCATTAAATACAACCATCGCCTACTTTTTTCATTAAGTGGCTTAGGTACAGAAAAAGTTTCTGTGAAGTTCTTAATTCACTTAGAAACTGAAGGTAAAATTATCTGATAGAATTTCCTATTTGGAAAGAAATTATCATGTGGAGTCACCAGTGAGGATTATGAAATAGCATTAATTCATATCACAAAACAAAAAACTGCATTTTCATATAACAGGCACGATTTTTCTGAAACACCAGCCTAATTAATATATGGAGGTTCCACTTAAACATCTCTTGCTTGCCAGGAAGCCACTATACGAAGATTTTTGCTAAATTTAAACAACTGAAAATAATTTCCAGTGCATAATTAAAGTATGCACCAATGTATTTTAAATTTATTTAATTTTTAACTGTTTTACTGAGGAATAATCTATACATGATAAATTTCAGGTTACATAAAATTTTGATGTATTTTAATATCTTCATATACCCATGAAACTAACACATATTAAAGATAGTGACATACACGTTTTGTTAGTTCAGGATGCTGTAACAAAGTCCCACAGACTGAGTGGTTTGTAAATAACAGAATTTTATTTCTCAAATTTCTGGAGGCTGAAAGTTCAAGATGAGGGTGCCAGCATGGTTGAGTTGGTGAGAGCCCTCTCCTGGGTTGCAGACTGACAACATCTTGTATCTTTTACATGTGGAAAGAGAGCAAGAGGGTTCCTTGTGGTCTCTTTTATAAGGGCATAATTTTATTCATGAGGGCTCCCCTCACATGACCTAATTACTTTCCAAGGGCCCACCTCCTAAACTATCACACTGGGAGATTAGGGTTTCAACATATGAATTCTGAGGGGACACAGTCAGTCCATAATGTCCACCATCCCCCAAAGTTTCCTCATGCCCTTTTCTCATCCCTACCCACTGCCTCTCTCTGTGTACTCTTCCTGCTGCCAGCAATTTACGTACTTTCTGTCACTACAGACTAGTTTGAATTTCCAAGAATTTTATATATATAAAATCGTACACGATATGCTCTTTCATTTCTTTTCTTGTTGCTTTCACTCAGATTCATTTCTGACATTCACCCATGTTTCGGTTATCAACAGTTTATTCCTTTCCATGCGTAGAATAGTATTACATTGTATGGTTTCACCACAATCTATTTATTTACATGTTGAAGAACTAGCATTAAGGTTGTTTCCCGTTTGGGGATATTACAAAGTTGATATAAAAAATTGTGTCAAGTCTTCTTATGAACATAGGCTGTTATTTCTCCTGATTAAATACCTAAGAGAGGAATCATACAATAGGAGTATGCTGACTTTTTCCAGAGACAGTCAAACTGCTTTTCAAAGTGACTGTACCATTTTACATTCCCATCACTGTATGAGCATCACATTTTCTCCACATTCAGTCAAAAACTTGTGGTGAATCTTTGAAAATTTTAGCCATTCTAATAGGTCTGTTATGGTATCTTCCTATGGTTATAATTTGCATTTTTGTAATGAGTAATGATACTTTCGGTCTTTTCATATGCTTATTTGCCATCTTACATCTTCTTTGGTGAATTTTCTATTAATCTTTGGCTCATTTTTAAATGGATTGTTTTTCTTATCATTGAGTTTTAAGAGTTTTGTATATATGTGTGTGTATATATATGTATATACACATATATTTTCTAGTGGCTCAGTGATAAAGAATCTGCCTGCAATGCAGGAGCTACAGGAGACACAGGTTCAATCCCTGGGTCAGGAAGATCCCCTGGAGAAGGGCACGGCAACCCACTCCAGTGTTCTTGCCTGGAGAATGCCCTGTACAGAGGAGCCTGGTGGGCTCCAGTCCACGGGGTCACAAAGAGTTGGACACGACTGAAGCAACTTAGCATGTATGCATGGAATACATATTTTCCAGAGAGTAGATGAGTTGGTATGATAGGCTAGTGGCTAAGTCACTTCAGTCGTGTCTGACTCTGTGCGACCCCATAGACGGCAGCCCACTGTCCCTGGGATTCTCCAGGCAAGAAACTGGAGTGGGTTGCCATTTCCTTCTCCAATGCATGAAAGTGAAAAGTGAAAAGGAAGTCGCTCAGTCGTGTCCGACTCTTCACGACCCCATGGACTGCAGTCTACCAGGCTTCTCCATCCATGGGATTTTCCAGGCAAGAGTGATATGATAGGCTACCATACAAAATACCACAAACTGATGGACTGAACAACAGAAATGTATTTTCTTACAGTTCTGGAGGCTGAAAGTCCAAGATTGAGGAGGCAGCAGGGTTATTTTCTCCTGAAGCCTCCTGTCTTGGCTTGCGGATGGCTGCCTTCTTTCTGCATCCTCAAGGCCTTTTCTCTGTGCATGCACATCCCTGTTTTCTCCTATTCTTAAGGACACCAGTCATATTGCATTAAGGCCCCACACTCAGGACCTCATTTCACCTTAATTAATTTTTAAAGGCCCTAAATCCAAAAAGAGTCACGTTGGGGGAGCAGGTGTTTGGGGTTCAATACATGAATTTTTAGGGGTCATGATTCAGCCCATAACACTAGGCCTTTATCAGATATATGCTTTGCAGTTATTTTTTTCAGCCTTTGGTTTTTCTTTAGATTATCTTAATGGTGTCTTTCAAAAAAAGGTTTGAAAATTTGATGAGGCCTAATTTATCAACTTCATTGGAAGGACTGATGCTGAAGCTGAAACTCCAATACTTTGGCCACCCCATGCAAAGAGTTGACTCATTGGAAAAAACCCTGATGCTGGGAGGTATTGGGGGCAGGAGGAGAAGGGGACAACAGAGGATGAGATGGCTGGATGGCATCACCGAGTCGATGCACATGAGTTTGGGTGAACTCCAGGAGTTGGTGATGGACAGGGAGGTCTGGCGTGCTATGATTCATGGGGTCGCAAAGAGCCGGATTTGACTGAGCGACTAAACTGAACTGAACTGAATTTATCAATCTTTAATTTTGTGAATTTCACTGTCAGTGGCATATCTAAGAAATCTTTGCCTAACTCAAAGTCACAGAGATTTTGTTCTATCCTTTATTCTAGAAGTTTTAGTCTGTTAGGTTAACTTTTGTATATGTTATAAAATATAGATAGAATTTTTTTTTTGCATATGGGTAGCCAGTTATCCCAGCACAGCAGCATTTTTTCTTCAACGCTGTTATTCTTTCTTCAATGAATTGCCTTCATCATTGTTGTTGAAAATCCATAATTTTGGTCTTCTGGAGTCTCTATTCTATCCCATTTATCAAATTGATTATCTTTATACTTAACTTTCTTTTTTTAATTTATTTTATTTTTAAACTTTACAAATTGTATTAGTTTTGCCAAATATCAAAATGAATCCGCCTCAGGTATACATGTGTTCCCCATCCTGAACCCTCCTCCCTCCTCCCTCCCCATACCATCCCTCTGGGTCGTCCCAGTGCACTAGCCCCAGGCATCCAGTATCGTGCATCGAACCTGGACTGGCGACTCCTCTCATACATGATATTACACATGTTTCAATGCCATTCTCCCAAATCTCCCCACCCTCTCCCTCTCCCACAGAGTCCACAAGACTGATCTATACATCAGTGTCTCTTTTGCTGTCTCGTACACAGGGTTATTGTTAGCATCTTTCTAAATTCCATATATATGCGTTAGTATACTGTATTGGTGTTTTTCTTTCTGGCTTACTTCACTCTGTATAATAGGCTCTAGTTTCATCCACCTCATTAGAACTGATTCAAATGTATTCTTTTTAAACTTTCTTGAATACTGCAGCTTCACACTAAGGCTGAAATCAGGTACTGATGATTTTTCAACTTTGTTTTACATTGTCATAGTTGTTTATTTTTTCCTAGATTCTTGCATTTTCACATACATTTCAGAATTAGCTTATAAATCTATCAATACAAAATGTTTTCTGGGATTTTGATTCAGATCACATTTAATCTACAGGTCAATTTTAAGAGATTTGGTGTTTTAAGAATATTAAGTGTTTTTCTCTGTGAATACCATGAAACTCTTGAATTATCTAGGTCTTTAATTCTCTCAACAATGTTTGCTAGTTTTTTGTTTCATTTCTGATCTTGGGAAGGATCCAGTCTTTCATCATCAAATACAGGCACATCTTGTTTTGTTACACTTCACTTCATTTCATTTTTACAAGTTGAAGGTTTGCGTCAAGCAAGTCTCTAGGTGTCATTTTTCCAACCATGTTTCTCGCTCTGTGTCTTTGTAATATCAGTAATTCTTGCAATTGCTATATCATATGGTAATTTGTAAACAGTAATCTCTGATATTATTGTAATTGTTTGGGGACATTACAAACTGCACCCAACTAAGAATGGTGAACTTAACCCATAAATGTGTGTGTTTTGACTACTGCAGTGACCAGTCATTCCTCCAGCTCTCTCTTCTGCTTGGGCCTCCCTGCTCTAAGGTACAAGAATACTGAAATTAGGCCAAGTAATTACCCTATGATGACCTGTAAGTGTTCAAGTAAAGGGAAGAATTACATGTCCCTCACTTTAAATCAAAAGCTAGAAATGATTAAGCTTATTAAGGAAGGCATGCCCAAAATCAAGATAAGTCAAAATCTAGGCCTCTTGCACCAAATAGTTAGCTAAGGTGTGAATCCAGACTGAAGGAAATTAAAAGTGCTACTCCAGTGAATACACAAATAATAAGAAATTGAAAACAGCCTTACTGGTGATATGGAGACAGTTTAAGTGGTCTGGATAGAAGATCAAACCACTCATAACATTCCCTTCCACCAAAGCCTAATTCAGAGTAAGGCCTTAACTCTCCTCAGTTCTATGAAGGCTTAGAGAGATGAGGAAGTTACAGAAAAGTATGAAGCTAGCAGAGGTTTGTTCATGAGCCTTAAGGAAAAAAGCTGTCTTCACGACATAAAACTATAAGTGAAGCAGCAAGTGCTGATATAGAAACTGCAGCAAGTTATTCAAAAGATCTAGATAAAATAATTAACAAATGTAGCTACACTAAATAACAGACTTTCAATGTATATGAAACAGCCTTATGTTGGAAGAAGATGTCACAGCTAGAGAGAAGTCAACATCTGACTTCGAAACATCAAAGGACAGACTGACTCTCTTGTTAGCTGATGCAATTGGTGACTTCCTCACATCTTTGATCATGCTAATTTACTTTTTCTCTCTAGTTAAAAGGGCTCTCTCATGACTCAAATAGTAAAGAATCTGCCTGCAATGCTTAGAGACCTGTATTCAATTCCTGGGTCTGGAAGATCTCCTGGAGAAGGGAAAGGCAACCCACTCCAGTATCCTTGCCTGGATAATACCATGGACAGAGGAGCCTGGAGGGCTATAGTCCATGGCATCGCAAAGAGTCAGACATGACTGAGCAACTAACACTTTCATTTTTCTGGTTAAAAGTTAATCAATTTCATTGATCTTCTCAAAGAATCATCTCTGAGGTTCATTTGTTTTCTCTATTGATATTCTGTTTCAATTTTATTGATATCCACTCTGATCTTTATTATTTCCTTTTTCATGCTACTTTGGATCTTCTTTGATCTTCTTTCTCTAGTCTATTAAAATAGAAGCTGACAATGATTTAGGAACTTGCACACACAAAAATTATGGGCATCCAGTGCCCAAAATTTCCTGCTAAGTAGTGCTTCAGCCGCATCTCACATTTTGACATATTGCATTTTTATTTTCATTCAGTTAAAAATATTTTATTTCTTCCTTTGGAGTCCTTCTTTGACCCATTGTATTTTATTAGCAATGTTACTTAGTCATACATGTTTGCATGTTTGCCAATGATTCTTCTTTTTTAATTACTAATTTTATTATGCTCAGAAAATTTGTTTTGTGTGAGAGTTGAATCCTTTTACATTTAATTGACACATTTTTAAACCTAGTATATAGTTTTTCTTGGGAAACATTCTATGTACGCTTAAAATAATGTACATTTTTTGCTGTTTGATTAAGTTTTCTATAGATGTCAATTAGGTCAATGTGGTTGATAGCGTTATTCACATCTATATCATTTACTGAGAGATGGATACTCAAAATCTACAGCTCTAATATTTGACTTTTAAATGTTTGCTTGATAGTCTGTATATTTTAGTCTGAACATTTCTTGTTATCTGGTGGGTTTGTTGGTGATGAATTCTTGAGCTTAGTGTATGTCTGTAAAAGTCTTCATTTTTCTTTTCCTTTTGGAAGATACTTCCACTAGTTATATGTCTAGTTTGATAAATTTTTTGTATTTTCTGATTACTAAAGAAAGATCTTCTGTTGATCTCCAGAGTTCTCTTTCTATGCAACTTGATCCTTTATGTTACTCTGTCTTATGAACTCTAAGAACTTGGTCTTCTGGGATCCTTAGACAATTCTCCTCAATAAGGGAGTCTACCAGACTCTCCCAGGTTCCCTTTTTTGTGTCATGAACTAGCAACTTGAAACAATAAGCCAAGGGCAATAGAAGTGCTCACCTCATTTGTTTCCCATTTCTCAAGACTACTGTCTTTCATTGTCTGATGTCCAGGGTCTTTAAAAGCAACATTGCTTCTTGTATCTTCTTTTTGTTGTGGTTGCTGTTGTTGAGGACTCAGTGGGAGACTATTATCTGATACTTGTTGTTCCATCTTGTTATTCCCTTTTTAGTCCCAATACATATTTTTGATCTTGGATTTCTTTCCTATTCAATTATCTTAAGAAGTAAGATTTCACTACACACATTTGTAACATCAGTCAACCTTCTGACATTCTGTCAAAGTATTTCAGACTAAAACCTGACTCACCAGATATTTGTCAATGAAATTCTATCACCTATGCAAGGAGGAAGTACCTTCCATTTTTTCAAATTTATTTACTTCTGCTGAGAATGTATGAGTTATTTGTGCGATTGTTATCCTTCAAGGATAAGATACAATTAAAAAAGAACATCAATGTAAATGGAACACATACAAAAAAGAAAAGGATGACAATGTCTTTGAATAAGTATTTGTAGTCGTGTATACTACAATAATTATTTACTTCAGAATTCAAACAGCTTTTCTTTAAGACTATTATTCATGAAAATTTCAAACTGTAGAGTGCTGAAAAATCAGTACCATAGGAAAAAAAGTACATTTATCCCAAGAAGACTGATTCATTTGTGTATGTGTGTGAACTCCCTTAAACATGAGAGAGGTGGGGGGAGGTTTCATGTGTATTAATCTACTCTCTAGTCAATTTCAAAGTATTTATCATATATGTTAACTTTAGGAACATAAATCCTAAATATTAAGAACTTTAATTATTAATAATATATTAGACTTTTACACCTTTACATTGAATACAAATTCAATGACAGTCTATTTTTGGTAGCTATCTTAACATTAGATTTTTTTTCAGAAATTTTAGTCAAAAATAGGGCAGACTGTACATTAATTAACAGACAAAACAAAGTCTGTCTGGGATATAACATATGCTATATTACTTGCAGGACTAATACCTGTAATTTTCCCCTAGTGTCACTGTTATGAACACTGAAAGTGAGAGGACAGTGTAATTGTTTAACACCGCGTCTTGAGGACATCTGCCTCTCATATTATGTCTTTTCAGAAACAGATATACTAAAAATGTCCTATGTTGGGAAATGAAAAAATGCTATAAAGAAACCTCAGGAGTGACCTCTGTTCTTTCTTCTATTTCTTTTCTGAAGTCTCCTACTGTTAGTAATCACTTTAACAACTTTGACCTTGTGTAGTAATTAAATCCATCTCTTTTCTCCATGACACAATACTAACTAAAGTTGTCCTATTCACAACTTTCAAGGTGTAACCCATTCATGACTCACGCTCTATACAAGATTAAAAAACAGTACAATAGCAGCTACATTAGATAGCTCCATTTTCAACATCCTTTTGAAAAAGAAAAATAAAAAGGCAATTCTAAATGGACTAAAAGTGGAAATAAGGCTCAAATTGGAGAGTTCTTTTCCCAGATAAAACTCTACACATAAGTTCCAAATTCCAAATTTTTCCAGTGTTCAGCTGAAATGGAAAAAGCAGGAAAGTGCAAGCCTCAATTTAAAATTAGATATCAGTTCCAAGAACAAAATTATAATGTTAAAATTTTTATGTTGCAAATACACATTGACCACACTAATGAGTCACCGTTCACCACACAGACAAGGAAAACCAAACTGAAATAACCAATAAGGGTTTGTCAAATTTTCTGATGAAATCTGTCTCAACTACTAATATCAGAGGACTCCCTGTGAAATGGACAATGGATACTCTCAAGACACCAGGAAAGTTGGGAAACCCAAGTTCTCACTACCAATTAGAATGTAGAAGGATATGAAATACCGTTACTCCTACTGAAAAAATAAGAAATTACTGCACAAATGTACATATTCAGAAAGATAGACAGATACAGACAAAATGTAAAGCTTGAAATATTATCTGTATTGTCATATGTCAACTGGCAATTTTGTGATTATCACAGTAAAGAAGAAACTAAAGCATATGAAAATGGGGAACATATCCACACTCCTAAGTCTGTGTGGGTGCATGTACAAAGAATGCGGTGGGGTCTCTTGAAAGGAAGCTTATGGAATGGGGTTTCTCAAGTTTCTCCTGGGTGTTCCTGCATGGGGAATCACTGCTTCTAGCTGCCTGGACAATCCAGCAGAAGTTAGCGATTCTGCTTTGGCAAAGTTACATTAATTAGTAGAAATCATTCAGTTTTATTATATACTTCAATGTAAAGGTAAACATTTTACTCCAGATATACATATTTTCTTTAAAGATATGTGAACACAAAGAAATGTAGGACCTAAAAACACTAAACTCAGAGGAATGAGACATTGTGCATTTACAAGGGAGCAGATGGAGGAAACTTCCATCCTCGAGACCCATGGCCGAAGCTGTGTTAGGAGGAGAGGACAGGAGAGACACATTTTTGTTAAAATGAAAATCTTGGCTTAGATGAGGAGAAGCCAGGCAAACTTCTGACAAATCTGTGGGTTAGTGTGTCAGGCTTCAATCTGGAAAAAGCTCAAACCCAAAGACATGTTTCTCTGCTTATTGCTGTTGCTGTTGTTCAGTCGCTAAAGTCTGACTCTTTATGACCCCATGGATGCAGCATGCCAGGCTTCCCTGTCCTTCACCATCTCCCGGAGTTTGCTCAAACTCATGTCCCTTGAGTCAGTGATATCATTCAACCATCTCATCCTTGGTTGCCCCCTTCTTCTCCTGCCTTCAATCTTTCCAAGCATCAGGGTCTTTTTCAATGAGTTGGTTCTTCGCATCAGGTGGCCAAAGTATTGCATCTACAAATTTTGCTGCATAATCAGAGGCTGGGAATGGCTGGAAAGCCAAAAGATCAATCTGGTTTCAAAGTATCACAATTTTGATGTCCTGTAATCTCAGAGACTCTTGTCAATCTTCCCACTGTCACAGTCTCAGTAGTCCTCGGTACTCAATTTCAGACCCCATTGTATGCAGTCTTATAACATCAAGACCTCTAAGTTTCACAGCCTTTTGGTCTTGAAATCTCACAGTTTGCAACATGGAAAATATGTCCATAAAATACCACCACCATGGAAACCACTCCTAAAACTGTAAAATCTCTCAAGACTGCATAGCTATCTTAATATACTTAAGACTATTCATATTTTATATTTCTTCAAAGCATTTGCACAGGAAAGAAAACCACTGATAAAACAAAAAGACAATCTATTTAGTGGAAAAATATTTGTAAATGTTACGATTGATAAGAGGTTAATATCCAAAATATATGAACAAGACATACAACTTAATATCAAAAAACAATCTGATTACAAATGAGCTTAAGACCTGAATAGATATCTTTCCAATGAAGATGTACAGATAGCTAATAAGCATATGAAAAGATGCTCAGTGTCGATAATCATGCCAGCATTTCCACTCCTGGGTATTTTTCTGAAAAAAACAGTAATTAGAAAAGATACATGCACCCCAATGTTTATATCAGCATTATTTACAATAGTCAATATATGGAAGCAACCTACGTATCCATCACTAGATGAACAGGCGAAGACAATGTGGTATATGTGCAATGGAATACTGCTGCTGGTGCTAAGTCACCTCAGTCGTGTCCGACTCTATGCGACCCCATAGACGGCAGTCCACCAGGCTCCCCCATCCCTGGGATTCTCCAGGCAAGAACACTGGAGTGGGTTGCCATTTCCTTCTCCAGTGCATGAAAGTGAAAAGTGAAAGTGAAGTCGCTCAGTCGTGTCCGACTCCTAGCGACCCCATGGACTACAGCTACTCAGACATAAAAGGAATGAATTTTTGCCATTTGCAACACATGGATGGGGCTGGAATGTATTATGCTTAGTGAAATAAGTGAGATAGAGAAAGGCAAGTCTTTAAGTTATCACTTAAATGTGGACTCTGCATTCAAATAGGTATATCTTTCCTTTTCTCCTATGCCTTTTGCTGCTCTTCTTTTTTCAGCTATTTGTAAGGCTTCCTCAGACAATCATTTTGCCTGTTTGCATTACTTTTTCTTGTGGATGGTCTTGATCACTGCCTCCTGTACAATGTCACAAACCTCTGTCCATAGTCCTTCAGGAGCTCTGTCTATCAGATCTAATTCAATTTCTCGCTTCCACTGTATAATCGTAAGGGATATGATTAAGGTCATACCTGCATGGTCTAGTGGGTTTCTCTACTTCAATTTAAGTCTGAATTTGGCAATAAAGAATTCCTGATATGAGCCACAGTCAGCTCCTGGTCTTGTTTTTGCTGACTGATGAGCTTCTCCATCTTCAGCTACAAAGAATATAATCAATCTGATTTCGGTATTGACCATCTGGTGATGTCCATGTGTAGAGTCCTCTCATGTTGTTGAAAGAGGGTGTTTGCTATGACCAGTGTGTTCTCTTGGCAAAACTCTGTTAGCCTTTGAGAAAATTAGAGATACCAAGGGAACATCTCATGCAAAGATGGGCACAATAAAGGACAAAAATGTCATGGACCTAGAAGAAGCAGATGATATTGAGAAGAGGTGGCAAGAATACACAGAAGAACTATATAAAAAAAGATCTTCATGACTCAGATAACCACGATGGTGTGATCACTCACCTAGAGCCAGACATGTTGAAATGCAAAGTCAAGTGGGCCTTAGGAAGCATCACTACAAACAAAGCTAGTGGAGGTGATGGAATTCCAGTTGAGCTATTTCAAATCCTAAAAGATGATGCTGTGAAAGTGCTGCACTCAATATGCCAGCAAATTTGGAAAACTCAGCAGTGGCCACAGGACTGGAAAAGGTCAGTTTTCACTCCAGTCCCAAAGAAGGGCAATGGCAAAGAATGCTCAAACTACTGCACAATTGCACTCATCTCACACACTAGCAAAGTAATGCTTAAAATTCTCCAAGCCAGGCTTCAACAGTACATGAACTGTGAACTTCCAGATGTACAACCTGGATTTAGAAAAGACAGAGGAACCAGAGATAAAATTGCCAACATCCGCTGGATCATTGAAAAAGCAAGAGAGTTCCAGAAAAACATTCACTTTTGCTTTATTGACTATGCCAAAGCCTTTGACTGTGAAGATCACAACAAACTGTGGAAAATTCTTCAAGAGATGGGAATACAAGACCACCTGACCTGTCTCCTGAGAAATCTGTATGCAGGTCAAGAAGCAACAGCTAGAACTGGACACAGGACAACAGACTGGTTCCAAATTGGGAAAGGAGTATGTCAAGGCTGTATATTGTCACCCTGCTTATTTAACTTATATGCAGAGTACATCATGTGAAATGCCAGGCTGGTTGAAGCACAGGCTGGAATCAATATTGCCGGGAAAAATATCAATAACCTCAGAAATTCAGATGACTCCACCCTTATGGCAGAAAGCAAAGAACTAAAGAGCCTCTTGATAAAAGTGAAAGAGAGTGAAGAAGTTGGTTTAAAACTCAACATTCTGAAGACTAAGATCCATGGCATTCAGTCCCATCACTTTACAGCAAATAGATGAGGAAACAATGGAAACAGTGAGAGACTTTATTTTCTTGGGCTCCAAAATCACTGCAGATGGTGACTGCAGCCATGAAATTAAAAGACACTTACTCCTTGGAAGGAAAGTTATGACCAATCTAGACAGCATATTAAAAAACAGAGACATTACTTTGCCAACAAAGGTCCATCTAGTCAAAACTATGGTTTTTCCAGTAGTCGCATATGGATGTGAGAGTTGGACTATAAAGAGAGCTGAGTGCTGAAGAATCAATGCTTTTGAACTGTGGTGTTGGAGGAGACTCTTGAGAGTCCCTTGGACTACAAGGAGATCCAACCAGTCCATCCTAAAGGAAATCAGTCCTGAATATTCATTGGAAGGACTGATGTTGAAGCTGAAACTCCAATACTTTGGCCAGCTGATGCAAAGGACTGACTCATTTGAAAAGACCCTGGTGCTTGCAAAGAATGAAGGCGGGAGGAGAAGGGGATGTCAGAGGATGAGATGGTTAGATGTCATCACTGACTCAATGTACATGAATCTGAGTAAGTTCTGGGAGTTGGTGATGGACAGGGAAGCCTGGTGTGCTGCAGTCCATGGGGTTGCAAAGAGTAGGACATGAATGAGTGACCAAACTGAACTGATAAAAAGTAAATAATTGAATATAAAAAACAGAAACAAACTTGTAGTTATCGATTGGGAGAGGAAAATGGAGAGTGACAAGATATGGGTAGGAATTTAAGATGTACAAATTAATAAGCATAAAGCAAGCTACAAGGTTATATTGTACAGCACAAGAAAGATAGTCAATATTTTACAATAATCTTAAAAAGATAATAATCTTTAAAAATTTTGAAGATTATCATTATGTTACATATCTGAAACTAATACTTTAAGTCAACTACACTTTCTCAGAATCTCAAAGTCTCATAGACTCCCAAGTCTCACAGGTCCATGATCTAGCAGACTTAAGGTTATGAAGCTTTGAAGCCTAGCAGTATCATAATTGGATAAGGCAATGGCACCCCACTCCAGTACTTTTGCCTGGAAAATCCCATGGATGGAGGGGCCTGGTGGGCCGCAGTCCATGGGGTCCCTAAGAGTCGGGCATGACTGAGAGACTTCACTTTCACTTTTCACTTTAATGCATTGGAGAAGGAAATGACAACCCACTCCAGTGTTCTTGCCTGGAGAATCCCAGGGATGGGGGAGCCTGGTGGACTGCTGTCTATGGGGTTGCACAGAGTCAGACAAGACTGAAGTGACTTAGCAGTAGCAGCAGCAGTATCATAATGTTTAGTTTCAGAGTCCTCTGAATTCACTCTCAAAATGTTATGTCACTCTCAAATGGTTACTGTTGTAACCAAATCCTGATACAATTAAATTTTAGTAACAAATCCCCTTGGCAGCATAAAAAATTGAGGACTAGAATGAAAAACAAAGTCTTGGACACCTGTTACTTAAATTCAAGCATAATTAACACAATGGCAGGAATATCAATGAAACTGAATCCAAGTCAACAGAATTCAAAATTCTTGTATGAAAGAAAAAAAGATTGTGAAATAATGAGCTTAAGATTCAAAAAGATTTTTACAGAGGAAGAAAACACATTAATCATTAAAAAATGTTTTAAACTTATGCTTCTCAAAATATGCTATGAAGGAACTGAGAAGTCAAGTTACAAAATGACAGAAAACATTTGCAAACATTTCTCTGACAACGCACTCCTATTCAAATATACTCAGATATTCATATTAAGAAAAACAGCCCAATAAAATGGGCAAAAGACAAAAGTAGATATATGAATGGCCAGTAAGTACATCATAAGATATTCAATGTAAGTCATCAGTAAAATAAAATCAAAACAATAATGTGATACCACTCTACAGCCATTAAAAACTGACAAAACAAAATGTTGACAAGAATTTAGAGTAAATGAAATTCTCACACACTGATGATAGAAGTTAAATGGTTCAGCCCCTTTGGGAACTTTAACTTTCATAAAGTTATGCACACACACACACACACACACACATATATATGTACACACACCTACTCAATGACACAGCATTTCTATTCCTAGATATTTACTCAAGAAAAGTGAAAAAATGTGGCTATAAGAAGACTTTCCTGGTGGCTGAGATGGTGAAGAATCTGCCTGCAATGCAGGAGGACTTGGGTTCAACTCCTGGGTCAGGAAGATCCCCTGGAGAAGGAAGTGGCAACCCACTCCAGTATTCTTGGCTCGAAAATCTCATGGACAGAGGAGCCTTGCGGGCTATAGTCCATGGGGTCGCAAAGAGCTGGACACTACTGAATGACTGACACACACATAAGAAGACATCAATGTTTGTACAGCTATTTTCATTTTCAAAACAGGAAATCATCTAATGTTTATCAACATGTGAATGTCTAAACAAAACATGGAATATTCGTATAATACAATGTTCCTCAGCAATAAAAATAGACTACTGGTACATATAGCAACATAAATAAATCTAAATATTATACTGAAGGTAATAAATCAGACACAGAAATGTAGGTACAATACTCTTCTGATTTAGAATTCTACAACTCCAAATTGGTGATAGTGGTTTTAGGGGTTTAGGGTTGACTAAAAAGGGGCATGAAAGAATTTTCTCTGGTAGTGAAAATGGTTTGTATCTTGACTGAGGTAGTGGTCACATGGTGTAAATATTTGTCAAAGCTCACTGAACTGATCACTTAAAATATATGCATTGTATTGTATGTGTATTCAATGAGTTGATTAAAAAAAAAGAAAAGAGGAACCACTTATGAAACCAGTGTATATATGAAAAATCTTTTAAAGATATTTACAATTTATAGTATTAATGAAATATTAATTATAACTATATTTACTGAATGTTTACTATTAGTCAAGAACTGGGGTAAGCATTTTAAATATACAATATAGTTCAAAATATCACAATAAAACTATAAAGTTATATTAGCTTGAAATTCCCAAATGTAATAATTTTTAGTCAGTTAGATGAAAAATCTCATGATTGTACAAATTTACATTCCCACTGACAGTGTAGGAGGATACCCTTTTCTCTACACCATCTCCGGCATTTATTGTCTGTAGGTTTTTTGATGATTACTATTCTGACAAGTATGGGGTGACACCTCATTATGGTTTTGATTTGCATTTCTCTAATAATTAGTGATGTTGAACATCTTTTCATTATGGAGAACAGTATGGAAGTTCCTTAAAAAACTAAATATAGAACTGCCATATGATCTGGCAATCCCACTCCTGGGCATGTATTCTGAGAAAACCATAATTCAAAAGATACAAGTACCCTGTACCTGTAAACATGCAGCTCTGTTTACAATAGCCAAGGCGTGGAAGCAACTTAATTGTCCATCAACAGACGAGTCGATAAAGAAGATGTGATACATATACACAATGGAACATTGTTGTTGCTGTTTTCGTTGCTATACCACAGGGCTGTAGCCCACCAGGCTCCTCTGTCCTTCGGATTTTCCAAGCAAGAATACTGGAGAAGGTTGACATTTCGTTTCCCAGGGAATCTTCCCAATGCAAGGGTCAAACCCTTCATCTCCTGCTTGGCAGGCAGATTCTTTAAACATTGAGCAAGCTGGAAACCCCCAATGGAATACTATTCAGTCATAAAAAATGAAGGGAATCTGCCACTTGCAGCAACGTGGATGGACCTAGAGATTGTCACACTGAGCGAAGGAAGTCAGACAAACACAAATACCATGTGATACTGTTTATATGTGGGATCTAAAATACGGTATAAATGAATTTATTTACAAAACAGAAATAGAGTCACAGATGTAGGAAACAAATTTACGGTTAGCAGGGGATTAAGCGGTAAGGGAGAGGTAAATTGTGAGATGGGGACTGACATATACACACTAGTATATGGGATAACAAATGGATAACTAATTAGAACTTAGAACTAATCAGAGCACAGGGCTCTACTTAATACTCTGTAAGGACCTGCATGTAAAAAAATCTAAAAAAGGAATGGATATATGTATATGTATAACTGATTCACTTTACACCAGAAACCAATACAACATAGTATTATAAATCAACTATATACCAACAAAACTTATCAAAAAAATAATAAGACACACATAGAGAATTTTCCTTTGCCAAATACCCCATTCACAACAAATAAGCGTTTTTTGTTTCCTTCGAGGACTATCCTTTACATATACTGCCAGGTAGGTAGGTAATCCTTATGTTAACTAGTTTATATCTGGCAACCTTTATTTCACGAACTCAGTTACTGTCAGCAGAAACAGTCCAACCATATTTCTACTTTCTTGATATCCTAACACTCTGGCATCCACAGGTAGGTTGGTCAGCACGCCTGCATTACTGTGCTGCCAAGGTTTCTTTCAAAACCAGACAATAAAGACAAATCAACAGATACCATCTCTGAGGAAAGAAACCGCCAGCAGAAGATTAACTCTTACTCTGTGGTCTCCTATTCTACAGCAAAGTGACTAAAATTAGTGTTGCATCAGTTTTCTTCCCTCTGTATCCAGTCTCCAATCCATTCTTCCCGAAAGCAGAGAGGTAGTGTTGTCTTTCAAGTCCTATAGAGTTTTAAAAAGACTTTGTCTGTTCCTTACATTAAGACACCTGAAAACATTTGAACTTCAGATCACACATGTAGCTCTGAGATGTTATCAAATGCCATTGTGCATTTTCTTGGTCCCACTACAGTGAATGCTATATTTAAAAGGTGACTTTTCATCATGAATATCCCATATGAAATGCCATTGTCTTTTTTCCTTCCTGTTTAAGTGTTTCCTCAATCACATTGTAAACAAAATTGGAGCCATCATATTTCTACAGCAATGAAGTACTAGCTTGACTACTTAAACAACCGCAACAAAACCTGCCTTTCAGCACACTTACAGAATCTCAAGCCCGTTCATCCTCATTTTTTATTGTGTTGACTTATATTTCACAGCCATGTGGCTTCATAATGAGAAGGTTAGAAATGATATAATTCTTATTGATAAGAAAGAAATCTGAAGTCAATCGAAGAAAATGTTATTTTAAAAAATTCATGGTGCAGTCTCTACTATAGAAAATAAAGGATAAAATTATACTACATTTTGATGGGTGCTTAACAAAATATGTTCATAATAACATAACCATATTTGAAAAACAAGAATGGAGTTAAAGTAAGTTGTAATTTTACATGGGCAATAAAATGGAAAATCTCTCCCTTGGTTAAATAGAGCTGAAGTGTTCAGTACAAATGAAATTTATTAAAGGAATCTGAACAAAAATTGGCAAGCTTGAATTTTGCATTGGGATGTTACAAACAGTATATTCTAAGATAGCATTTTACTAATAATATGTAAAGCTACAAACCTGAATATAATTATTTTAAAAGGACTATTGCAAAACTATGTCTAAATGCTAATTTCATGTCTCTGAGAAACATAATGGACTGATAAGACATTTTATTCCTACAATCTCTTCCAAATAGCATTAAAAATTCAGTGTTATCTCACAGAAGATATCTCAAATGAGATTGCATATCTATCTCCAAAATAAGATAATACATTAAAAATTTGCAAGTTATACTTTTTTATCAAAACAGTGTATGATACACATTTATATCCTTCTATTTTGGGAATGAAGAATGGGGTCTGTAATTTCATTTATATCCATATACTTTGTGTTTTCTTTAATAGCTTTAAAAAGTCCAAAGAGTTTGTTGTTTGTTATGTTTCCATAATAAAGGTAAATAGTTCTCAAGTATAGTATTCCATTTTTACTTCATGTCCTCAAGGTTAGGGTTTCTGCAACAATTTCTCTATTCATTTCATCATGGACATCTTATAATCCAATATCAAAATACATGGTTTTTGAATATGAAAATTCAGAGCAGAAAATGAAGGTATCTACCCAATATCCATTTAACTTTTTTTTCCTTTCTAACATAACTGCAGTTGTGTTCAGGACATCAATATATCTAAATAAAATAATTTAATCACTTGGTCTCAACTGCAATTAAGGATGGTCATGTGTTATATTTCCAGATGAGTTGTTGGAGATTTTTTTTTAATAAATGTCACCACCAGCAATATGGATATAATGAGTAGATATCTTGAGAGCATGAGAAAAATACTGTGTTAAGAACAGCAGATCTGGAAATCAGAAGGCAAATGAATTTTTGATGGCATACTTGAACTGATGTACCAAACCTGAATTACGTATTTCCTAATTCCATGCTATGAAGCAGGGAACCTAAATAAGATATGGTTAAGCTACTCTTTCGGTGCTTTTATTATGTGCCCTGGACACCATTGTGATACTGTGTTTTCATTAACTAGGTTAATATTTTTTTATTAACTAGGTAGGAACTCTAATTCTTCATTAAAATCTACCAGTCCCTACCTTTTCAATCACTTCACTGATGTCTCTACCTTGAGACTCAGCCTTGTCTGATTTCTGAGCCAAAAGCAAATAGAGCAGTAAGTATATTAGGTATTTTAGCACCACGGTCTAGAAGGCCTTGCAATAAATCTTGCTGCCAAGAGATCAGGACTTGGCACTTGAGCATTCTTATACCCTGAAATAATGGCTTAATCTTAGAAATTTGTTTTCTTTCCCTAGTGTTGTAGTTTTCTCTAGGACTGGCAGGAGGCTTAAGTCTCAATTTTATTTGTGTTAGAACCTGATATTCTTCCTAATCCTTGTCAGTAGCCTTCTAGAAGAATGTTGCTGGTTAAATGCAAAGGTTTCAGGCCATGCAAATGTCTTATTTTGGGTTAAATTGTGCAGTCATTCATTTGCTCTAAGCCCCAATGGAACTTCATGCCTGAAATCTCTTCCATTATGACTGATCCAGGAAAGCAGAGATGACCCAAGAATTTATCATGTAATTTGGATTCAGAATTTCTTTTAAAATTAAAAATTTGTACTTGTGGCTTGAAGCTGCAAAGTCCACCAGATTTATCAGTCATTTAAGTAAGGCTTGACCTGAAAATAACAGAAAGTGACAGCTTTTCCATTGCTTTTGGGCTTTAAAAATCTTGAAACTTTCAAGAATTGATGAGAGGGGCAGAGATTTACTTCTATGTGAATCATTCATGTGTAAAAGCATTTTATTTTATACCAAAAAAATTCCTGAAAAATTCAGAAGATCTGTATCGCTCTGTAAAGTTCAGTAGGCTCTCTACTCACCATTATCAAAAGGGAAACACAGGGCTAAGATATTTAACTTTTAACTAGCCACATTTTGGTGGTTAAAATGTTGACAAAAGGTAATCAATGCTTTGTATAGGTTAATGAAAGCTGTATGAATGGGATGTATGTGTGCACGCACACACATATATATATACACACATATATATTCAATTTCGGTGACAGTCATTGAGTAAATGACATTTACATTTTAAACTTCTATACAGTTATATTAGTGAGAATAAGAACACTGTACTTACAGACCATTTTGAAGAAGTGTATGGGTTATCTCTGTTATGACATTCAACAGATTTATGTCTTTTCCACAAAATAAAATAATTTACAAAAGAGAAAGACCTTCAAATTATTACAGTTGTAAACACTATGGATTTTACACACATCACCTAGTCCAGATAAAAATGTGTAACTCCTATTGTACATACCAGTTCTGCTTTACTTCCATGTCCAACTTCATGATGTTACTCATTGAGCTTTGTATAAGAAACTAACTGATGAATCTATTTTGAACTTCAGAGTCAAATCATTCTATCTTTTGAAGGACTGACACATTTACCAGAAAATATGAGTGCTATTGCTTTTTGTATTTTTAATTTTTGGAGCCTGAATGCCAGAAACCACAGAACTACATTTAAATGCTTAGTTATGGTAACCATCTGATCCCTTTTCCAAGTACTTTTATCTCCCTTCATCGTGACCAAAGTGTACACAAATAATAAAGTCTATCTTCTTTATCTTAAAAATTGTTACCAATTGTTTTTAAAAATTAAGCCATTTTAATTTTGTAAGGGAAATAAGGGGAGAATCATATAAATATGTGGAGAAGGGAAAAAGCTACCCACTCCAGTATTCTGGCTTAGAGAATACCAGGGACTGTATAGTCCATAGGGTTGCAAAGAGTTAGACATGACTGAATGACTTTCACTTCACTTTCACATGAAAATGTGTGAAGATATAGTCAAATAGTGGAAATGTGAAAATTGAAATAATTTGAATTAGCATGAATATTGATAAAATAGCTAGAATGTGAATATTGAAATAAAAATGTCATATAACTAGTTTGATTACTATTTAAAATGGGTTGATTAGGTTTACATTGTTTATAAACAGCCTGAAGAGTTGAATCTTTAAAGTCAATTAGCCTTTAACACTATTTCAACTGTATCAGAAGCAGTGAGAAATTACAGAGGAAAAACATAGCATAATTCTCGATGACTGACTCTATTCCAGCAGTTTTGCAATTTAATTTTGAAATGCTGCTCCTGCTAAGTCGCTTCAGTCATGTCCGACTCTGTCTGACTCCAGAGACAGCAGCCCACCAGGCTCCCCAGTCCCTGGGATTCTCCAGGCAAGAACCCTGGAGTGGGTTGCCATTTCCTTCTCCAATTTTGAAATGCAAGTGACACCAAAAGATGAAATCACCAAATTTTAGCCATAAATATATGAGAAATAATCATCACCACAATGATACAGAAAAGTTTATGTAATTATTTTATGTTATAAAAATAAAACTTAGGCAAAAGGGCATAAAGAAATTGGCATTATTATTACTGCTATCATTTGGACATAATTGAGAAAAAATATAAGATGAATGAAAAGTTTTTAGATCATGTTATCTAGGAAAGTTTTTAAACTTTGTTTTATTTTCAAGAAGTGTCAAAGTGGCTGTCTCTAGGTCATCATGCAATAAACTTGATAAGAACCAAAATATGATCACATACATATTGTGTGAATTTGACAACTTTATATTGAGGATTTCCTGTTATCTCCTCCCCTTGGTGAAATTTCAGTATAATCCATAATAATATATCTAACTATAAAATTATATATTTATGTAATATGTATATATAAAATATGTACACATACACTCAATACTCATGGCTCAATACTCATGGAATACTAGGGATAGTAGGAGTGTTCTTAAGATACATTACTATATGTAAAATAGAGGAGGGGAAAAAAAAATGTAAGTTTCTATGTTACTCTTTCCATACATCTCACCCTCTTCTCCCCTCTCTCCATGTCCATAAGCCTATTCTCTGTTTCTCCATTGTTGACCTGTAAATAATTCTCCAGTACCATTTTTCTGGATTCTGTATATATGTGTTAGAATATAGTATTTATATTTCTCTTTCTGACTCACTTAATTCTGTATAATAGGTTCTAGGTTCATCCACCTCATTAGAACTGACTCAAATGCATTCCATTTTATGACTGAGTAATATTCCATTGTGTAAATGTACCACAACTTCTTTATCCATTCATCTGTTGATGGACATCTAGGTTGTTTCCATGTTCTAGCTATTGTAAATAGTGCTGCAATGAAAAATGGGATACATGGGTCTCTTTCAATTTTGGTTTCCTCACGGTGTATGCCTAGGAGTGGGATTGCTGGTTCATATGGTGGTTTTATTCCTAGTTTTTTAAGGAATCTCCATATCATATTCCATAGTGGCTATATCAGTTTACATCCCCACCAACAGTTCAAGAGTGTTCCCTTTTCTCCACACCCTCTCCAGCATTTATTGTTTGTAGACTTCTTGATGAGGGCCATTCTGACTGGTGTAAGTTGATATCTCATTGTAGTTTTGAGGTGGCTCAGATGGTAAAGTGTCTGTCTACAGTGCGGGAGACCTGGGTTCGATCCCTGGGTTGGGAAGAATCCCTGGAGAAGGAAATGGCAACCCACTCCAGTACTCTTGCCTAGAAAATCCCACGGACGGAGGAGCCTGGTGTCCATGGGGTCGCAAAGAGTCGGACACGACTGAGCAACTTCACTTTCACTTTCAATAATGAGCGATGTTGAGCATCTTTTCATGTGTCTGTTAGCCATCTGTACGTTTTCTTTGGAGAAATGTCTGTTTAGGTCTTTTCCCCATTTTTTGATTGGGTTATTTGTTTTTCTGGTATTGAGCTGTATGAGCTGCTTATATATTTTAGAAATTAATCCCTTGTCAGTTGTTTCAATTGCTATTATTTTCTTCCATTCTGAGGGTTGTCTTTTCACCTTGCTTATAGTTTCCTTTCCTATGC
The DNA here is from genome assembly GCF_003369695.1 of Bos indicus x Bos taurus. Taxonomy (NCBI): domain Eukaryota; kingdom Metazoa; phylum Chordata; class Mammalia; order Artiodactyla; family Bovidae; genus Bos; species Bos indicus x Bos taurus. Next base: position 58,949,365 of record NC_040089.1, read on the forward strand.
AAGAGCTTTTAAGTTTTTAAGTATATTCCATAATAACATATCTAACTATAAAATTATATATTTATGCAATATGTATGTATAAAACATGTATACATATACTTAATACTCATGGAATACTAGGGATAGTAGGAGTGTTCTTAAGATACATTTTTAAAGGCAAGGAAAAAGAGAGGGAGGCGATACAAATTTGGGGAGAGAATCTATTCGGTTCAAACAGAGAGAGGTAGAAGACAGATGACATATTGAATCTGAAAGTCATTAATTTTAAGATTAACTTATTTTTTCACTACTAAGAAAGAAAAAAAGTTGCTGTCAATTACACTATGCCACATCATTCATTTGAAGATGCATCCTGAAGTTAGCATATCAAGTGTGAAAAAGCTCATCTTAGAATCAATGAAATATATCAACATATGTAGTATTTTTTGTCTTTTTTCTATTTTGAGTAATGTCTCTTTAAAATATGCATTTTAAAGATTAATATTTTAGATTAACATGAAAGGTAAGTTTTACCGCCAAGCAACTGAAATTATTAAATAAGAATGTTGATAAGCTGCAAAAGTTTCCTTTTTTCATGAGTTATTTCTGAAGTCTAAAATGTGGTTAGTTCCTTGTTCATAAAGACAAGGTCTCCCTCGCCAATAAACAAGTTATAGGTTTGATACAAATGACTGTTGATTATTCATGTATGGAACTTCATGGGATCAGCCCTCTGAATTAAGAATTAATGCAGAATTGGGAGCATATTTGTCTATTTTTTGTTTCTTCTAGTGTTTGAAGTATGAATGCTCTCCTACTAGAATAATTTGCCCCTCCAATTTAGAACCATTCAACAAAGTTGGTATTCAGTCTTTAAAACAAATGCATATACTTTGCTCAAATTCATGGAACTCTTGGGCATCTGAATCTGCCTTCAAAATTCATAGTTTTTTTCATTTGTTATTACATAATTAAATAGTGCAATCTGGTATCTTGCCATACTACAGACACATTTTAAGCCCAACTCTTCCTTTGCTAATCAATGTTAAATAATGTAGGTTTCATTAATAGCATGACAGCTTTGAATTTATTAATGACTTTGAGTTAGGAGCCTAGTTGGTCAATTATAGTATGTTTTTTGAAAATGTACTATATTTGGCTGTGCTGGGCCTTCATTGACGAGCTGGGATTCTCCCCAGTCACAGTGCCTAGGCTTTTCCTGGCAGTGTCTTCCTGTGTTGTGGAGCACGGGCTTAGCAGCTGTGGCACATGGGCTTAGCTCCCTCACGGTATGTGGAATTTTCCTGGACCAGGGATTGAACCTATGTTCCCTGCATAGGCAGGTGCATTCTTAACCACTGGATCACCAGGGAAGTCCTAAATCATAGTATGGCTATCTGTTTTTTTTTTTTTTTTAAACTTTACATAATTGTATTAGTTTTGCCAAATATCAAAATGAATCCAACACAGGTATACATGTGTTCCCCATCCTGAACCCTCCTCCCTCCTCCCTCCCCATACCATCCCTCTGGGTCATCCCAGTGCACTAGCCCCAAGCATCCAGTATCGTGCATCGAGCCCAGACTGGCATCTTGTTTCATACATGATATTTTACATGTTTCAATGCCATTCTCCCAAATCTTCCCACCCTCTCCCTCTCCCACAGAATCCATAAGACTGATCTATACATCAGTGTCTCTTTTGCTGTCTTGTACACAGGGTTATTGTTACCATCTTTCTAAATTCCATATATATGCGTTAGTATACTGTATTGGTGTTTTCCTTCTGGCTTACTTCACTCTGTATAATAGGCTCCAGTTTCATCCACCTCATTAGAACTGATTCAAATGTATTCTTTTTAATGGCTGAGTAATACTCCATTGTGTATATGTACCACAGCTGTCTTATCCATTCATCTGCTGATGGACATCTAGGTTGCTTCCATGTCCTGGCTATTATAAACAGTGCTGCGATGAACATTGGGGTACACGTGTCTCTTTCCCTTCTGGTTTCTTCAGTGTGTATGCCCAGTAGTGGGATTGCTGGATCATAAGGCAGTTCTATTTCCAGTTTTTTAAGGAATCTCCACACTGTTCTCCATAGTGGCCGTACTAGTTTGCATTCCCACCAACAGTGTAAGAGGGTTCCCTTTTCTCCACACCCTCTCCAGCATTTACTATTTGTAGACTTTTGGATCGCAGCCATTCTGACTGGCGTGAAATGGTACCTCATAGTGGTTTTGATTTGCATTTCTCTGATAATGAGTGATGTTGAGCATCTTTTCATGTGTTTGTTAGCCATCTGTATGTCTTCTTTGGAGAAATGTCTATTTAGTTCTTTGGCCCATTTTTTGATTGGGTCATTTATTTTTCTGGAGTTGAGCTGTAGGAGTTGCTTGTATATTTTTGAGATTAGTTGTTTGTCAGTTGCTTCATTTGCTATTATTTTCTCCCATTCTGAAGGCTGTCTTTTCACCTTGTTAATAGTTTCCTTTGATGTGCGGAAGCTTTTAAGGTTAATTAGGTCCCATTTGTTTATTTTTGCTTTTATTTCCAATATTCTGGGAGGTGGGTCATAGAGGATCCTGCTGTGATGTATGTCAGAGAGTGTTTTGCCTATGTTCTCCTCTAGGAGTTTTATAGTTTCTGGTCTTACGTTTAGATCTTTAATCCATTTTGAGTTTACTTTTGTGTATGGTGTTAGAAAGTGTTCTAGTTTCATTCTTTTATAAGTGGTTGACCAGATTTCCCAGCACCACTTGTTAAAGAGATTGTCTTTAATCCATTGTATATTCTTGCCTCCTTTGTCAAAGATAAGGTGTCCATATGTGCGTGGATTTATCTCTGGGCTTTCTATTTTGTTCCATTGATCTATATTTCTGTCTTTGTGCCAGTACCATACTGTCTTGATAACTGTGGCTTTGTAGTAGAGCCTGAAGTCAGGTAGGTTGATTCCTCCAGTTCCATTCTTCTTTCTCAAGATCGCTTTGGCTATTCGGGGTTTTTTGTATTTCCATATAAATTGTGAAATTTATTCATCTTTAAACTATATTTAATTCTAGGAGAATTAGAGTAGGTTAAAAAGAGAGAAAATCTAATTCTAGTCAGTGTAAAATTAGAATAAAAGTCCTTAGGCATCTTGTTTCTTTAAAAATTATATTTTAAAATATGAAATAGCTATCCAACAAATTAGATCGATGTCTGTCTGCTATACACAGCTAGCAGTAAGACAAATTCCCTCTGTTACCGTGATGCCTGTAGCTTGATTGAGACAGTGGCTATCTATGTTACAGAATGTAAAGATCAATTAGTAACTGTTCTGAGCCCTTGGGACCTTATCTGTTGGATGTTACATGACAAGAGAGCAACATATATGAACTGTAATGCCATGGCTGCATGAAAACCATTTACACAAGTTAAGATGAACTGCTTTACTTAGGGCTTTTACAATAGAGCAATTAAAAGACTTCCATTTAATATTAATTTTTGAATTAAAAAATGTGCAATCAATTTTATTGTTTACTGTTTTATTTAGTGTCACACTATATCTTTGTGCCTCAATTTCTTTACCCAAAAGGACAACAGTATACCAGCCTCACCCACTTAGGGTTGTTATTAACAAGTGAGAAAATGTATTGGAAAAGACGTCACACTCCTGCCATAAGACAATATGTGGGATACAACATGATTACATGGCACAAAATATGGAGCTGTGTTTTTTTTCTTTTCAAGGTTAAGGAACTGACAAGGGTGAGAGCTCAGCTAGCCTCGGAGAAATGTCATACCAATGGCTGCACGTCCTATGTGTGGCTTAGTGCCACCTGGTGGTAGATTTGATTTGGGGTTTAAATACAGCTGAGAGCAACTGGGTTCAGTGGCTGACTGGTCCCTCAAGACACCAGCAGGGGTTCCAAAAACCTGCTGGTTGCTGTTGGTTCCACTTCTACTGAAGATACTGGGGACAGATAATAATAGGAATGACAGACCCAACTCACACCTCCTCATCTGCTGCTGCTGCTGCTTTCCTGCCCCATCCTGCTCTTCTCTGCCCAGCTCCACACCAGAAGATGAGTCTATCCCGGTTGGAGGCCATTAGGTGAGTGAGTGTCAAACAAAAGCCGTTCTACCATCAGCAATTGGATTAAATCCAGTGAATACAAGATAGCCTTTTTCCCTTTGATGATTTTTAAACTACAAAACAACATGAACAAAGTATTATAATTCAAATGAAAGAAGTAATTAATGCCAAGTATTAATTGGCTTCCTAGGTAGCCCAAATGGTAAAGAATCTGTGTGCAATGTGGGAGACCCAGGTTTGATCCCTAAATTGGGAAGATCCCTTGGAGAACGGAATGGCAACCCACTCCAGTATTCTTGCCTGGAGAATTCCATGGACGGAAGAGCCTGGCGGACCAAGTCTATGGGGTCGCAAATAGTCAGACACAACTGAGCAACTAACACACGTTATAATCACGATGTCTAAAATTTTCTGTAATACATTTCACATAAAAAAACACTGCCATAAAAAAAGTTGTCATTGTATATTGACATTTGTACTTCTTATTGGTGGAAATATGAAAATGCTGGTTTTTCAGTTTACCTTTTAACATCCCCCACATCTACTTAAAGAAGAGGCTAGCTGTGTAACAACAGGACCTATGAATGTAAAAGTATATAAACATCATCTTGTGGCCTTCCTTAACTGCAAAGGATACCAGGAAACTTAATCCCTGCTATGCAGTCACTTTCCAGGAAGAATTTAACCCAACAGAATGGAAAACAGATATTCAGTGGACAGCTCAACATCTCTGTCACATCTACATGTCAAGATTTCATATATTTTATATACAAACGTGTTCAGTTCAGTTCAGTTGCTCGGTCGTGTCCAACTCTTTGCGACCTCATGAACCACAGCACTCCAGGCCTCCCTGTCCATCACCAACTCCCAGAGTCCACCCAAACCCATGTCCATTGAGTCAGTGATGCCACTCAACGATCTCATCCTCTGTCGTCCTCTTCTCCTCCTGCCTTCAATCTTTCCCAACATCAGGGTCTTTTCATTTGAAAAGACCAGCTCTTTGCATCAGGTGGCCAAAGTACTGGAGTTTCAGCTTCAACATCAGTCCTACCAATGAACACCCAGGACTGATCTCCTTTAGGATGGACTGGTTGGATCTCCTTGCAGTCCAAGGGACTCTCAAGAGTCTTCTCCAACACCACACTTCAAAAGCATCAATTCTTCGGTGCTTAGCTTTCTTTATAGTCCAACTCTCACATCCATACCTGACCACTGGAAAAACCATAGCCTTGACTAGATGGACCTTTGTTGACAAAGTAATGTCTCCGCTCTTTCATATGCTATCTAGGTTGGTCATAACTTTCCTTCCAAGAAGTAAGCATCTTTTTATTTCATGGCTACAGTCACTATCTGCAGTGAGCAGATGAATAATCTGGAGCCCAGAAAAATAAAGTCAGCCACTGTTTCCCCATCTATTTGCCATGAAGTGATGGGACCAGATGCCATGATCTTAGTTTTCTGAATGTTGAGCTTTAAGCCAACTTTTCACTCTCCTCTTTCGCTTTCATCAAGAGGCTCTTTAGTTCTTCTTTACTTTCTGCCATAGGGTGGTGTCATATGCATATCTGAGGTTATTGATATTTCTCCCAGCAATGTTGATTCCAGCTTGTGCTTTCTCCAGCCCAGCGTTTCTCATGGTGTACTTCGCATATAAGTTGAATAAGCAGGGTGACAATATACAGCTTTGATGTACTCCTTTTCCTATTTGGAACCAGTCTGTTGTTCCATGTCCAGTTCTAACTGTTGCTTCCTAAACATGTGGTGTTTTATAAATTTGTAAATTGATTAATAACACTTAAACACCCGAAGATCTCACCAAAACTTTTCATAATCCTGCTTTTTCTGGGGGAAAAAATAATCAGATGATCTGGCAATACCAGCCTACATTTCCTCTAGGCAACAGTTGGTTGGAGGTAAGAAGTAGCTGCCTGCATTCTCTCCAGTTTGCTGGAGAAAAAAACCTAACCAGCTTCACCCATTAATTTCCCCTCTTACACCTGTAGTTACTGAATTTGTGACCCCTGACTAATCATAAGATGAAGAATATGCTTTCAGAAAAACTTGGGAAATTCTCAATTTTAGGGACTATTCAGAGAAAAAAAAGTTACTTAGTATAGGTTACTTTTCTGTGAAAACTGTTCCAAATATAAAATTAAGAGCATTTATAGAGAAAAATAATAGGGATATAATGTCCACCTTAAAATCAAGTTAAGGATAAATGCATTCAAATTTATAAAGAGAGGGGAAAAGGGAGTAAAAGTAAAATGAGCAAGGACAGAGACAGGGTTAGGATTAAACAGAAATTTAAAATAGAACAGGTAAGAGAGAAGTCAACTTTTTTAAGTAGAGAGAGATGTTGGCAACATTCAAAGAACTTGAAGGAATCTAAGAAATAGAAGCTTTCCTAGTATTTCATATATTTAGGAATGTTTATCTAGCAAGAGAACAATATAATGATGATATTAATAATTTATAATGACAACTAAGATTTATGGAGTTCTTATTCTTTGCTGCTGCTGCTAAGTCACTTCAGTTGTGATGAAGCTCCCCCATCCCTGGGATTCTCCAGGCAAGAACGCTGGAGTGGGTTGCCATTTCCTTCTCCAATGCATGAAAGTGAAAAGTCAAAGTGAAGTCGCTTAGTCATGTCCGACCCTCAGCGACCCCATGGACTGCAGCCTTCCAGGCTCCTCCGTCCATGGGATTTTCCAGGCAAGAGTACTGGAGTGGGGTGCCATTGCCTTCTCCTATTCTTTGCTAGCACTACCCTAAGTGCTTTATATGGATTGTTTCATTAACCATTTCAGAATTATGGTTTAAAATCCACATAAAAGTGGTGATTGGCTGCCTGTGTGACAACAGGCAGACTTTTAAATGTAGAGATGTCCAGTAGAGTTACCAAAGTTCCCCTGCCTGGGAGGGAAGCTTAAACAATTTCAATAAATTCTTGATTGGCTGCCCTATAGACAAAGGAATAGAGAGAAACACTGAAGTAGTAGAAACCCAAACATTTGCTTCATAATTTATTATATGATATTACTTTGTAATAGCTTGTCCTTGAAAAATATTTTGTTCAGTTGAATATTATTCTTTGTAATGTCTTTTATCTATGATTGCAACGGTAGAGAGCTAAGAAGATTCTAATGTAGAAAATCAACCCAACTGTCATCATCATTGGGTATTATTTTCAAAGACAATACTCTTCAGATCAAAAGTTTAAAAATGTGCTGTTTCTACTTACTCATCATTTCCTTGAACCAACGTTCTTTTTTTTTCATATTAAACAAATTTTATATATTTAAATAATTAACACCTGTCTAGGGATGTGAAGGCATACTAATGATTAATGTTAAGGGTATGACTTTAAGTTTAATTCTAGGAAATAAAAGAGAACTTGAAATTTAGATAGAAATACAAGCATCAGTATTGTGTTTTTCCAAGAATGTTGGCAGTTTTTCTCTTCTATAGATATTTGGAATGTAAATTCTTCCCAGAAACTTAAAAAAAAAAAGAAAGAAAGAAAAACCTATGATTAGTTGGGCATCGTCTTCTTACTGAATAACAAGCAAGGTACTAAGCTGGTGGATATTATCTATAAACAAAAGAATAAGAGGGATATTGAGATAATGCTTCCAGTGGCAATAAGTTGGCCACTAAAGTCTTAGAAGGCATTTTCAACCAGAAATTCTTAAGAAATTATATATTCATTAGATAGTGGTTCATAAGACTGTTCTTGAGTGATTTATTTTTATTTTCAAAGATTTTTGCCTTGTTTCATGTAAAGACTATAAAATTATTTCATTATTCACTTCAAAATCTTCCAAGAATCCTTTCTTCTATTCTGAGAATTTTAACTGAATTTATTGCATAAGAAATTGGATCACCATCTCTAAAAAATAATGATATATTAGAATTTTAATGTATCCTTTAACAGCTGAAAGCTGTGATACGTTTATTTATCCTGCCACTTTTTTAAAAGCAAAATTGAAACGAGGTAGCATACAGAAATAAAAATCCTATGTGGGTAACTTTTTTTAACAATAAAAGCCTATTTTGGTTTGAAATATTTGTCACTTTCATAAGAGTTTCATAACACGTAATCTTATTTTACCACAGGTAAATGATAGGAAAAAGACACAGAGCTCTATTTCATGCAAATACACTTTGAATTTCATTAGTTCTTTGTTCTGAAACAAGATCTTAGTCTATTCTTCCATTCTTTTCCTGACCCAATCTATAAAGCCATTGTGTTTTGATCATTCAGCCAATCTGGGACACGGATACACATGCATTCCTCCCACACACTTTAAAAGTATTAAAGACTAACTACACCACTTCTCTGCAAAGTCAGGCCTATTGCCAAGCCAGGGGAATGTGGAGAATATTTTACTTGCAGGGACACCCTTGAAAGTCTAGTGGTGGACTGGAGTGACTGGCCATTGCTTCAGCTGAGAGTCACTGTACGAGTTGGGAACAAACGTGCAGAAAGGAGAATGGCAACTGCATCAAGCAAAGAGCCCCTACCCTCTCCTTGAGAACAGAGGAAGTTGGAAGGCAGAGGCAAAATATCCTGATTGTGAATGCTCATGTCACACCTTTAGATGCCTGAATGATGGAAATGATGCAAATACCAGTATCAAAGCTCCAGTCAGATTCTAACAGGGGACTTCAAATGGACCTCAGGGAGATAAGGTAGCTGAGGTGTGTCCATTCTCAGACTTTAAGACCCAAAAACAGTATAGTTGGGCCCCTTGGATAACACAAGTTTGACTTGTGCAAGTCCACTTATACACAGATTTTTTTCAGTAGCAAATACTGCTGTACAACATGATCTGTGGTTGGTTAAATCTGTGGATGTGGAACTCTGAATATAGAGAAAATGCCACATGGATGGCCAACTCTTAAGTTATGTTCAGATTGTCTTCCTAATCCGCATGTTGTTCAAGGGTCAACTGTACTCACAATTTAAGATGAATAAAGGAAAAATAAGAAAGTCTATATGCAATAAAAATGGGACATAAAGGAAAGCATGGTATGCTATGTTTGATTGACAAAAAAGCCTATGTTCAAAGATTTTTCCCCCTAGTAACAGAAAAAATATTGGGTAACTTTACCTTCTTAAAGGAAATTAAAGAAAATCCTGACTCTATGAAATGGAGATAGCAATGAGATGATTAAAAAAAAAAAAACAACACACTGGACTGAAAAAAAGTTAGCATAAAATGCATTAAAGGGGAAAATGACACTGATGATCTTAAAACCACTTTGGAGGCAGAAAAGAGAAGTAATAATATAAAAGCCTCTGAATGGAGGACAGATTTCAGAATATCATATAGTTCAAAGCATGTGATTAAATACAAGATAATCAAGACTGTAGAAAAGAATGGAAATCCATCATTGAGATAATAGTCATGTTTGAATATGAAACAAGAAGAAATTCAACAGATAAAAATTCAAAGATAAACTATTCCTGAATTGAATGAGAACCTAAAACTACAGATTCATAGGATAGGGCTTATCAGCTAACACTCAGAAAAATTTTAATGAGCTTACTGATCACTAAGAATAAGGAAAGAGTCCTTCATATAGCTAGACCAGAAGGTCACCTACAAGTGAAAAATTTAGTCTTGCTTTAATCTGTCAGCAAAAATAGCTGTTAGACAAAAGTGCAGCACTTGATACAGAATGTGCATCACAGACTAGGCTTCCTTACAGTCCTGTCAATGCAAAGTCAACAAAGGCTGTCAACTATGTGAACGGTCATGAATACATCATCTACATGTACATCCTGATGAATCTACTTGAGTATGTAATTTAGCGCAATGAAAATAAACCAAAATGTAAACTTTATGAAAGTTCACCTCTGTATATATCTAAACACAGAATTAATGTTAAATGGTTATAGTTATAAATTATATACATAGTAATATATATTAATTGTTAAGAAGGAAAGTGGAGTATGATAACAATATTACGGGGACCAAAAATCCTATAATATAGCATGACAAAACTCCCAGAATGGAGATAAAAAAAAAATGACAAGATTGACTATCCTAATTTCTTCGTATCTCATTAAGGAAGAGATTCATTAGATTCTGTTGCAATGTAGAAAACATAATTAAATAAACCATAATACAAATTCTCTAATAACTAAGACTCCAGGGGGAAAAAAAATAAAAACAATACTGATTAAAATAAAAGAATGTCTCCCCTGAGAAGGGGAAATAAAGCTTTAGGTACCTGAGCCAGTCATCTGCTTTAAAAAGAAGTAAAAACAAAAAATTCAAAACAGGAAGTTTTATATATATATGTACACACACCAAGGAAATACAAACAAAAAGAAAGGTTCAGAATATCAATATCAAAGGAAGTCACATATAATAACTTTATACTGATGAAGGATTAACTTCACAATGGAAATCTAGATGTCATGAATATTTATGCTTCTAAAAATATTGTATAAAATATATAAAGCAAAACTTTCAGAAATATAAGGGGAAATAATAAACACGGTGAAAGTGAAAGTCACTCAGTCGTGTCCGACTCTTGGTGACCCCATGGACTATATAGTCCGTGGAATTCTCCAGGCCAGAATACTGAAGTGGGTAGCTCTTCTCTTCTTCAGGGGATCTTCCTGACCCAGAAATCAAACCAGGGTCTCCTGCATGGTAGGCGGGTCTTTGCCAGCTAAGCTATCAGTGAAGCCCAATAAACATAGTAGTAATGGATTTATATTTCATTTTCTCAGTCTTTGACAGACCAAGTAAACAAAATATATCTGAAGGTATTGAAACTATTTCTCTCTGTGTATTATATAAAATACATTTTTTCAGTCATCATTTTATGAGATGTCTTATAAGACAATAAGCATACCTCACTCAATTCAGAATACTAGAAACTAGGTAGACCACATACTTTAAATAGAACACAATAATACTATAAATAAAAACAAGGAATAAAAACTCAAACATAATTTTAAAAAAATATCTCAGAATGCCACTTCCAGAATGGTAAAGTAAGCTATCAAAGATCATCCCTGACACTGATGACAACTATAAACTCTGGACCAGACACCAAAAAAAAAAACAACAACCCCACTATCTTAATGATTCCAAATTGGAAACCAAAGAAAGCAAACAGGTGAGGGGAATCTAAATTTAGAGAAGTGGGAGGCACAGGGGGGCATTTTTTTCATTATTTGCAACTTTGCCCTGAAGATGGACCACAGGGCACCCTCCACAGTCCAGGAGGCTAAAAACTCTGATAGAAAGATTACCACCTCTTTGACCAGAGAAACTAAAAGGACCGGGAAATCACAGCCCACCTCCAGACTGGCAGATGGGAATTCCAGAGAGAAAAAAGCTGGAGGAAAATGTCCCCTAATCCTGGCTATGAAGACTTCACTTGCCTTAGGATGACCCCTAAGGTCTATAGACATGAGACAAAGTAAAAAATTTAAAGTGAGACCAGTTAGGAAGAACGTTTTTTCCTCCATTAAGTTGCTCAGGATCAGAATGGAATAGGCAGACAACTAGGCTGCAAGAGATTATAGTCAATATGACTTGGCCAACATATATATACGAGAGGTAGGTGAGGTGAGACTAAGATGATTCCCAGGGTTTGTTTGTATGACCGAGTGGACAGTGGTATTCAGATGCAGGAAGATTTCTTTGGGGAAAGTGTTAGGTTTAAGATACCTAAAGAGAGTCCAGTGGGGAGAAGGGGGTAATACACATGGACCCACTCCAGTATTCTTGCCTGGAGAGTTCCATGGACAGAGGAGCCTCGTGGGCTACATCCCATGGAGTTGCAAGGAGTCAGACATGACTGAATGACTAACACACACTCTACTGCAAAATAGTTCAGTTGCTGTATTCATTTTTTTATTGATGTGTAACTAATTAATACAAATTTAACATTTTAAAGATATACTACATCCTTACTGTCTCACAACTTAGCTGGATCCTGAACTCAAAGTCTCACAAGGGTATTATTGAGGTGTCATTCAGGCTACATTCTTATCCTGAGGTTAACTGGGGGAAGAATCACTTCCAAGCCCACTCAGGTTGATGGCAAGATTCATTTCTTTGAAGTTGTAGAACTGTGGGTCTGGCTTCTTGCTGGCTCTCTGCTGGAGGCTGCCCTCAACTTCTAGAGGCTACCATAAGTTCCTAGAGGCTGCTTTTAGTTCCTTGCCAAGTGGCTTTTCCAACATGGTTATTTATTTCTTCAAACCAGCAGGGAGTGTCTCTAGAGACTCACTCTAGATGCAAGGTACAGTCTTCTATGATGTAACATGATTATGGATGTAACATGCTATCATCTTTGCTATATTCTAATGGTTCCAAGTGTTGAAGAGGAAGAAATTTTCCTCTACCCTTCTAGGTTCTTCTGGCTGGTCCAAGAATTATATTATAGATTAAGAAGAGAAAATCAGAAGTGCAATAACATGTATATACAGGAAAGACCCAGGATAACTGTGTAACTTGCCAAACTACTCAAAACTCTTGTCTTAAATACCATCTTTGGCTATAGACAAAAGAAAATATTGGCAGTAGTGGTTTGGGATTTCAAAGGAGAGGATGGCAATTCACATGGAGATGGGAAAGCAAAAGTTTAGTAAACACATGTATGCTGGGCCATGCAGAGACAATGGACTCAGATAGGAATTTTAACAAATGGACTTTGTTAGATTCCTCCCTGTCCACACACCTGCTTCACAGTGTAGTTATCTATGGTGATAGCTCCCTTCCTGCAACAGGTCCTTCTTTGAGACACTTAGGGAGAAGATCAAAGTTTCTTCCTGCTTTTTTTGAGTCTTGATTGTCTTCAGTTTGAAATAATCCATGTGCAAAAGGAGCATTTTGGGGTGGTTATTTTGCTCCCCTGCAGAAGCAAGCCAAAGGTCCCACACTCAGTGGGAGAAGGAACAAGGGCATGAGCACGAACATCTGGAGGCAGATCTTTTTTGGCTGTGCTGACTCCTTGTTGTGCATGTGAGGGCTTCTCTTGCTGTGGCATCTGGGTTTAGTCACTCTGTGGCACGTGGGATCTTAAGTTCCCTGACCAGGGACCGAACGCAAGTCTCTTGTATTGGGAGATGGATTCTTAAGCACTGGACCACCAGGGAAGTCCCTGAAGACAGAGAGCTTGATGGAAACTTAGAGTCTGTCCACCATAGTTCCTTAAAATGGCATTGTGCATATCTATTACCCAGCAGAAACCTATGGGACCTTCTCAGGACAGACTCTTGATCCCCTATCCTCTGCTTTAGCTAGTTTCTGAAGTACCTGGATAAAAGTATCTGATGTACAATTTCTGAACCATTTTACAGACAGGAAAACCTCCACCAAATGAAAGACAGTAACTACTTGATGACTATGAGCATGCAGTCCCCAAGTCACCTGGAGCCTAAGAATTGATAATGTTAACCCCTGTGACACAGCCTTGTTACGTCACCACCAACCAATCAGACAATTGCGCATGAGCTGATCACATACCCTGTGACCCTCCTCCCTTACCTGGCCTTTAAAAATGTTTTGCTGAAAGCTTTCAGAGAGTTTGGGGTCTGGGGGCCATGAGCCACCTGTCTCTTTGCATGGCCCTGCAATAAACCTTTCTCTGCTCCAAACACTGATGTTTCGGTTTGTTTGGCCTGTACATTGGGCACATGAACTTGTGTTTGGTGACATCCACATCTGGGAAGTCAATGCTTACAGCATGCACTGTGACCCAACATTTTTGACTGGAAATACTGGTGTTCCAAAAAACATATTCTGGGAAATGCCACATGAGAAGGAAGTAAACCCCATGTACAACAAGTAAATTTGAATTCCTGTTCATTTTCACGTGCCTCTTTTCCCCATTTGCTATTCCTCTATACACATAGAAACCTTTTTTATGTGACTTTATTAAAAGTCAAGTCATAAGAAGTATCGTTATAAAAATTATTTGCTCAGCTGCTCAGTGGAATCATTGCTTCTTACCACTATAACTAAGTTTATTCCAGCTTTTTATGTTATTATTATATGAAGAATAAGAACTCCAGTTTCATGAACTTGTGCCTCCACATTGTAATACTTTTTGATGAAGACTATCTCATTATGAATTACTGAGGCTTGTATCCCAAGAGGGCTCATTTTTCCTTGAAATTCTGCCCAGAGTTCCCTCTGGAACTCAGACAGACATCTGGGACCATTCTAGGGAACAGGTACCCTGCTATTCTCTACTTTTCCAGAAAATTTTCTCCCTCCTCCCCAATAAGTCAATCCAGTTAATAGATACCACGAGGCCTTGGTTTCAGTTTGCTTGACAGACCCACCCAGAGAGTTTAAATACTACGTTTGTTTTCTTGAAAAAATAATTACACAACGTGAAAGTTGTGAGTTAAGTTTGATTTGGGGAAAAATGAGGACTGCAGCTTAGGAGGCAGCATTTCCTATAGCTCTAAGACACTGTTCTGGAGGAGATAGGGTGGGGGTGTGCAGCTAGGATATGTAGGAGTTTTGCAAAAAAGCGTAGGTAGACGGGAACATCAAAAGATTACTGCTAATTAAATAAAGCAGATATGTCAACTGAAGTAATTTAGCACTTTTCTATGTATGGAAAGATGCAAGAGTCCGGGTTTGCTGAAATCATTCCTCTGATATATACCTCACCTATATGGGACCAGTATCCTGTGTTTTCACATCCTGAGTTTCCTCAGGGCTCACCATAGGGAGTGGCTGCAGTCTGGTGGCTGCTAGATAGCAGGTATTCTTTCCTTCCTGAATTCCCTCAGGGCTCATCCATGCAATCACTGATGACTGTGACATCATTTACTGATCTGGCAGGAAATTTTCCATTTCTCAGGCTCACCTAACACCCTTGCTATAATACCACCTTTGACGTATTTGACATTTTGGGTGTGACCATCTCTTCTGTAGAGACCTCCATAATATGTAAGAGGCCAGTTAAGAGAGAGGCGGAGGAATGTAAGAATGTCACCTCCCGTATCAGTAAACAAAGAATGTTGTGCCATCAAGCTACCAGCCACTATAATCACCCAGACAGTCCACCCTGAGGGGATTCAGGATGGAGAAAAACCAGAAACTGGCCTTAGATAACTGAGGTACATATTAGAGGAGTGATTGCATTGAGCCCAGACTCTTGTAATTTCCCAAACACAAAAAAGTGCTAAATTTTTAAATCTGAGATATCTGGTTTTCTTTAATTAACTGTAATCTTTTGATATTCCAACTACCTAGCTTTTTTTCTTTTTTTAAACAAAAACAACAACAAAACACCTCTTATACATCCTGGCTACTCCCTTAACCTCTTTGACTCAATCTCTCAGAGCCATCTGAGAGGCTGTCTCCCAGGCTTAAGTGCTCAGCAAGCCCACTAAAATAAATATATTTTATTAAAAATGTAATTCTCAACTTTTAGGTTGTGCCTTTCTTTTTTCAGTCAATAACACCTGTTAAAAAACAAAAAATGTCCCAAGATCCAGAGAGTAGACCCTGCATGGCTACGATAGTCTATGCGGGATGTGTGTGCATGTGTACTCAGCCCTGTCTGACTCTTGTGACCCCTTGGGCTATAGCCTGCCAGCTTCCTCTGTTCATGGAATTTTTCCAGGCAAGAATACTAGAATGGGATGCCATTTCCTTCTCCACTCTGTGGGGGTGGGGATGGTTAATTAAGAGAACTGATAAACCTCTCTCATTTGAGGAAGCTGGAATTCAGCAGGTTTCAAATTATGTTCTGTGTAGTCCTGAGGCTGAGGGAATTTCCTCTAGGTTGCTTCCAGGGACAATCTAGAGATTGATCCAGAGCATTCCATCCACATAGGGCCCGGATCAACATAAGGCAATCTACGATTGAAGACTGTGAGATGGTTTTACTGTCTGAGCCAGCAGAGCTTCCCTGGTGACTCTAGTGGTAAAAAATCCACCTGCAATGCAGGAAATCTGGGTTCGACCCCTGGGTTGGGAAGATGGTGTTAAAACAAAAATTGCACTGGACAAAGTTAAACAGCTAAGGATGACTTCATTCTGGATATTGCAATTAGAGAGACAGACTGGACTCAACTCCACTAAACCAAAAGGCAGGAGGGGTTTTTAAGTACTAGGATGAGCTGGTGGAAAAGCACTGGAGGACAACCACTGTGGGAAGCTGGTCACTGGGATATGTACGTACAGTGAGTTATTCCTGAGCTTGCACATTTTTCCTTCTGTGTTTAGGCCATTTGTGTTTGCCGTAAAGACTGGGAGATAGGATGCTATCTTCTTTTATGTTCACAATTCAAAGAGATGGTTTCCAGGTCCTTAAGAAAGACATTCCTGGGTTATAAATCTGGCAAGAGGATTTTAAAAAGATTTACATCTTAACGAGACAGAAAGAATTTACAGTGTTAAGTTTTCTAAAGTGAATGCTCTAAGGAAAGATAGGTCAGGGCCTCGAATCAGAAAGTTAAACCTGTCTAAAGTTTACCAAAGCTATAGCAAAGTTAAGCTCTCTTATTCAATGGTAAATTAGCCAAGGCCTTCAGGAAATAAAAGATCCAAATTAGAAGACCCTCTCCTTACACGTTCCCATTAGAAACAATCTACAAAATAAAGCAAAACAACTTAATTTTTACTGGGATATTCCCTAAATCATGATGCAGAGCACTGATAAAGTGGGCTGGAACAATAGGTATCCCACCTTCCTTTGTATGCTTAGTTGCTCAGTGTCCAACTTTCTGTGACCCTATGGACTGTAGCTCACCAAGCTCCTCCGCATGGGATTTCTCAGACAAGAATACTGGAGCAGGTTGCCATTTCCTCTCCAGGGGTCTCCCCTGGCTCAGGAATTGAACCCACATCTCTTGTATCACCTGCATTTGCAGGCAGATTCTTTACCACAAGCACCAACTGGGAAGCCTTCCTTTAAGGCAACCTAAAGCTTTCCCCATTTCAGCAAGAAAGGGAGGTACTGATGAGAACAAAGGCCCAAGAGCTGGCCAAATGACAGTATCCTAGTGAAGATACACAGGATAGAGAGGATGAAGAACTAAGAGCAACCACATGTCTGTATTCATTCATGATTCTGCTCATGAGCAAACATGCTCAGAGCCAATTGCATTAAGGACTATTCTTCAGATATATGCCCAGGAGTGGGATTGCCAGATCATATGGTAGCTCTTCTTTAAGGAACCTCCATACTGTTCTCCATAGTGGCTGAACCCGTTTACATTCCCACCCACACTGTAGGAGGGTTCCCTTTTCTTCACACTCTCTCCAGCATTTATTGTTTCCAGAGAGAACCATAATTCTTAAAGATACAAGTGCCCCAATGTTCATTACAGCACTATTTACAATAGCCAGGATATGGAAGCAACCTACTAATAAATGTCCATCAACACAGGAAGGGATAAAGAACATAGGGTATACATACATAATGGAATATTACTCAGCCAAAAGAAAGAATGAAATAATGCCATTCACAGTAACGTGGATGGACTTAGAGATTGTAACACTGAGTGAACTAAGTCAGACAAAGGCAAATATTGCTTATATGTGGAATCTAAAAAAAAAAAGGGTACAAATGATTTTATTTACAGAACAGAAATAGAGTTACAGATGTGGGAAGTACACTTATGGTTACCAGGGAGAAAAGGGGAGGAAGGATGAACAGGAAGATTGGGATTGATATATGCACATTACTATACATAAAATAGATAATTAATAAGGACCTACTGTATAGCACAGGGAACTCTACTCAATGCTCTTAATGGCCTCTTTGGGAAAAGAATCTAAAAAAGAGTGGATGTATGTGTATGTATAACTGATTCACTTTGCTGTATACCTGAAACCTACACAACACTGTACATCAACTATACTCCAATAGAAATTGTTTTAAAAAGAACTATTCTTCCCTGGGGAAGCAGGCAAGAGAGTTAAAGGAGAATAATAAAGGAAACTTCAAAGAACATATTGCTATATGGGCTCTGATTTTAATAAAATATTTCAGCAACCAAACAATAAAAATTAGAAAATCTGAGCTTGAAAGACCTCTTCCAGTTGAAACATGTAATATAATCTATATCTGTCTTCTACTGTGCTTGAATTTTACTCTGTTCAGTTTTACTTAAAATAATGGTTTATGGTTTGGGCTCCATGATTCACTGGAATTTTGAAATTTGCAGAAATGGAAATGTAACTGAGCAGAACCCTCTGGGGCTTTCCCAGGGCAGATCCCTCCCCCATATCCTCTGCTTTTGCTCCTCTTTGAAGTACCTAGATAATAGTATCTAGTGCACAGTTTCTGAGTTATTTAACAGATACTAAAACCACCACCACATGGAAGAAATTAGCTCCTTGACAACCATGAGCACATGCCTCCCCATATCTACTATGCTTAAGGATTGATAGTGTTAACCCTGTGACACTAACCTGTTACCGCACCATCAACAAATCAGAGAATTGTGAGAATTGTGTACAAGCTGATCACATACCCTGTGACCCCCGCCCCCCTCACCTGACCTTTACAAATACTTTGTTGAAGGGGACACTGGCTCAATCCCCAAACAGAAGGATCCCACATGACATGGGACAACTAAGCCCACGAGCTAAAACTCCTGAAGCCCATGCAACCTAGAGCCTGTGCTGTGCAACAAGAGAAGCCACCTCCATGAGAAGCCCACACACCGCGACTAGAGAGTAGCCACTACTTGCCACAACTAGAGAAAGCTGTGCATAGCAACGAAGATCTAGCACAGCCAAAACTAAAAATAAATACTTTTTTAAAAATGCTTTGCTGAAACCCTCCCAGAAGTTTGGGTTTTAGAGCAGGAGTCACCCCATACTCCTCATATGGAGGCCTTTACAATAAACACTGCACTTTCCTTCACCCCAACCTTGTGTTAATTGACTAGCTTTACTGCACGTGGGCAAGTGGACCCAAGTTTGGTTTATTAACAAAAATTGATCAAATTCTTTGCATAGTTTGACCCATCTGAAGCACAGAGAAATGTAGAAAACTGTTTTGAACCTTGAGAATCATACAGATGTGCCCCAACTGATATAGTGTATTAAAAACTGCATTGAGATTCTGAATTACTGCTTTTTCCCCCAACTTCTTTTCTATCTTGATTATCCTCATTGAAACATTTGGCCATTCAAGTCAAGACTGAATAGTAACTGAGCATCTGGGCATAGTTTCCATAGTTTCTATAGCAGCTGAATGAGATTGAGTTGTATTTGTGTTGGAAGTATGAGTCATCAATTTGAGGTTTGTCATAGTTATAGCAAAAGACCTTGGTTGAGACAAAACTGGAGACAGACATTGCAATAACAATCAATTCTTGGATAATTTTCTGGGTAAATTCAGCACACTTGAACACAAAGCTTTCAAAACAGTCTTTAAATTAAATTTGGTATAAAAGAAAAGATAGAAGCATTCAAATATGGTTTTGGAACAAATCTTAATCTCCAAATGCCAAAAGATATTTTTGCTGAGAGTTTCTGGAAGGATTATCTGGACATGTGTTATTTTAATTTAGATGAGTATTCTCTGAATAATCCTGTCATATGAGGCTAAGAGCCCAGGTTATGGAGAAAGACTACTTGAGTTCTAATAGCAATTTTTGCTGTACTAATGTGGCCTAGGGCAAGTTATTTAACTTCTCCGTGCCTCATTTTCCTCTCACATAAAATGGGAACATGGGGTTGTGTAAGAGAAATAAGCATGATTAGCATAGAGGAAAGTGCTAATTCAGGATTTATTATTATTTACAATCTGTACTTTTACAAACTCCATAGATTTGTTATCAAAATATTAATCTCATTTTAAAATGTTTGATTAAACAAAATAAGTTTTTTATTATTTTATATTTTTAAAATGTGTCCACACATTTTGAATATTCTGTTTGTCATTAAATAGCCACTTTTATTATCATTGTCGACTATCACGGCTAATTGCCTAGCTATATTAAGGTGATACACTATTTTGATCTGAATTACTCAAGTGTTAGTCACTCAGTTGTGTCCAGCTCTTTGAAACCCCATGGACAGTAGCCTGCCAGGCTCATCTGTCCAAGGGATTCTCTAGGCAAGAATACTGGAGTTGGCTGCCATTCCCTTTTCTCCACGGGATCTTCCTGATCCAGGGATCAAATGCAGGTCTCCTGCACTGCAGACAGATACTTGTACAATCTGAATCACCAGGTAAGCCCAAATGCAGGGCCCTACTAGGAATTACTCAAATTCAAGTTTATACTTGAGAATATGATTTTCAATCTTTGTTGAACTTTTCACGACTTAAAAGAATTTATTTGCTGACACAAAATGATTCCACATTAGTGGAATAAAATCATAGTTTAGGGTAACTCTTTTTATTTACTTTTCTACAAAAGTGTTTTCAGTTTCAAATACATGTCTTGAGATATTTCTTGATTGATGAAATGTTTGAAAGACAGAAAAGTTGATTTCTTTGATTATTACTTAAGGAAATAGGTTGGAACATGGGGTTGCTTCCCAGTTCTCACTGAGCTGTTTTCATAATTTAGCTTCATTACTTTATCTGAAGTAATTTCCTAGAATACCATGAACAACCATATTTCATATAAACATAAAAATAACCAAAACCTAAGAGGAAAAAAAAACTTTTTTTTCATTCTATTATAGAGTCTAACCCATCTTATAGTTTTCTAATGATGTTACTACCCCTTCGTGGTAACCTGTTGTTTTGCCTGACTCCTTAACTCCTTAATGTAAAATTTATTCTAACCTCATTTTTCTGGTTTTTATTGTTCTGCAACTCTCTCTATACCAACCCACAACCTGGCCCCCACCGCTAAAGTTAATAGGTCACCTCCTTCTGGTCATTAATGGAAGTAGAACATTAAATAGGAATGAATCCAATACTAACTGAAATACTGGACTGCTACCTGAAATCAACAACAGTGTAACCCAATAGTAAAACTAGACAATACCTGAGGTGACTACTGTGTTCTCAGTCACCTTTGCTTTTTAATGGAACTAGGCCTGCAACAGAGAAGCAGAACTCCTACCCTTGTGATAGCATTACATGGCTCTGTCCTTTTGACCATGCTGATTGTCTCTAGGGTAGACACTTGACCCTAACTGGGCTGGTAATATCCAAACAACTGGAAACTTAGGGTGAAGGCACTCACATACTGAAAATATTTAGAGTTGAGTCATGTCAATGTCAGAGCCTGGAAGAAAGCATGAACTCCCACCCTGCTACCTACACTTTGAGTAAACTGCTATGAGCATTATCATTATTATCTATTTTCTAACATTTCTTGAGCACTAGTGGGTCAGGGGCTATGCTAGGTAATCACTGAGCTGCTGCTGCTGCTGCTAAGTCGTTTCAGTCGTGTCTGACTCTGTGCGACCCCATAGACAGCAGCCCACCAGGCTCCCCAGTCCCTGGGATTCTCAAGGCAAGAACGCTGGAGTGGGTTGACATTTCCTTATCCAATGCATAAAAGTGAAGAGTTGAAAGTGAAGTTGCTCAGTCGTGTCCGACTCTCAGCGACCCCATGGACCTCAGCCTACCAGGCTCCTCCATCCATGGGATTTTCCAGGCAAGAGTACTGGAGTGGGGTGCCATTGCCTTCTCCAAGGTGATCCCTGAGCATTAGGTCATATAATCCTTTCAACCTAAGGAAACAGATTTTGTGAGGTTAAATAAATGGTCACACATCCCCTAGCTAGTCAGTAATAGAGCGAGTGAGTGAGTGAAAGTCACTCAGTCGTGTCCGATACTTTGTGACCCCATGGACTATACAGTCCATGGAATCCTCCAGGCCAGAATACTAGAGTGGCTAGACTTTCCCTTCTCCAGAGGATCTTCCCAACCCAGGGATCGAACCCAGGTCTCCTGCACTGCAGGTGCATTCTTTACCAGCTGAGCCCCCAGGGAAGCCCATCAGTGATAGAAACACTGTACAAATCCAGAACCTGTTTCTTAACCGTTCATTTATGCTTTACTTCAGCAAATGCTTATTAAACAACTTCCAAGTGGCAGGTAAGTTTAAGAGAATGGAAATGTGCTTGACTATATTTTATAAAATCTGATTTTTCACCAAAGCCACCCTTTCTTGAAGGTTATTATGTAGATATTTAGGAAAAACATTAGTTTTACTCACCTCAGTTTTTGGTTTCTCTATGATCTGTCTGGAATCTAGAATTTTTTTTTTAAGTAAAATTGTAAATACATCCCTACTTTATACTCAGTAAAACCTATTTCCCTAAATCCTGAACCACCAGACATATTCGAAAAGAACACAAATCAATCTGGGAATAAAGCCTTAGATGAATGGTGGGAAATTTGACATAGATTTATTGAACTAGCCTTCACAGAGGAGCAAGGACCCTTGAAAATTGCTACAGCCCATGTCAATCTGAAAAATAACAAACTGCTATCCTCTAATATGTGATAGTCTCTATGCTAACTATAGTTTGAAGAGCTTACGTGAGTTATTTTAAAATATATGCAATTAGCTACAGAGTTACTGCATCTCTTAGGGCCAACAGAAAGCTAAAATAAAAGACTAGAGCTGTTTGCTTAGCATACTTGGACTTGAATGCAAAGAATTAAAGGGAGACAGGGTCTAGATTTTGGTCACTGACATTCCCTAGCAGTTGGAACAAAATTGCCTGTGATGGATCCTAGGGAGTGAAAATAATATCTGGTTACTGAGATAATTTTCATAGCTATTTATGTTACCATTCCAACTTCAGCAGTGGTTCCTAATACTTGAAACATTTAGATAAGAAAATTACAAGCTTTTCTGAGAAGTATTAGGAAGTAATAGGAGAGGAAAATTAATGGTCTTTAAGCATTTGGCTCATTCAGCATTAGCCAAGTAATTAGATAGACAACACAGCCAGGCATGGGGCGGTTAGAGTTTATGTATGCATTTCAACATAGTTTGTACATTAAACTGTGTCTGACAGAACAATCATGCATCTGGGTCATACAATCTATGGTAAGAAGCTTAATGTAATTCAGTTAAACTCATTTTTATAAAAGTAAGCTTACCGTATAAAGAATTTGTGTATTCAAAGGTCGAAGCACGATACTGGGGTTAGTTGTTTGTCCCACTGGAGAAATTATGGTACAGATATTATTATCCCCATTTGGCAGATTGGACTCTTGAAACAAAGTAAGATTGTAAGCTTTATCTCAGGATTACTAACTCAATATTCTAAATAAGAGAGGACATATTCAATATTTTATATTGGTTATTCTTCTTTGTTTATTTCTGTTCATATGTTTGACAAGGATATTCAAATAAAAGTTACACTATTTTAAAGTTTGATTAAAAAATTGAAAAAAGTAGAAAAGAAAGGAAGAAATTGTGGTAGAGAAAGGAAAAACGTTGTAGGAAAAGTGAAATATCAAAAGGTAAGGAAGAACATTGGTATAAAGTCCTATGTCAAAATTTAAAAAATCTTTGCTTAGAGAGCAAGGAAATAATCAATAAATAATAGTATACCTCAGTAAACATTGTGTTGATAACAGAATAAAATGAGCTTAAAAACCAAGCAACTAACACTATCTCTTATATTTTCTATCACAGCATATTTGACATTGCATTTATTGACTTCACATAAAAATTAGAGAAATATAGATGGAAAATTCTGAATGCAGATAAGATGGACATCTTAGCATTATATTAAAGAAAGAAGTTGAAAACAGTGACAGAACTCTTTATTCATTAGAAAAAATATTCTATCCTAGTATAATCCAGCCATATGGTCAAAGCATTCAAGGGGGAGATATAAAGAAAGTAACAAGGTTTCTCTCTTTTCTCTGCACATCCTAGCATTAAGCTCTTTCAGAATAGGGATGAACTTCTAGCCCAGTAGTGGTTAATGTGTAGGGCGGGAGCTAAACAAACTCAAAAACCAAAAATGCAAAAAACAGTACCATTCCTTCTCCAACTGAAATATCTGGAAATTGACCAGTAATGTTGATTGTCACAATGACTGAAACTTGCTACCTGACCTCATGGCCTGAAGGCCAGGGATCCTATTGCTTTATAGGGGACATTACTATATGATGGAAAATCACTCACCCCAAATTCCATTGCACCGCCATTAAGAGATACAGGAGAGGTAACAATTACCTGTCCCTCTTGGATACAAGTCTGCCAGACGTTTTTAACCTAGGATGACAATACTGTTTAGATAGTAACTTTTACATCTAATTTCTTCACCTCATTCATCCAGGAGATGGTGAAGGACAGAGAAGCCTGGTGTCCTGCAGTCCATGGGGACACTCTTTTCACAAAGAGTCGGACGTGACCGAGCAACTGAACATCAATCAATCCAGGACCTAACTTATCCCAGTGCACATCCATAAGTAGTGCTCAGTAGAAATTTGCTGTAACTCTATCCAAAAAAATGATGAAGAGAGAGGTTGGCCTGATGTTAAGGTGGACTTTAGAGTGTTGTTGTTTTCAAGTGGTGTCACTTGCTGGTCAATCATTCTTTGCTTAGACTTTGAAATTTAGTGACATGATCACATCAATTCATTTAGAGTCAGTAAGAGTTTGAAGTAGTGAATCACATGAAAGAACTCATGAATCTGAAAGTTTCAGACATTCTCATTCTGCCCTTGGGTAGGTTCTAAATGAGTATAGGTGAAGCAGGGCTGCCATGTAGAGGTGTACAGGTTGTATACAGGACAACTGGCAGGGACCCCATTTACATGGACTACTGTGCAAATGATGTTCTTAGAGCTGTGCAGCCCAATCTTATGCAGCAACCTAGAAGTATTGCTTGGTGGGCATAGAATTGAAGGAGGTTAATATTAATAAAAATTACCATAAGTTTATGAGATCTTCATTGCCACTCCTCACTTTATGTGAATTTTTGTACACACAATAGAAATTATTAGATTTACTTTTTCTTCTAGACCATAGTGGAAGTGTAATACCAATTTTGCCCTCTAGAGTCCAGTAAGAATAACGTAATATCTCCTGTTTACTAAGTGCTGCTGCTGCTGCTGCTAAGTCGCTTCAGTCGTGTCCAACTCTGTGCGACCCCATAGACGGCAGCCCACCAGGCTCCCCCATCCCTGGGATTCTCCAGGCAAGAACACTGGAGTGGGTTGCCATTTACTAAGTGCTAGGGATTAGTTTAAGAATACCATGTTTTAAAATTAACCTTCAGAACAATCCTATAAGGTAGGTAACTATTATTCTGTTAGAGATAAGGAAATGGAGACAAAAATATTAACTGATATATCCAGCATAAGTGGAAGTGAGGAAAGTACATGAATTATGCTTGGCACATGGCTAGTACTAAATAGAGAGGTAATTGTGACTGCAGCAAGTTAATCTCGGTATTTTATGTTGCTCCAGAATTGACTCCATCTTGAAGGGAGACCTTTGTTTTTTTTTAAATGTTATTCATAAGTTTAAATTCATCGACAACTCCTCTACACACTGAAAAAAGTAAAAGCAGATGAATTACATAAAGGAGTGCTTGATTGTTATCTGTGACCCTGGCAAATAACACCAAACAAAAATGGTATTTCATGCAAAATGACATGTACATTGGTTATGGGAAAAAAAAAAAAACTCTACCTGTTGAATCATCCTAAATAGTAAGTGGAGGATATAATTATAAGAAAGAACTCCGACTTCTCCTCACACTTGAGTTTGAGATGTTTCCAAGCTTCAGGGAAGAATTGAATTTCTTTGGCCAGCTGTGGTTTTTTTTTTTTTAATTCTCTTTTCACATAGTGACTATTTTCTTGCCCATAAATATCTTGTCTTTAAAGGGAAGGGCAACAGTATGTGGAAAAAAACAAAATGAAATGACAAATTACATATTCAGAAACCAATATTGAAAATAAGCAACGAATAGTTCCCTGGATTAATACATAAAATATATGAAATATTACAAAAAGAAAATATAAGCACAGTGAGACATTTTCTGGAAAAATTGAAAAGTTCTCTTTGCTAAAAAAAAAAAATAGTTCCATCGGCTGACTAGGAAAAACAGATTTTAAAATTCATTAGAGTAAGCAATTCTAGGGATGTGCCTTAGGGAAACTTCTATGTACAAATCAAATTGGATGTCAAGCTGAGCTCCTGGGAGAATACAATTAAAATTATAGGATCAGGGAGCATAACTACATAAGGAAAGCCCTGGTATACAGTCCTTGGATGGAGTGGTGGGGGCTAAGCCTTAACTTGTATACAAATTGAAACCATTATAAGGTCTGTGGTCTCTGAAATACATATGAAACTGCTTAATAGACTCTTATGTTGGCTGCAATATTAACCCAAATGCAAAGTAAAAAACTCAACAGTGAAGTCATAACATTTCATTTGGCACTGACTATGTGCCTAGCATTCTGCTACGGAATTGGACTACAGCAGTCTATACCCTCAACGAGTTCAAAATCTGAGGAAGACGCAAGTACACAGCATGTCATTATTAACCTCAACCCTTGCCCCACCAATGCCATGAAATATGAGGACCTGATCCAAATTAAGCCAAAGACCACACCTCACCACTGACATAGCTGATTGGTTTAATACAATTTGCTGACTTAAGCTGGACCTGTCAAATCCTTCTGCAAAAATTAGCATTGGATAATCAAAGATAGTGAGGTTAATGTCTTTGGGAGACTGAATCTTACATACAAAATTCCAAAACTTGAAAGAAAACAGGAGTAAGGATGAGTCAAAATGTTTACCTACTTGAGACGGAAAGCCTGATGGTGAGTGACATTTTTTCGAAGATAATCTGTTTCCCACACATGGTGAGGGTCAGAGATCCTGGTTTTCCAGGTGTTTCTGAGGTCTGAGATGGGTCTTGTCCTTCCGATTCATTGCTCTTCAGATCGTCACCTCAGATATATAGCTGGTTTCCATCATCTTATCACTAGCCATGAAGTCTAAAGGATGTGACTGGCAGTGTATCAACTGAATCAGAACCTTTTCTACTTTATATTCAAGTCTCCTTCTCTCTGGATTTTCAGGGAACACTGTTTAAGGGAAGACTCTTTGTACAAATCAAATTAGATTTGCCAAACGGTACACCTGGAGGAATGCAATTAAACTCACACACCAGGCAGACTATCTATAGCAGTTACTGAGCTGAATGCTTCATAATTTTTTATGTAGAAGTTTGGGAGAAATGGAAAACATGAACCTTCACCATCAGATGGAAACTTTCTTCCTGTCATGTGAAAATTCTTCTTCCAGTGATCAATAACTATTAACAATTTCAATCATCTGATGTTTAAGATCTGAGATTGGGAAAAACTGTCTTACACTTCTAGATAGACCACAGCTCCCTGGAACATCAGGCTAGGAGACCTTGGAGAGGAAGATCTTCAACCTAAATTATACCAGGTGCAGGAAAGTTCTGTGGGAAGGAAGCTTGACTAGTCAGAAGATCTAGGTTGCTTAAGAGGCTTGCAATCATAATTATAATATATAAGGTCAAGCAAACATATCAATCTGGTGGCATTAGTGGTAAAGAACCTGCCTGCTAATAGAAAAATGAAAGTGATAG
This sequence comes from Bos indicus x Bos taurus, assembly GCF_003369695.1. Classification (NCBI taxonomy): domain Eukaryota; kingdom Metazoa; phylum Chordata; class Mammalia; order Artiodactyla; family Bovidae; genus Bos; species Bos indicus x Bos taurus. The sequence goes on from NC_040089.1 coordinate 58,976,955, forward strand.
GAGTTCAATCCCTGAGTCAGGAAGATCCCCTGGAGGAGGGCATGGCCACCCACTCCAGTATTCTTGCCTGCAGAATCCAATATACAGAGGAGCCTGGTGGGCTACAGTCCATGGGGTCACAAATAGACTAGTAGGCACACACCAATCTTATCTTCCTAACATGAGAAAGATCAATTATGACAATGGACATAAGAGTGAAAAGCAACTGATTAATACAATTCACGTCAAGGCTGTATATTGTCACTCTGCTTATTTAACTTATATGCAGAGTACATCATGAAAAATGCTGGGCTGATGAAGCACAAGCTGGAATCAAGATTGCCGGGAGCAATCAAGATTGCTCTGACGAGTCCAAGGTACCTTACAGGCCAGCAGTACTGAAAGATTTTAGCAGTGGAGCATGTCCAAATAGAACCTTATAAGAACCCCTGTCTAAAATACATATAGGTGATATTTCTTTAATATAAATTCAGTTATAAGTTTAAATTGTTAATATTTATGTTTCTTAAGGTATGTAATCAATGAAGATACTGAGCGTGTTTCAAAACATATGTGATGGGGATTATGAGTAAATGTTTTAGGCATGTCAGTCTTTGTATTTGTGAAAATTAAATATTTTCAACCATTCTTCAGAATATAGTTTAAAATTTATACATCCTCCTCCATTTAGAGTTGAATCACAGGTACAGAATTAGAATAGCTATCTTACTGTAACCAGCTCATATACTTCCTACAACATTGCAACATTACATGAATCTTAAGGTTTGTGATAAAACTTACAATAACATTTATTCGATTCATTTAAAAGTTCATCAATATTTTATGAAGTAAAAGCATGAGTTTACAGTCTAAAATACTGATCAAGAAAATGCCAATCAATATATTTAGAAAGAACACAATACAATTTTAAGTCAATTCAAGTTCACATTTTCTGAAAATGTTTATGGATGTTCTTTGGTTCCGGTTGATTAAATCTGATTGAACAATTTGGAATGAAATTAGGTATCCTCATATTACTGATAATTTGTCTCACTACAATCAGTGCAAGAACCACTTTACATTTTGAGCTTCCATAAGAAATCTTTGAAACTAGATTATAATACAGCTAAGTCCAACTCTAGGTGGAGAGAATAACTTCTAATTTAAAGTGATTTTCAAGGGCATCAGTTAAAGTTCTCCGTTTAAAGTATCTCATTCCAGCATCCCCTCCCTCTCCCTTTTTCCCTCCCTCCCTTCCTTTCTTTCAGAAAAGTTTTTTTCCCCCTCCCTACTTAATGATATAATTCCAAAGGGAATAAAAATTCTGTACATGAAAACAGAAGTACTATGCCCAATGAAGGTCTATGTGTTCATTAGCCAATAGTTACTGAGCATTTGCTGTATAATCTACTTGAACTGGATGCTTTAAGGCTCTGTTTTCAAGTATCTTAGCCACTAACTACATGGAGCTAAGTACACTTAAATAAAATGAAAATTCAGTCCCTCAGCTGCCCTAGCCACACTGCAAGTGATCGTAGACACATGTGGCTCTAGGCTCTGGTGCTGAACCGCCAGCGCTAGGACATTTCCATCATCACAGAAAGATCTTTTGGACAGCGCTGCTCTAGGAGATCCTAAAAGTATAAATCTCAGTTTCTGCCTTAAGGATCCTTTTGTATGTTTAGGAGAATCAGACTAACATACATGAAGCAATAGGTCATTGGTGTAGAGAAGTGGGCAAGTTTCCTATTAAGGCAAAGTGGAACGGACTCTAAGTGCTTTGGGAAATATGCCACAATTTCAGAAGTTAAAAAAAAAAAAATGAATGCACTTACAGAATGAAGACAAAGGAGTAACTGAGTGAACAAACCTGCTCTACTACTAAGACAGACGGGAGGTGGTCCTGCTTAAGAATTTGATAAGATGCCCATGTGTGGGACCTTTCCAGTGGCCCAGGGTTAGACTTCACCTCCCAAAGCACGGGGTGCGGGTGGGATCCCTGGTGGGGGAGCCAAGATCCCACATGCCTCTTGGCCAGAAAACCAGAACATAAACAACAGAAGCAATACTGTAACAAATTCAGTAAAGACTTTAAAAGTGGTCCACATCAAAAAAATCTTAAAAGAAAAAAATACCTATGAGTATAAAACTCAGTATTTCACCTGGGTTTATGTGGCTCTGAGAAAGCAAACATCATAAAGGCATGTAGTTCAGCAGTAGGAAGATGTTTCTCATGCCCAGCAGGCATCAGGGGGAAAAGTTGGAATGAATTTGAGAAAATAGCTGAATACAACGTTGCTTCATACCCCCCAGCATAAACTCCTTTGTGAAAAATACCACCTTGCAAATTAAAGGACAGCTAGGGAGCTGTTTCTTTACTTTTTTTTTTTTTTTTTTCTTTTTTTAGGTTAGAGCCTTTTCAAATTTTACTGTCTTTTCAAAATCAACATCTGCCCCTAGGAAATGTGTATATGCTTATATATACATTGATGTGTATCTGTGTTATGTCCCTTTCACAAAATTATCCATGGAAAACTATTTCTCACTCACCTGGATTGCAAATCTTGAAAGGATACTTACTTTAAAGAGGCCGTACTTCCTTCCCTTAGAATTTCATGCAGATCTTGAAAAGCATAGGCTACTACCAATGATCTTGATGGTGACTTTAGGGCATTTTTTTTTTTTTTAGAAAAAAGAATTATTCAGGCATGGGAAAACATATTGCTGGGCCAATGGGCGTGGGTAAAGGCCCAGAGTGCATTAAGCAGCCATGAGGACTGGCCAGGATATGGGATTTGTTTCTTCTCTGATATTTTGTAATATTAAATAGCCCAAGCCCAAGTGGGGATTATACCATAATCTCCCGTCTGGCTTGAGCCAGTTTACACAATGAATAAAAGTCAAACATAATTATAAGCAATTTTACTTATAAATTAGAACTAAGACACATGAGTTCCTCATGCCCTAAAGTTAATAGGGCCTGGAATTAATTCCTAAGACAATCTTAGCACCTAGGGACTCTGATTCTTTGACCCTGGAACATTTTTAACTTCCAAGTCGCTTGCTGAGTTACTGCTGGACTGTCAAGTTAAGTCTCAGGGAGACTGTTAATGGAGTGTAAAGTCTGGGTACAGTTTACAAATTATTACTGTTGTCCCCAGGGGAATTGTTCCAATGTTGCCTATGTGCCAATGGATGCATTTGGGTGGATGTATGTTCAATGATGGAAATGTTTCCTGGTTGTTAGTGGACAGGTTTCATCTCTGTCACTCTCTTCTTCAGAGTAACTGTACTTCTTATAGGTTTCTGGATTTTTCATAATCCACACTGCTGTATATTTTGTGCTCACAGTGAATGCTCAGTGACTTCCTTAATCTACATAACTTTTAACCCTTTATCAGGTTGAAGGTTTCCATAGGATCTGAGACAGCAAGATTAAACAAATCAGTTAATTCAGAGAGAAATCATCAGGTGTGTAGAAAGTATTTCAGAACCATTCAGAAGATATTTATAATATCCCTGCCACATTTGCATCCTGCTTTAAGCTTTTTATATTCTTTGCATTGCATTAGCTGGATTCTTCCAGATGCAAGGTTGGGGGTAATATATTGGAATGGAAAGGGCTTGAACTTTGGATATGACTGGATTGGAATATAAACTTTGGAAATTAATAGATGTGTTACTCTTACTGAAGCTAAGTTTTCTCTCCTGTTTAAAAAAACAAAACAAAACCTGATTTATGTAGTTGCCAAGACCAAATGAAATGCACACAGTAGGAGCTCTATTTACACGTTCCATTTCAGTTAACTCAGAGGATTAAATTTATTTGTTGATGTCACTCGGTAAGAAAAATCTAATTCAGATTTTTTCCTTCTCAACAGTTCTTTTTGGTAACATGTTGATTGTGAAATTAATACCTAGTATTTTCTATCAGGGCTTCCCTGGTGTCTCAGTGGTAAAGAATCTGCCTGCCAATGCAGCAGACATGTGTTTGATCCCTGGGTCAGGAAGATCTCCTGGAGAAGGAAATAGAAACCCACTTCAGTATTCTTGCTGGGGAAACCCCATGGACAGAAGAGCCTTGTGGGCTATAGTCTATGGGGTTATAAAAGAGTTGGACATGACTTCTGCTAAGCTGCTAAGTCATTTCAGTCGTGTCCGACTCTGTGTGACCCCATAGATAGAAGCCCACCAGGCTCTGCCGTCCCTGGGATTCTCCAGGACATGACTTAGCAACTAAATAATAACAATCTTCTGTCAATTGTGGGTAAAATGAGTCTGAGAACCAAATATTTATTTTGTAATTGACAATAATTATTAAAGGTAGAATAGTCATTTATCAGCCTGACCATGAAGAAGGCCTAGAGACTTTGCAGGTAGTGAAGGAGCGATGAAGGACTGGTGGCCTCTTGCCTCTGGCCAGGTATCACAGGACTCTATTCTCACTTTGGAGCCCCTGGTCCTACTCAATTGCTAGTCCTACAAATGACACCTGCCCCTCAATGTTCATTGCAGCACTACTGGCAATAACCACGACATGGAAGCAACCTAAATGTCCACCAATAGAGGAAGGGACAAAGAAGATGCACATATGTACACAATAGAATATTATTCTGCCATAAAAAGGAAGGAAGTTATGCCATTTGCAGAGACATGGATGGATCTAAAGGCTGTCACACAGAGTGAAGAAAATCAGAAAGAGAAAAACAAATGTCGCATATTAACACATACAAGTGGAATCTAGGAAAATGGTTCAAATGAACTTATTTGCAAAGCAGAAAGAGAACAGCAGCAGCAGACATAGAGAACAAACATATGGACACCTAAGGGGGAGAGGGAGGGTGGGAGAAGTTGGGAGACTGGAACTGACATATATATACTCAGTTCAGTTCAGTCACTCAGTCGAGTCCGACTCTTTGCAACCCCATGAATCACAGCATGCCAGGCCTCTCTGTCCATCACCAACTCCTGGAGTTCACTCAGACTCACTTCCATTGAGTCAGTGATGCCATCCAGCCATCTCATCCTCTGCTGTCCCCTTCTACTCCTTGCCCCAATCCCTCCCAGCATCAGAGTCTTTTCCAGTGAGTCAACTCTTCACATGAGGTGGCCAAAGTATTGGAGTTTCAGCTTCAGCATCAGTCCTTCCAAAGAACACCCAGGACTGATCTCCTTTAGGATGGACTAGTTGGATCTCCTTGCAGTCCAAGGGACTCTCAAGAGTCTTCTCCAACACCACAGTGCAAAAGCATCAATTCTTCGGTGCTCAGATTTCTTCACAGTCCAACTCTCACATCCATACATGACCACAGGAAGAACCATAGCCTTGACTAGACAAACCTTTGTTGGAAAAGTAATATCTCTGCTTTTCAATATGCTATCTAGGTTGGTCATAACTTTCCTTCCAAGGAGTAAGCATCTTTTAATTTCATGGCTGCAATCACCATCTGCAGTTTTTTTGGAGCCCCCAAAAATAAAGTCTGACACTGTTTCCACTGTTTCCCCACCTATTTCCCATGAAGTGATGGAACCAGATGCCATGATCTTACTTTTCTGAATGTTGAGCTTTAAGCCAACTTCTTCACTCTCCTCTTTCACTTTCATCAAAGGGCTTTTTAGTTCCTCTTCACTTTCCATCATAAGGGTGGTGTCATCTGCATATCTGAGGTTATTGATATTTTTCCTAGCAATCTTGATTCCAGCTTGTGCTTCTTCCAGCCCAGCATTTCTCATGATGTACTCTGCATAGAAGTTACACAAGTAGGGTGACAATATACAGCCTTGATGTACTCCTTTTCCTATTTGGAACCAGTCTGTTGTTCCATGTCCAGTTCTAACTGTTGCTTCCTGACCTGCATACAGATTTCTCAAGAGGTAGGTCAGGTGGTCTGGTATTCCCATCTCTTTCAGAATTTTCCACAGTTTATTGGGATCCACACAGTCAAAGGTAGAGACAGTCTACCTTTGGCATAGTCAATAAAGCAGAAATAGATGGTTTTCTGGAACTCTCTTGCTTTTTCCATGATCCAGCAGATGTTGGCAAATTGATCTCTGGGTCCTCTGCCTTTTCTAAATCCAGCTTGAACATCTGGAAGTTCACAGTTCACGTATTGCTGAAGCCTGGCTTGGAGAATTTTGAGCATTACTTTACTAGCGTGTGAGATGAGTGCAATTGTGCAGTAATTTGAGCATTCTTTGGCATTGCCTCTCTTTGGGATTGGAATGAAAATTGACCTTTTCCAGTCCTGTGGCCACTGCTGAGTTTTCCAAATTTGCTGGCATATTGAGTGCAGCACTTTCACAGCATCATCTTTTAGGATTTGAAATAGCTCAACTGGAATTCCATCACCTCCACTAGCTTTGTTTGTAGTGATGCTTTCCAAGGCCCACTTGACTTCACATTCCAGGATGTCTGGCTCTAGGTCAGTGATCACACCATTGTGATTATCTGGGTCGTGAAGATCTTTTTTGTACAGTTCTTCTGTGTATTCTTACCACCTCTTCTTAATATCTTCTGCTTCTGTTAGGTCCATATCATTCCTGTCCTTTATCAAGCCCATCTTTGCATGAAATGTTCCCTTGGTATCTCTAATTTTCTTGAAGAGATCTCTAGTCTTTCCCATTCTGTTATTTTCCTCTACTTCTTTGCACTGATTGCTGAGGAAGGCTTTCTTATCTCTCCTTGCTATTCTTTGGAACTCTGCATTCAGATGCTTATATCTTTCCTTTTCTCCTTTGCTTTTCACTTCTCTTCTTTTCACAGCTATTTGTAAGGCCTCCCCAGACAGCCATTTTGCTTTTTTGCATTTCTTTTCTGTGGGAATGGTCTTGATCCCTGTCTCCTGTACAATGTCACGAACCTCATTCCATAGTTCATCAGGCACTCTATCTATCAGATATAGGCCCTTAAATCTATTTCTCACTTCCACTGTATAATCATAAGGGATTTGATTTAGGTCATACCTGAATGGTCTAGTGGTTTTCCCTACTTTCTTCAATTTCAGTCTGAATTTGGCAATAAGGAGTTCATGATCTCCTTATTGCTCTCCAGGAGCCACAGTCAGCTCCTGGTCTTGTTTTGGTTGACTGTATAGAGCTTCTCCATCTTTGGTTGCAAAGAATATAATCAATCTGATTTCGGTGTTGACCATCTGGTAATGTCCATGTGTAGAGTCTGCTCTTGTGTTGTTGGAAGAGGGTTTTTGCTATGACCAGTGTATTTTCTTGGCAAAACTCTATTAGTCTTTGCCCTGCTTCATTCCGTATTCCATAGTCAATACGTATTCCGTATTCCAAATTTGCTTGTTATTCCAGGTGTTTCTTGACTTCCTACTTTTGCATTCCAGTCCCCTCTAATGAAAAGGACATCTTTTTTGGGTGTTAGTTCTAAAAGGTCTTGGAGGTCTTCATAGAACCGTTCAACTTCAGCTTCTTCAGCATTACTGATTGGGGCATAGACTTGGATTACTGTGATATTGAATGGTTTGCCTTGGAAACGAACAGAGATCATTCTGTCGTTTTTGAGATCGCATCCAAGTACTGCATTTCGGACTCTCTTGTTGACCATGATGGCTACTCCATTTCTTCTGAGGGATTCCTGCCTGCAGTAGTAGATATAATGGTCATCTGAGTTAAATTCACCCATTGCAGTCCATTTTAGTTTGCTGATTCCTAGAATGTCGACTTTCACTCTTGCCATCTCCTGTTTGACCACTTCCAATTTGCCTTGATTCATGGACCTGACATTCCAGGTTCCTATGCAATTGCTTTTTACAGCATCAGACCTTGCTTCTATCACCAGTCACATCCACAAGTAGGTATTGTTTTTGCTTTGGTTCCATCCCTTCATTCTTTCTGGAGTTATTTCTCCACTGATCTCCAGTAGCATATTGGGCACTTACTGACCTGGGGAGTTCCTCCTTCAGTATCCTATCATTTTGCCTTTTCATACTGTTCATGGAATTCTCAAGGCAAGAATACTGAAGTGGTTTGCCATTCCCTTCTCCAGTGGACCACATGTCAGACCTCTCCACCATGACCCTCCCATCTTGGGTGGCCCCACGGGCATGGCTTAGTTTCATTGAGTTAGACAAGGCTGTGGTCCATGTGATTATGGTTTCAGTGTATCTGGCCCTCTTGCAACACCTACAGTCTCACTTGGTTTCTCTTACCTTGGACACTACTGCGTATGAAACGGGTAACCAATGAGAACATGCTGTACAGCACAAGGCACTCTACTCAGTGCTCTTTGGTGACCAAAATGGGAAGAAAATCTTAAAAAAGAGGAGATATGTGTATACATACAATTGATTCACTTTGCTGTACAGCTGAAACACAATATTGTAAAGCAACTACACACCAGTGAAAAAAAATTTAAAAATAGCAGAAACAATTGAGATACCTGACATTTAAAGTACAATTCACACATTAATTTTTAGGAAAGATATTAGTTCCCCCAACACTACTAAAAAATAAATAAATAAGCTTGACACTTTCAAGACCAAACTCATCACATTCTCTTCCTCTGGACTTCCCTGTATGAAGCACATGTTTTCAGATTACTGTTCCTCATACCACTGCCTCACAAAATCTCCTCCTCGATCTAGGCAAGTCCTCATATTTTAGACATGCTCGGTCCTTCAGGAGAGATGCACAAAATGGTGATGGACAAAGGAGAAGATCCGGGCCTCGTCGGTCAGATGCACAGAGTGAACACGATTGGTCAGTGCAATGAGGGATGACAGCTCCTCACATCCCACTTGCCTTTTTTTTTTTTTTTTGGCCTGAGAAGATACTGTCAGCAAGGCTTGAAGCCCGTGTCCTTCTTCCATCATTTCCCATCATCACTGCTTCACTCAGATTTATGAAGTCAAATGGCTACAACTTCTCCAAAGACCCAGGCTTTGATTCTAGCCTTTCCCTGGCCATTTTTACAGCCTGCTGCTGCTGCTGTTGCTGCTAAGTCACTTCAGTTATGTCCAACTCTGTGCGACCCCATAGACGGCAGCTCACCAGGCTCCCCTGTCCCTGGGATTCTCTAGGCAAGAATACTGGAGTGGGTTGCCATTTCCTTCCAATGCATGAAAGTGAAAAGTGAAAGTGAAGTCTCTCAGTCGTGTCCGACTCCTAGCGACCCCATGGACTGCAGCCTACCAGGCTCCTCTGTCTAAGGAATTCTCCAGGCAAGAGTACTAGAGTATGTTGCCATTGCCTTCTCCATGTACAGAGTGTATTATGCTCTTATTATTAAAAAAAGCCTTGCAGCAGCTCTTCCTTTTCAACTTTTCATTTTATATTCAAGTACCCCTGATTAACAATGTTGTGATAGTTTTAGTGGAAAGCAGAGTGACTCAGCCATACATATACATATAGCGATTCTCCCCCAAACCCCCACCTATGCTGACTGTCACATAACATTGAGCAGAGTTCCCTATGCTATACAATAGGTCCTTGTTGGCTATCCATTTTATTAATATAGCAGTGTATACATATTGAGCCCAGACTCCGTAACCATCCCTCCCCCTCATTCTTCCCCACTACCCAGCAACTGTAAGTTCATTCTCTGAGTCTGTTTCTGCTTTGTAACTAAGATCATTTGTATCTTTTCTTTTTAGATTCTGCATGTAAGGGATGTCATATGACATTTGCCCTTCTCTGACTTACTTCACTCAGTATGACAATCTCTACCTTTTTTCCTTTGCATCTAGCCTCAAGGATCTGTTGAGTGATTGTCAAGTAGATCAGATTCAGTTATTCCCCACACCATCCTACTCCTTCTCAGAAACACGTACTGACATCCCATTACGTAAAAAAGAAAAATGAGTGGCGCTTCTTCACTTTTAGACCCTCCATAATATTCCGTTAATAGTCACGTCCTGCTTGTTTTTCCACGGTTCTCCTACTTCATGCTCTAGCCTAGCCTCTCAAGTTACTTTCTCCCCTGATACATCTCTTTTTTGCTTCTATGACCCAGAGGATATTCTTTTCTGTCAGTTTTGCATATAAAAATACTATCTATCTTTCAAGAACCATCTTAAATATCAATGTTATCACAAAACTTCTCTTGCTTGCCCAGACCCAAATCAGATCTCTTCATTTGAATTTCCAGATCTCTCCCTTCACACTATGGCAGTTACATTTTTACAAAACGATGTAACTATAAACATTTCATGAGGCATGCTATGGTTATGTGTTTTGTGACTCAGTCCCTATGAGCTCTCTCTTGCTTAAGACTGACAATGATGTTTGTATGTCCTATTGCTACTTAGCATAGTGCTGACACGAAACCGAAGTTCCATAAAATTTTTGTTTGAAATGGAAATATGAGCTATCCCGCTGGTTTAAAGCAAATACAAACTGTCTTGCCTTGTTTCTTCAACTTTATTTTAGGACTTTTGCATGCATTAGTCTGTCACCACTGGTGTGCACATTTGTAGAAGACATACCTTTGATATCATTACATCTGAAGTCACTTTGAGATGACTACAGACCAGTGATCTATTACACTTTAATAGGATGGTTTTGCATAACTGTGGACTAACGTATGTTGCCAGCAGACTTACCAGCAAACAAGAAGTATAAATCAAAATAATATTGTATCTCATAATCATGATTATTAGGTTTTCTCATAAGGAGATATGACTAATGTATCTTGAGTAAGAGCCAAAATATATTGACTTTGGTTAATTTACTTATATTTCTTGATTAATTTACAGATCTAGACAAGGGGACTAATTATGGTAGTGTCTTTTTTCTATATAATTTTCACAGCTTTATGTAAAGGTGCTTTGAAACAGTGAAGTTCAGAGATAAGGTAGCAATATTGCTGTTTTCTGGGCTTCCCAGGTGACTCAGTGGTTAAAAAAAAATCTATCTGCCAATGCAGGAGACACAGGAGATGAGGATTTAATCCCTGGGCCAGGAAGATCCCCCGGAGGGGAAATGTAACCCACTCCAGTATTCTTGCCTGGGGAATCCCATAGAGAGAGGAGCCTGGCGGGCTACAGTCCATGGGGTCACAAAGAGTCGGACATAACCAAGCATGCACACACCATGCATTGTTGCTTTCTAGTAAGAGTAGTATATTTGCACAGTGTCTTCTCTGTGCTTCCCTGGTAGGCTTTAAGGATTATCAGCTGTAGCTGTATATGAGAGAAAATCCCTGGTTTACATGGTAGAAGAATCAGTGATCACAACAGGATCATTTACCAGGATCCTTTAACAAGCCCACAAAATACCCAGACACAGGCATCAGCCATATAGAATACTAACACAAGTAAGGTCAAGAGTCCTATTATGTTTTTAACTGATTGTGCTCTAAACACTTTGCTAAGTCGCTTCAGTCGTGTCCGACTCTGCGACCCCACTTTACTGAGAGACAATATGGATACACATTATTCCCTTTATTCTTTAGAAGCACCTGAGGAATCAGGCATTATTAACCCTACTTATGGATGAGGGCAGAAAGGCTTAACAAAGATGTATAACTTGTCTTGAGTCAGAGAAATATTGTGTCAGACACCTAGTGTGACTTGAAGCCAGATTTGTCGGATCCTGAAGTATAATCATTATAAAGCCTTCCGGACTTAGAATAAAAATTCAAGAACCGTGGAAAGAATACTGATGCTTCAGAAACGAGGAATGACTGCCATTCTCTCAGCACAGGCCATGTTGGTCTCACCTCCACGTTTTGGTTTTTTTTTTTTTTGCCTTTTTTTTCCCTAATTTTATTTTATTTTTAAACTTTACATAATTGTATTAGTTTTGCCAAATATCAAAATGAATCCGCCACAGGTATACATGTGTTCCCCATCCTGAACCCTCCTCCCTCCTCCCTCCCCATACCATCCCTCTGGGTCGTCCCAGTGCACTAGCCCCAAGCATCCAGTATCGTGCATCGAACCTGGACTGGCAACTCGTTTCTTACATGATATTTTACATGTTTCAATGCCATTCTCCCAAATCTTCCCACCCTCTCCCTCTCCCACAGAAAGCAATTTATAGATTCAACGCAATCCCTATCAAGCTACCAACGGTATTTTTCACAGAGCTAGAACAAATAATTTCACAATTTGTATGGAAATACAAAAAACCTCGAATAGCCAAAGCGATCTTGAGAAAGAAGAATGGAACTGGAGGAATCAAACTACCTGACTTCAGGCTCTACTACAAAGCCACAGTTATCAAGACAGTATGGTACTGGCACAAAGACAGAAATATTGATCAATGGAATAAAATAGAAAGCCCAGAGATAAATCCACGCACATATGAACACCTTATCTTTGACAAAGGAGGCAAGAATATACAATGGATTAAAGACAATCTCTTTAACAAGTGGTGCTGGGAAATCTGGTCAACCACTTGTAAAAGAATGAAACTAGACCACTTTCTAACACCATACACAAAAATAAACTCAAAATGGATTAAATATCTAAATGTAAGACCAGAAACTATAAAACTCCTAGAGGAGAACATAGGCAAAACACTCTCTGACATACATCACAGCAGGATCCTCTATGACCCACCTCCCAGAATATTGGAAATAAACGCAAAAATAAACAAATGGGACCTAATTAACCTTAAAAGCTTCTGCACATCAAAGGAAACTATTAGCAAGGTGAAAAGACAGCCTTCAGAATGGGAGAAAATAATAGCAAATGAAACAACCGACAAACAACTAATCTCACCTCCACGTTTTGAACGAGTAGCTCCCTCATTCTTGACCACTGTCTCCTTCCTCAACCCATACCATAAGCCAGAACCGACTGTCCCAATGTTTGCATCCTTTCAAGATTACTTCAAATATATGTGAATAGCAATATCAAAGACGTGATAGAAGAAGCAGTTCTTCCCATTACTAAGCATTTCTTCATGTGCTGAATGATTCATTGCAGACTCCATTAAATAATACTTACTAATAAATACTACTGAATTTGGCAGCTGATATATTTTAATGGCACAATGTAGTTCCAATGTAGTTATCACCAAGGACAGTGGAAAATCCTTTTCTAAAAATATGATTAAGAATGTGTTATATTTTCAAGTTATCAAAAATACTACCAGTATAGCTCCATTTCCAGAGAGAAACCTCCTCCAAATAACTGTTCATTTGGAAATTTCTTTTGCAATATTAAATAAATGTGAAATCACTTAGTGCAAAAGTAAAGGAACATACATATTATTACAAGTTTTGATCTAAATCTCATTTTCATACAAGAAAAAGCTTTATTTCTAACTGCACACTATTTTTTAAATGTACTTTAGTGTTTTTAATAGTTTACTCTTAATCTAAAAATTATATAGTGTACATCAACATATTCTTTAGAAGTGAGATAAAGGAAATGGACAATGGACACACAGTCTCTATTTTGTGGACTATTGGAATAAAAAAACCACTTCAATACAGACAGACAATTTAAAGTACTTGAATAATTTTAAAAAATTCAGGGTCCTTGGCTAAGAGGAGACTCTGCCTTGGGCCCACTGGTGTAATAAACTGTATTCTACTAAAATAAACAAATAAATAAAGTAAAAAACATTCAGAACCAAAAAAAAAGGGAGGGGGGCAAAAGATTTGAATAGACATTTCTCCAAGATGACATACAAATGGTTAATCAGCACATGAAATGATGTTCAATATCCTTAGTTCAGTTCAGTCGCTCAGTTGTGTCCGACTCTTTGCAACCCCACAGACTGCAGCACGCCAGGCCTCCCTGTCCATCACCACCAACTCCCGGAATTTACTCAATCTCATGCCCACTGAGTCAGTGATGTCATCCAGCCATCTCATTCTCTGTCGTCCCCTTCTCCTCCTGCCCCCAATCCCTCCCAGCATCAGGGTCTTTTCCAATGAGTCAACTCTTCGCATCAGGTGGCCAAAGTATTGGAGTTTCAGCTTCAGCATCAGTCTTTCCAATGAACGTTCAGGACTTATCTCCTTTAGGATGGACTGGTTGGATCTCTTTGCAGGCCAAGGAACTCTCAAGGGTCTTTTCCAACAACACAGTTCAAAACCAGCAATTCTTTGGTCCTCAGCTTTCTTTATAGTCCAACACTCACATCCTTACATGACTACTGAAAAAAACCATAGCTTTGACTAGATGGACCTTTGTTGGCAAAGTAATGTCTCTGCTTTTTAATATGCTGTCTAGGTTGGTCATAGCTTTTCTTCCAAGGAGCAAGTGTCTTTTAATTTCATGGCTGCAATCACCATCTGCAGTGATTTTGGAGCCCCCCAAAATAAAGTTTGTCACTGTTTCCACTGTTTCCCCATCTATTTGCCATGAAGTGATGGGACCAGATGTCATGATCTTAGTTTTCTGATTTTTTTTTTTTTTTTTAGAGTATTTAGACTTGGTTAGGTGTAATTTTTTTTAAATTTTATTTTATTTAACTTTACAATATTGTATTGGTTTTGCCATATATCAAAATGAATCTGCCACAGGTACACATGTGTTCCCTATCCTGAACCCTCCTCCCTCCTCCCTCCCTATACCATCCCTCTGGGTTGTCCCAGTGCACCAGCCCCAAGCATCCAGCATCGTGCATCAAACCTGGACTGGCGACTCATTTCATATATGATATTATACATATTTCAATGCCATTCTCCCAAATCATCCCACCCTCTTCCTCTCCCACAGAGTCCAAAAGACTGTTCTATACGTCAGTGTCTCTTTTGCTGTCTCGTATACAGGGTTATTGTTACCATCTTTCTAAACTCCATATATATGCATTAGTATACTGTATTGGTGTTTTTCTTTCTGGCTTACTTCACTCTGTATAATAGGCTTCAGTTTCTTCCACCTCATTAGAACTGATTCAAATGTATTCTTTTTAATGGCTGAGTAATACTCCACTGTGTATATGTACCACAGCTTTCTTATCCATTCATCTGCTGATGGACATCTAGGTTGCTTCCATGTCCTGCCTATTATAAACAGTGCTGGGATAAACATTGGGGTACATGTGTCTCTCTCAATTCTGGTTTCCTCAGTGTGTATGCCCAGCAGTGGGATTGCTGGATCATAAGGCAGTTCTATTTCCAGTTTTTTAAGGAATCTCCACACTGTTCTCCATAGTGGCTGTACTAGTTTGCATTCCCACCAACAGTGTAAGAGGAATATACAATGGATTAAAGACAATCTCTTTAACAAGTGGTGCTGGGGAAACTGGTCAACCACTTGTAAAAGAATGAAACTAGACCACTTTCTAACACAATACACAAAAATAAACTCAAAATGGATTAAAGATCTAAACATAAGACCAGAAACTATAAAACTCCTAGAGGAGAACATAGGCAAAACACTCTCTGACATACATCACAGCAGGATCCTCTATGACCCACCTCCCAGAATATTGGAAATAAACACAAAAATAAACAAATGGGACCTAATTAAACTTAAAAGCTTCTGCACAACAAAGGAAACTATAAGCAAGGTGAAAAGACAGACTTCAGAATGGGAGAAAATAATAGCAAATGAAGCAACAGACAAACAACTAATCTCAAAAATATACAAGAAATTCCTACAGCTCAATTTCAGAAAAATAAATGACCCAATCAAAAAATGGGCCAAAGAAATAGACATTTCTCCAAAAAAGACATACAGATGGCTAACAAACACATGAAAAGATGCTCAACATCACTCATTATCAGAGAAATGCAAATCAAAACCACCATGAGGTACCATTTCATGCCAGTCAGAATGGCTGCAATCCAAAAGTCTACAAGCAATAAATGCTGGAGAGGGTGTGGAGAAAAGGGAACCCTCTTACACTGCTGAATGTTGTTTTTTAAGCAAACTTTTTCACTCTCCTTTTTCACTTTCATCAAGAAGCTCTTTAGCTTGTCTTTGCTTTCTGCCATAATGGTGTAGGGAAATGCAAATCAAAATCACAATGAGATACCACTTCACACCCACTAGGATGGCTAATATCAAAAAATGGAAAATAAGAAATGGTGAGGATGTGCATAAATTAGAACCCTCAAATGCTGCTCTTGGGAATGGGATAGTGCGGCTGCTGTAGAAAACAGTTTGGCAGTTTCTGAAGAAGTTAAGCGTAGAATTCACCATATGATCCAGCGATTTTTCTCTCAGGTATATACCCCCAATTGTGAAAACAAGAATTCAAAGAGATACTTATACCACTATTTTAATAACATTATTCACAATATCAAAGGCTGGAAACATCCCAAGTGTCCATCAACAGATGAATGAATGAACCAAATGTGCTGTGCCATATACCAACGCACATGATGGTATATTCAACCACAATAGGGAATGAAATTCTGACATACATGCTGAGGACATGGGTTGAGTTTAAATTTGACTACCTGTTAGACGTTTAAAGATTTGTTAATTTTTTGCAGTTGTGGGAGTTTCTTCAGGATATTTTAAAGAGCCACATCTTATGCTATTTATAGATAAATGAAATATGGAACTTGCTTTCAAATAATCCCATGAGGAGGTGGCGTGCTGGAGGAGTGAGTGTGTGGCTGAAACCAGAATGGAGGAGAGCAAGTTGAGGTCACTTGCTGTAGGGCTCATGGGGCTCTTTTCTCTGCTTTGTTTATGGCTAAAATTGTCCAGATAAAAATTTTTTAAAGGTTAAAAAAATGTTAACAATATCAAAAGATTTTGTCATCACCTGTTTTGTGACCTTGAATCTGCACTTATTTGGTGTTTTAGTAATTTCTTTAAGCTGATCTTACAAAGTCACAAATAAATTGTGATCCTTGAACTTCACTGCTGGAATATTTATAGGATGACAAAATCTAGGGATTTTAGTTA
The DNA here is from genome assembly GCF_003369695.1 of Bos indicus x Bos taurus. Lineage (NCBI taxonomy): Eukaryota > Metazoa > Chordata > Mammalia > Artiodactyla > Bovidae > Bos > Bos indicus x Bos taurus. The sequence goes on from NC_040089.1 coordinate 58,993,721, forward strand.
GAACACTAGTTAATTAACACTTTTTTTTTTTTTGCTATATATATATATATTAAAATTCTATTTGCTCAGCTATCATACTTCTGCCAACCACAGGAATATAAGCATGGGTCCAAACAGAGACATTTAAAAAATAGCATCTGGAAACATGAAATTAGCTACTACAAGCACTTAGCTTCATGGGCAAGCAGAACTCAGATGAGAACCTAGTGACTTGTACAAGAGATTTGATGACAATTTGAATGAGTTGAATTTTGTGCTGCCTCCATCGTGTGTGCTAAGTAGCTTCAGTCATGTCTGACTCTGCAACCCTATGAACTGTAGCCCACCAGACTCCTCTGTCCATGGGATTTTCCAGGCAAGAAGACTAGAGTGGGTTGCCATGCCCTCCTCCAGGGGATCTTCCCGACCCAGGAATCGAACCCCCTGGATGGTCTCTTATGTCTCCTGTATTAGCAGGTGGGTTCTTTACAACCAGTGCCACCTGGGAAGCCCATTGCCTCCCAAACTGAGCAATTAATTGCTCTTACGACTATAAAAAGAGTCAAGTCTATAGATGAGTTCTTATGTCCTTGTGTGGACATAATGTATAGTCAACATACAATTGAAACAATATAAAACATAAATGAAATGTACTTAAATCTATTTTGGAATATATTAATATTCAACTTTGTGAATATAGGCACACAAAAAAGTACAAACCCTAAAAGGTCTAGGAAACAGCCTTCTTCCTTTTTCATCTTATCCATGTCTCATCTTCCTTCAACATAGAGAAGTTCCAATAATCCAATGAATATTCTCTGAAAAGTTTAGTTCATGTTACTGTCCTGTGGGCCCCAAGAATTAATCTTTTACATAGAAACTTTTCACATTACAGCCTCTTCTCTAACATCATTTAGTATTTATTATTTAGTATATTTATGATTTGTTTCAGTACATAAGGCTATCTTAGTCACCAATTCTCTTCTGTATGTACTTCATCTTTCTATTAGAAGACTATACTAATAATATGAATGAGGATCCTATTATACTTTTTTGTAACCTCATAACAATTTTTGTGGTGGTAGAATTATTAACTGATAAAAAAGAAATGGTATCTAAAATGTAGTTTATATTTTAGTAAAACAGCTAATACTACATGTAGATGTGATACAATCTTGTACCATCTTGGATCATATTTGCATGAATAAGATCCCTTTGAAGTCCCCACTGAAATTCCTTTAAATCAGCTAAGTGCATTTTCAATGCAAGTCTAAAATGCATGAATATAATGTAGCATCAGTGTATAGATATTGTAATAAACATGAAAATATTAAGTTTTTTCTAAACATATTTTTATCTGTTTTATATAAGCCTTTTAAATTCATGCTTGAATATGGCAAGTTTTTATGACATTGTTTTTTGTAAAAGAACCTAGTCCTTCTTATAAAGGCTAAAACAGATTCTCAGTTGGAAATCTTTCTCATCCCAGGCACATTACAAAACCAAGGATTTTCATACTATTTCATATTCAAAACTCAATGTACCTTGAATTTAAACACACCCTAAAAGTATTGATGGCACCCCACTCCAGTACTCTTGCCTGGAAAATCCCATGGATGGAGGAGCCTGGTGGGCTGCAGTCCATAGGGTCGCTAGAGTCAGACACGACTGAGACACTTCACTTTCACTTTTCACTTTCATGCATTGGAGAAGGAAATGGCAACCCACTCCAGTGTTCTTGCCTGGAGAATCCCAGGGACGGCGGAGCCTCGTGGGCTGCCATCTGTGGGGTCGCACAGAGTCGGACACGACTGAAGTGACTTAGCACCAGAAATATTGATACAATGTCCTTTGTGAGTCATTGCTATTTAACCTGTATTCAGGGCAATAATAGATGTGGTCAGAGAAGACATCTCTGTGAAAGTGACATTTGAACTGAATGCTGAATAGTGACAGAGTTAGCCTTACGGAGATCTTTGAAAAGATTATGCCAGGGGTGGGGTGGGGAAAAGTAAAGATGAGGTCCAACCTGTAACAAGTAAAATATGTATGTTCCTAGAATTGAAAAGCCAGGCAGAGTGACTGAAGCTTAGGGAACAAGCAGGAGCATAGCCTAGAGTGAAGCTGGAAAACAACGTGGAATTGCTGTCCTCGGCCCCATGGGTTTAGTCCACGGCAAATGCTGCTCCGGCTCTTGGCAAGTTCAGGCTCACAAGGCGGATAGAGCACTGTACTCCACGCTGTGCTTGGAGCTCCTGGATGCAGGATAGAAATTGTCTGGCACTGATAGCGTGGCACAATTGGTCATTTCATTACATTTGCAAGAGATGTTCAATTATATTTTCACCCAGAATCAATTTTTATGTCAATCTAAAAACTTAAATGAATTGATATATCAAAGTCCATTCTATAAACCTTGTTTCCAAGTACACCTCCTCTAAAATATATATTACTTATTTGTATTATTTTAATTGGACTTTAATTGCAATAAACACTTCCACTCTGTATGAGGAATAATATAAGTTGAAAATATTTCTGTGAGATACTTTTCATCAAGTAAATTTGTACTGAGTTGTATTCTGTACCTGCAGACACTCTTTTGCAAAGTTTGCAACACAGCAAGAGAGCCTAATTTGACTTTTTTTTTAATTTAAAGAAGAAGTCCATTTCCTTAGCCCAATATATGAAAGGATGTCATTTTGATTAGTGTCCCCTTAGCTATATTCAGGCTGCTTAATTTCAGTAAAGGATGGCCAGGATTTATCTTCAGTGAGGAAATTTGACAGAACTCATAACACTATCATAGCAAAAGTAGCATTATTTTAAGGAGACTCTATCACCCTCTGACAACAACTTAACATTTTAGTGTCCTGTCAAGACCAGCTGCTTGGAAACTGGGTGGATGTGCAATGAGATTTAGGAGAACAGATGCAAAAATGAGTCAGAAAGCCTGATTTTTAAAGACAGGCTTTGTTTTCTCCTAAGTGTACAGCTGGGAACTAAATGTTTCAGCTTCAGTTTTTTGACCTCAAAAAGGAAATGAATAACAATACTTCAAATTTTAATAAACCGTAAGAAACTACTTTACATAATTCAATTCAAAACAAATGTGAAAATAAGAATAGATATATAATTTTCCAGGAAATTTTATATTTACAAAAAGTGACTCTTAAAGCATTAGAGGATTTAAATAGACTGATTCTCACAGGTGACCAATTCATCAAGGAGTATATTACTAAAAATCACAAGGCTCAGATGGTTTCACAAAGAAAGTTTACCAAATCTTTGAAGAGCTAATAAATTTCAGGATTATTTAGTTTGCTTCAAAGAATAGTCAAAAAAGAGAGAGAGAGAAACTTTCAGAATCTTTTTGTAAAATGAATGCAACAGTAATTAATTCCGAAGTGTGATAATGTTAGACACTTAGGAACTATGGCCCAATATCACTTGTGCCTACCAATGAAAATAATCCTAAGTATGCCAGGCTGGATGAAGCACAAGCTGGAATCAAAATTGCTGGGAGAAATATCAATAACCTCAGATACGCAGATGACAACACCCATATGGCAGAAAGCAAAGAAGAACTAAAGAGCCTTGTGATGAAAGTGAAAGAGGAGAGTAGAAAAGTTGGCTTAAAGCTCAACATTCAGAAAACTAAGATCACGGCATCTGGTCCCATCACTTCATGGCAAATAGATGGGGGGAAACAATGGAAACAGTGAGAGACTTTATTTTCTTTTTTTTTTTTATTTGGGCTCCAAAATCACAGCAGATGGTGACTGCAGCCATGAAATTAAAAGATGCTTACTCCTTGGAAGAAACGCTATGACCAACCTAGATGGCATATTGAAAAGCAGAGACGTTACTTTGCCAACAAAGGTCCGTCTAGTCAAAGCTATGGTTTTTCCAATAGGCATGTATGGATATGAGAGTTGGACTATAAAGAAAGCTGAGTGCCAAAGAATGGATGCTTTTGAACTGTGGTGTTGGAGAAGACTCTTGAGAGTCCCTAGGACTGCAAGGAGATCAATCAACCCTAAAGGAAATCAGTCCTGAATATTCACTGGAAGGACTGATGCTGAAGCTGAAGGTCCAATACTTTGGCCACCTGATGCAAAGAACTGACTCATTGGAAAAGACCCTGATGCTGGGAAAGATTGAAAGCTGGAGGAGAAGGGGAGGACAGAGGATGAGATGGTTGGAAAGCATCACTGACTCAATGGTGGACATGAGTCTGAGTAAACTCCAGGAGTTGGTGATGGACAGGAAGGCCTGGCATGCTGCAGTCCATGGGGTCGCAAAGAGTAGGCCACAATTGAGCAACTAAACTGAACTGAACTGAATTCTGTCCTTTAGGGGACCTGGATCAGAGATCTGAGTCAGGCAGGTGTAGGTCACGCACTGTTTCCCAAGGCAATAGCAAGAGCAACTTTCCAACAATTTCTTTCCTTTCCTATTAAAAGAAAAAAGTATACATTTTTACAACACTGACAGATTGCCTCCAGTCCTAGGTCAAATCTACTCCTCTGCACACACATTAGCTCCGAAGAACCTCCTGTGCCCAGCTGTCACTGGAAGGGTTTCTTCTATTTTTTTTCACTTTTCCTCTCTAGTTCCTTTAGAACTTACGGGTAGCAAGGACAACCAGAGGAATTAGCTGACCATTTTAGGCAGAACTGAACATCACCCCACAATATTACTTTTTGTCTTTGGCCTGGAACTAGCTTTATCTCATTCCTTTTTTTGAATGATTGTCATACAGTTTATAAAAATGTAGGTGGATAGTTATTTTTTCTAAGCATTTTGAAAATACTAATACACAATCCACCAGCTTCTACTGTTGCTGTTGAGAAATCAGCCACATGGAAGTTATCGTTCTTTTGTAGGTAGCGTACCCTCTCACCATTTCCATCCCTGCATCCAACCTTGGTTACTTTTAAGATCTTCTTTTTGCCTTTGCTGCTTTACAGTGGGAACATGACGTGCCTAGGGTGGATTTCCTTTTATTTCTATACTCCATTTCTTAGCTTCTCTTAGAGCTGAGGAGTCTGATTTTGCTTTGATCTTCACACAGTGCTTCTTGGACATATCTTTTCCCCTTTCTGAATATCTCATTAAGGGTATGTTAGAACTTTTTATTTCTTCTAATTTTATCTTTTCATAATTTTCATTTCTTATGCCATTGCCTTGAATCCTGAGTTTAGGGTTATCTTTAGTGCATGAATTCTTTATCTCAGATTAATGTGCTGGCAACTCATTCATTGAGTCTCTGATAGCAATCACTAATTATTTTCCTCTTCAGATAATCTTTTTATCAAAGCTGTTTATTTTTGACAGCCTTTTATTTATGTATTATATTTTCAATATACAATTTGGTTCCTTTAAATAAAAATTACTCTTTCATGTTCTATATTGTTAATTTAAACTTACATAACTATCATTTTTTGTGAAATGATTCCTTTTTGTAAATCATGAAATCATGCTCCTTGGAACACATTTTATTGGCTTATTTTACAGTTTACTTTTTCTACTTGGGTTCAAGATGCCTTTTTACAGAAAGAATTGACATTTAGTTTTGCCAGTTACCCCTGTAAACCAACTCATGAAAACTTTCACATTATAAATTTATATATATATGTATAAATTTTATCTCTTTTTCACCCAGAGCCAAAATAAAATAAACAAGTAGTTCCACTGTCTTCGCGTCATGTTTTCCACCTGATTTCCATTGAGGGTGTTTTGTTTTATGCAAGAGAGTCAGAGCTCAATTCCCAAGTCATTAATACAAGTGCAAAATCTTATCTTTTCTCCAACTGGGGCAAGGTTTCATTAAGTCCAAGCTCTGGGCAGAAATCTCCAGGTGCTACTTGTAGAGCAGTAACTTTAGCCATCCCTTTCCTCTTGGGATTTGTGTGTTCTCTTCCTTTCTAAACTTCTGGAATCCTCCTTTTCTGGTAGCTTAGTGATGCATTCAAATACCTTTTTTTTTTTTTTTTTGGCATTCTTTACTTTATTTTTTTTTTTAAACTTTACATAATTGTATTAGTTTTGCCAAATATCAAAATGAATCCATCACAGGTATACATGTGTTCCCCATCCCGAACCCTCCTCCCTCCTCCCTCCCCATACCATCCCTCTGGGCCGTCCCAGTGCACCAGCCCCAAGCATCCAGCATCGTGCATCGAACCTGGACTGGCAACTCGTTTCCTACATGATATTTTACATGTTTCAATGCCATTCTCCCAAATCCTCCCACCCTCTCCCTCTCCCACAGAGTCCATAAGACTGTTCAAATACCTTCTTAAGGCACTTTATCCAGAAATTTTAGCTTTTGATACCTGAAACTCTTCCTAAATAGCTTATAATTTCCAGAAGAACACAGATGTGTGTTGTTAAAAGATAAGTGAGGTGTATTAAAAATTTTAAGGGTTTATTTGAGCACTTAACCATTCCAATCAGATAGCGCTAAACCAGAGGTGGTTAGAAGCACTCCTGTTGGAGGCAGGAAGAAAAACTTCTATAAAGAAAATGAAGAAGAAAAGAAAGGAAGTTATTTGATTGGCAGTTTAAAGTCTAGTTAGCTGTCTGTGATTTGTTGCCCTTAAAGTTTTGATCTTGTAACCCTGAGGAATTTTGGTTTGCTTTTGAGATTGTCATGTCATGAGAGCCACCTAAGTCTTATTTAATTAATTTAATGGTGTGTGTATAATTAAATCCATGTATTAGTTAACTCTTCCTTCAAAAATACTTATTTAAAAGTCATTATTTGTTAATGCTTTATTAGGTCATGAACATAAAAAGCTGATAAAGACACTCATGGAGTTTATAGTGTAGTATGTGGGTTGAGAACAGTAGAACCAGTAGAAAATAATAATTTAGTGTGAGACATAATAGGGTTTGAGCAACACAGGCTGTTCTGGGAGTGAATAAGAAGGCCATTGTTCCAGAGGTTGGTAGTCAATTAAGAAGCTTCTGGGAGAAACTGACATCTAACATAGGAATCTTTAAGAAAGAGCAGGTGCTTTCCCAGAGAGTAAAGCCACGAAAGTGAAAAATTTACAGACATTTGGACAATACATTTCCTTTAAAACTTTGTTTTTCATTTTATAGCTTTCCTTTACTTCTGTCCTAACAAAATGCCTCTTCTCATTTCTGTATAACCCCCTTGTGAGATCCTCTGTGTGCAACTTCTTGAGAATGATAGAAAAGGAAAAAGAAATTAGAAAAAGATGCAGCCAGCACCCTCTTGTTATTTAATTACTTTTGATTTCATCTGTCCTATTTTCTGCAAAGTACCACTCTGCTATATTCACTGATATGACCATACTGCCCTCTGGAGGAGTATTTTAGCAATATTTTTAAAATACAGAAAAAGTTTTGAGACATTAAAAAATTAAGCAGCTTTCAAGCCATGAAAAGACACAGAGGAAACTTAAGTGCACACTGCTAAGTGAAAAAGGCCAATCTGAAAAATCTAAATACTGTAAGATTCCAAATTTATGACATTCTTAAAAAGAGAAAACTATGAAGACAATAAAACATCAGTGGTTGCCAGGAATTGGAGTAGAGGGAGATGAACAGGCAGAACAAAGAGAATTTTTAGGACAGTGAAACTATCCTGTGTGATATATAACGATGGATATATGTCACTGTATATTTGTCCAAACCTATAGAATATACACCACCAAATGTGTGCCCCAAGATAAACTATGGACTTAGGAAGACTTATGTGTCAATATAGGTTCATCCTTGGTATGAAACATTCTATTCTACTGAGTGATGTTGAAAACAGAGGAGGCTATACATGTATGGGGATAGGGGCTTATAATAAAACTTATTTTCCTTTCAATTTTGTGTAAACCTAAAACTGCTCTTAAAATATAAGCAGATTTATATAAAATGCAACTGGAGTTTAGTGGGAGAGAAGGAAAGCATAATTGTATCACCTGGAAGTTCATAAGCTTAAATAGATCTCTGAAATCTCTAGATAAGTGTGAATACTTTACTCTCCTTCATATTAAAGAAAAATTGCTTTAATTGAAAAAAAAATTTCATAGGTCTTCAAGAGAAGCTTAGCATTTAGGTATTATAAGGCTGGGTTGAAAAAAGAAATACTTGACATATCCAAGCGTAGGGATTTTTTTTAAAGTTAAGTCATAAGGTTTTTTCACTTCTCTCAAGTTCCAATCTTTTAGAGGGAAGGGTAGAAAGGACAGGGTAAAACAAATTATTTCATTTTTAGCTTGTTTTGTCCCCAAACCTAATTATATTCAAAGTAGTGGTACAAAATTTATTAATTTTTGATTTTGATTGATATAAATCAAGAATTAAAGTAATACATTTATTATTCAGAAATTTTCCTCATTTCAAAACAAAGATTTTTGAAAGTAAAAGAGCTGGCCGAAAAAAATGGATTTTCAAGTTTTCAGCAAATAGCTAGTAACTAAAAACAGCTAATATGAATTCAAACAGTACTCACTTAATTGGATGACTACAGTTTAGGTACCAAAATGCAAATATTTTAAGCAAAAGTCCAGTGATTGATTGACAAGTTACATAGTACTTTCTGTAATATTAGTGCACAGAAGTTACAGGCTCTTTTAGTTCAGTTCAATTCATGAATTTTACCTTTTGCATGAAAGCTTGTCACGTTGTTTTTTTTCTCCTTTAACCTCTAGAAGAACAAATTTTATTCTACAGATATGTTTTTCAGCAGAGAGCATTTGAAGACTCAAAATGAAATGGGGCAGCATTTTCAAGTAAAGAATCATATATCCTACTGCTATCTCCAGACTCATGATTCAAATGCCCTTAGGAGGCATAGCGAGTTATTAAACACATACCAGAAATAATAAATTATGCAAGCTATTCTCTAATATCAAGGAGTAAATAAAGCAAGCGGAAGGGCAAATAGCAAGTGGTGTATTCTTGGGATCAGATGATTTATAGCTTTGGTTATTATTCTTTCTCTATTGATAGGCGAAGACCCTAAATACTCTGCAAGTTAAACAGTTAATAATGTAAATAGTCATAATGCCCCAAACTTTTAAGCCAAAAACAATTCGTGAAGCTATTGCAACAGTGATGGCAAAATCTACTTAGCTAATTCTATCCACTGTGTGCTCCCAGTCCATTTTGTGGTCAAATTCCTGCTAATAGCTGAAAGGATTTTTAAATATTTTAGAATGTTAAATATTTTTGTAAGATGGCATAGAAAAAAAACCAAATGATCTTTTCAGCCAACCCAATATAAATAGAACATATATGCTTAACATGGAGGCTTCATAAGTAACTTATGTAAATTGTATGTAAATTATGTAAATTACACCATAAGTAAATACCACGTTTGTGCTAGTTCTATGTGCTTAAGTGTTACAATGGTGCCTCCTTATCCATGGGGGATATGTCCCAAGACCCGCTGTGGATTCCTGAAACCACAGATAGAACTGAACCTGACACATACATGACTTTTTCTATATGTACATACTTATGATAAAGATTTATAAATTGGGTACAGTAAGAGGTTAACTGTTACTAATAAAATAGAACACTTATAACAATATAGTGTAATAAAAGTTATGTGAATGTGATCTCTGCAAATGTAATGTCTTTTTCATCTTTAAGCACTGATACACAATGGCTGTAACTTTCTCCATTTGAAATGTGACAGAAAAACTAGCACAAATTTGTTTTCCCTTCCTCACAACTTCACAGAATATTCTTCCTTACAGCAAATCCTAGCAACTTCAACATATCATTTTTTTTTCTTTCCTTATTGAGAATTTTCACCTTTTCACTTCAATGAAGCAGTTTCTGACTTCTCTTTGACATTTCCAAATTGCCTCCATCACTACTTTTGTGCTCTGGGGCCATTATTTAAGTAAAATAAGGGTGATCTAAACACAAGCACTGTGGTACTGCGATACACAATCTGATAACTGAGGCAGGTGCCAAGCAGGTGTTAAGTAACTAACGGGGGATACGCTGAACAAGAGGTCATCTCAGACTGGATGGAGGGGCCAAGCTCGAGATTGCATCGTGCTACTCAGAACGGCAATTCTGAATTTAAAACTTAAGGATTATTTATTTCTGGAATTTTCTAGTTCATATTTTTGGCCTGTAGTTGACTGCAGATAACTGAAACCATGGAAAGTGAAATCCCACGAAAGGGGGATGACTGTGGTACCAAGGTAACCTCATCTGAAAAAGATAATTGACAAACTAAAGTACTGACAGAAGATCAAAGCTATTTTGACAACATATCGGGAAATATCAGTTTCTGTGTCATACTGAAGGAAGCAAGGGGAATTCATTCATTCAACAATACAATCTTTGCTAAATAGTCATTGCCTCACAACAGTCATTGAGAAGGTATATATCAGCTACTGTTTCTAGGATCAGAGCCTAGTGTGATGAATGGAAGAAATAAGCATCCCTTACCTCAAGGAGTTTATATCCTACCAGAGGGAACAAATAAATAACACGGTAAATGATTAAAATACACAGGAGATGTTTCTAAGTCATGAAGAGCTGGGTCTTCTGCTCTCAATGTGATACTCACAAGAAAAGTTCCAAAACTCTGAGAGTAAACTTTAAGGTGTAGATAATAATAAAACTTTAGCCAAAATCAAAGAGATTCAATATGTAATTTAAATATTCTTTTAAAAAGAGTTCTAAAATGATCATATAAGAAAATTTGAGACAAGTATTGTGATATGTTATTCCTGGAGTTTCAGCTTCAACATCAGTCCTTCCAATGAACACCCAGGACTGATCTCCTTTAGGATGGATTGCTTGGATTTCCTTGCAGTCCAAGGGACTCTCAAGAGTCTTCTCCAACGCCACAGTTCAAAAGCATCAATTTTTCGACTCTCAGCTTTCTTTATGGAGAAGGAAATGGCAACCCACTCCAGTGTTCTTGCCTGGAGAATCCCAGGGTGGGGAGCCTGGTGGGCTGCTGTCTATGGGGTCTCACAGAGTTGGACATGACTGAAGCGACTTAGCAGCAGCAGCTTTCTTTATAGTCCAACTCTCACATCCATACGTGACTACTGGAGAAACCATAACTTTGACTAGATGGACCTTTGTTGGCAAAGTAATGTCTCTGCTTTTTAATATGCTGTCTAGGTTGGTCATAGCTTTTCTTCCAAGGAGCAAGCATCTTTTAATTTCATGGCTGCAGTCACCATCCGCAGTGACTTTGGAGCCCAAGAAAATAAAGTCTCTCACTGTTTCCATTGTTTCCCCCATCTGTTTGCCATGAAGTGATATGTAGGTTTATCCATTGAAACAACTGTACACCCTCGTGAGGGAGGTTGATAATGGGGAAGGTTATACATGAATGAAGACAGAGGGCCTTGGGAAATCTGTCTTCCATCCCGTTTTTCTGTGACCCTAAGTAAGTAAGTAAAGTAACTGAAGTCACTCAATGGTGTCTGATTCTTTGCGACCCCATGGACTATAGCCCACCAGGCTTCTCTGTTCATGGGATTCTCCAGGCAAGAATCCTGGAGTGGGTTGCCATTTCCTTCTCCAGCAGATCTTCCCGACCCAAGGATCAAACCCAGGTCTCCCGCATTGCAGGCAGATGCTTTATCCTCTGAGCCACCAGGGAAGCAAAAACCCTAAAACTGCACTAAAAAATAAAGCATATTTTTTTTAAAAGTCCCCTACATACAAACAAGTTCCATTCCAAGAGCACATTTGTAAGTCTAATTGGTTCCTCAGTCCAAGAAACTTAGCCTAGGTACCCAGCTAACACAATCAGCTATACCTACTGTTCTTTAATAGGTGTATACTACTTTTCACACAAATAATACTGTATTAAAAACAAACACAAAAAAACACCCTTTTTATCTTACAGTACAGTACAACAGCTGGCATACAGGGGCTGGCCTCCAGTGAAGAGGCAAGAAGAGTTACTGACTAGAGAAAGGAGAAGAGGTGGGAGACAGTAGAGCTGAAGGATTGTCAGCAATAGGAGATGAGAGCAAGCTCCAATTTCACTCATGACCTGACGCTGATGGAATACATGTTCGCATCTTTGAAAGTTCACAACTGAGGGTTCATATATAGGAACTTACTGTATCTAATTAGCTTTCCCTGGGGCTGACACTGGGCACAGAAGGTCCTACTTAACTACAATGAGGTTTTGTTATCTTCAAGGTCAATTTAAGAAGCACCTTGGCATTATAAGGTGTCAGACAGTACTTGCGGACCCCAAAATCATTCAAAAAATTTAGATCCCACTTTTGTCTTTTACCTACTCAGTGACTTTCAAAAGGAACTTAATTATTTGAGTCATAGTTTTATCACTTATTAAAAAAGATGAATGCAATATTTACTCAGAAGATTGTTGAGGCCATTCATGGGATAGATATGTAAAACAACCAGCGCAAGTCACGTAACCAATACATTTGCCTGCATAATATGAGATTGGAGTGTGAATGTAACGGCCAGTTTCTCACACACATCTCAAGATAAGATCGCTGCTTCTTGGATTCTGTGCAAATAGCACTGAAGGGTCCAGTCACAGGATGTGGTGAATGTGCTCACTGAGTGAGCTCAGCATTTTCACAATTTTTCACATATCTGTTTCCTACTGATGTCGATTCCATGGTCCCCAAATGACTTAATGACACAATTCCTCTTTACTTTTGGATCATTTAAAACGATGTCTATTTCAAGACTTAAGGAATTCAACTCTACTCTAACCACAACAGCATTTTGAGGGAAATGAAAGTCCTCAAAGAAATAGGACCAGGGCTGAGGAATATGTCGGGCACTGATGGGCAAGCGTACTTGAGTCTGTTTTCAAACTTTCCACAAATGTAGGAGTCCACCATTGAGTACCGAAACAAGTAAGGAAAAGATGTCTTGGACTGAATTCGGATTTATATTTTTCACACGTCAGCTGAATAGAACTTCTCTTGTTTTCAGTGGAATAAATTTGGCCTTACATACTGTAATTAAACCTGCCCCAGAAAGGCATACAAATGTTTGAAATGATAAATTTAGGTTAATAAAAAAGGATTCGTATTCTCATGTACTTCTATTAAAAATTATTTATCATATATCAATAATACCCACTTAAATATGCATATTTACATTTTTTCATTGGGTAAATATTTCCCTCACCTCTTTTTTAATTTTTTGTAAGTCATAGATTTACAATGCGTTATATTTACATTTTCTCATTTGTTGTATCAATCATGAAAGAGAAGGTAAGGGGTAACGGGATTTTTTAGCTAATTTGTGCTCTTTCAGCTTGCTCTAAGTAGTTGTCCCAAAGCGTAGAAAAATACTTCAGAGTCTTACATAAACTGTAGCTGCACTCTTGTCTTTTTCTCACAGTAAAAGCAAAAGTGAAAACCACTCAGTCATGTCTGACTCTTTGTGACCCAATGGGCTATACAATCCAAAGCCTTTCTCTTCTCCAGGAGATCTTTCCAACCCAGGGATCAAACCCAGGTCTTCTGCATTGCAGGTGGATTCTTTACCAGCTGAACCGCCATGGAAGCCCAAGAATACTGGTGTAGGTAGCCTATCCCTTCTCCAGCAGATATTCCCCATGCAGAAATCAAAACAGGGTCTCCAGCATTGCAAAAGATTCTTTACCAGCTAAGCTACCTACCCACTCCAGTATTCAAACCTGGAGAATTCCATGGACTGTATGGGATCACAAAGAGTCAGATACAACTAAGCAACTGTCACTTCACTTAACTTTCTCAAGGTAAAGGATTATTAAAAACAGCAAGAGGTCAGACCTCTCAATATGTTCTGATCACTGTCTCACACACAGAATAAAATCAGGAAACATTAGATCACTGTAAACATGAATGAAGGAATCAGGTTTTAAGTCTTATATGATTTAAAACTTTCTGAAAGCATGATTTAAGAAACCATGGAAAATTCAGAATCAGAAAATTAAACTGAAATACTAAATAAATGAAGCTTACCACCCATGATTCTTTTATATGGTAATGTTTTCAAAGTACATTCCACATACATAAACCGGGCTCATCACTCATCACCCTGAATGTCAGTGGTTGTATGGTGCTGTTTTACAATGAGGGGGTCCCAGGACTCATACCAGGTAGTACATACACAGCCCCAGGATGTCAGGATCTGAGGTTTCTTACCACTAATTTTTAAATTTTATGTTTGTTTTCTCCTCAACTCAGGTTAGAAGCACTGTTTTCTTTCTTTCTGTTTTGTTTTGTTTTTTTTTTTTAATAAAAATGTGTCTGTAGAGATTCATGTGAGCTTCCCAGGTGCCAATGGCATTCCTATAAATTAAGTGCATGGATTTACATTTCTTTTGGTGACGTTCATGTTCTTTGGCTCATGTTCTGAGTTCTTGACCAACCTAGACAATTGGTTTGCCTGCTGGCTGTGAAAATTTCAGTAGTTTTGCCATAGCCACAGCATGCGGCTGCTGCTGCTACCCAGCAAACAGGTCTTACCCACTGGCATCTCTTTTTTTTTCTGGATCAGATCACTCTATTTAAAAACAAGAAACCTTCTCTTCTAAGCCTATCTAAATCAGGTCTGACTCCTCACAGAAAGTTCCCAACACACTGTCTTCTCAAATATGTTGTTCTACTGTGAGTTTGGGGCTCCTGGGTTAATATACAGTGTTCTACAGAACACGTATTTATAAAACAAGATAACAACTACTGTAGTTTTAGCTTCCTCAGTAGTCATACTTGCAATAATTCTGAAAAACAGGTTTCCTTATTGTCATTTTATAGTTGAAGAAACTGAAGGTCAGAGAAGCTGAGAATTTTGCCCAAAGTCAAACAGTTCAAAAACAATGTATTTAGAATAAAACTTTCACTTTATTTTCAGAGAACATGTATTTACATATCCTTCACATGGTCTCTGAGTACACACAAGCCTTCTACTCTTAGCTATTTTTAGCATTTGGCTTTGCCTAGAGGAGTTTGAAAAGAGTGACATAAATTAAAAGTTTTAAAGTGGAAGCAATAGGAGTGATCACCTAATTAGACATTATTTTAAAATGAACACCCTATCTAGACAGTGAATCAGGACAAAGTTGGAACTAGAATAGACATTTTCTTAAGCTCTTGAAAGATGCACCTTGAGTAGTCAATTCCACAGCATTTGGAAAATGAGACACAGGTTTCCCCCACTATCCAGCAACAGAGCATTCCTATGAAACCTTTGAGCTGAAACAGCATTAAAAAAGCATATTCCCCCTGCTTTCCAAAAGCCCACGTTACACCACTTTGCTTTTACAGAAGACTTATATTAGTAGAGAAGAGCTTAATTCATAAAACAGAAATCTTTGAATTTCTTTTGGTTAGTGAAACAGGTACTAATGTAGAGTAGAGGTCTTTCCCAAAAGCCAAGCGACTTGAAAGAAAGGGAAAAATAAAAAAGAGCCTGATACCTGTACTTGCTCTGGGGCACATGCTTTCTGTAAGACCTACACCTAAAGCAGTTATAACTATGAACAAGAGACAACACAAAAGATGTCCCTTACTATGGGGACTGAAGCAGCTAAAACCTCAAATTTCAGTTTGGAAAAACTGCCATTTCTCTGACAGCGCTTTTCTCAGGGAAGAGTAATCAGGATGTTGCTGAATAGCTCCATATGCTGGTATTTGGGTAGAATTACACAGAGTAGTTCGGAGAAGGCAATGGCACTCCACTCCAGTACTCTTGCCTGGAGAATCCCATGCATGGAAGAGCCTGGTGGGCTGCAGTCCATGGGGTCACTAAGAGTCAGACACGACTGAGTGACTTCACTTTCACTTTTCACTTTCATGCATTGGAGAAGGAAATGGCAACCCGCTCCAGTGTTCTTAGCTGGGGAATCCCAGGGACGGGGGAGCCTGGTGGGCTGCCGTCTATGGGGTCGCACAGAGTCAGACACAACTGAAGCGACTTAGCAGCAGTAGCAGCAGCACACAGAGTAGTTAGACTGACCATTTTCTTTAAAAGGTGTACTTTTATTTACAGGCTATGGTAGTGGCAAGAATACACAGAAGAACTATACAGAAAAATCTTCATGACCCACATAATCATGATGGTGTGCTCACTCACCTAGGGCCAGACATCCTGGAATGCAAAATCAAGTGGGCCTTAGGAAGCATCACTACAAACACAGCTAGTGGAGGTGATGGAATTCCAATTGAGTTATTTCAAATCCTGAAAGATGATGCTGTGAAAGTGCTGCACTCAATATGCCAGCAAGTTTGGAAAACAGCAATGGCCACAGGACTGGAAAAGGTCTATTTTCTTTCCAATCCCAAAGAAAGGCAATGCCAAAGAATGCTCAAACCACCATACAACTGCACTCATCTCACATGCTCCAAAGTAATGCTCAAAATTCTCCAAGCCAGGCTTCAACAGTATGCGAACCATGAACTTTCAGATATTCAAGTTGGATTTAGAAAAGGCAGAGGAACCAGAGATCAAATTGCCAGCATCCACTGGATCATCGAAAAAGCAAGAGTCCCAGAAAAACATCTATTTCTGCTTTATGGACTATGCCAAAGCCTTTAACTGTGTGGATCACAATAAACTGTGGAAAATTCTGAAAAAGATGGGAATACCAGACCACCTGATCTGCCTCCTGAGAAATCTGTATGCAGGTCAGGAAGCAACAGTTAGAACTGGACATGGAACAATAGACTGGTTCCAAATCAGGAATGGAGTACATCAAGGCTGTATATTGTCATTGTGCTTATTTAACTTCTATGTACAGTTCATCATGAGAAATGCTGGGCTGGATGAAGCACCAGCTGGAATCAAGATTGCTGGGAGAAATATCAATAACCTCAGATATGCAGATGACACCACCCTTATGGCAGAAAAGGTGGAAGAACTAAAGAGTCTCTTGATGAAAGTGAAAGAGGAGAGTGAAGAAAGTTGGCTTAAAACTCAACATTCAGAAAACTAAGATCATGGCATCTGGTCCCATCACTTCATGGGAAATAGCTGGAGAAACAGTGGAAACAGTGGCTGACTTTATTTTTCTGGGCTCCAAACTCACTGCAGATGGTGACTGCAGCCACGAAATTAAAAGACGCTTTCTCCTCGGAAGGAAAGTTACGACCAACCTAGACAGCATAATAAAAAGCAGAGACATTACTTTGCCAACAAAGGTCCGTCTAGTCAAAGCTTTGGTTTTTCCAGTAGTCATGTATGGATGTGAGAGTTGGACTGTGAAGAAGGCTGAGTGCCGAAGAATTGATGCTTTTGAACTGTGGTGTCGGAGAACACGTTTTAGAGTCTCTTGGACTGCAAGGAGATCCAACCAGTCCATCCTAAAGGAAATCAGTCCTGAATATTCATTGGAAGGACTGATGCTGAAGCTGAAACTCCAATACTTTGGCCATCTGATGTGAACTCACTCATTTGAGAAGACCCTGATGCTGGGAATGATTGAAGGCAGGAGGATAAGGTGATGACAGAGGATGAGATGGTTGGATGACATCACCAGTTCAATGGACATGAGTTTGAGCACGTTCTCGGAGTTGGTGATGGACAGGGAAACCTGGCATGCTGCAGTCCATGGGATCGCAAAGAGTCAGACATGACTGAGCGACTGAACTGAACTGATGGCATGCACAGAAATGAGGCATGAATACTGGGACACAGAGTAGGGCAATCAGTGAGCTAACTGAAGAAATAAACATGTTGCTTTAGAGACTCACAAAGTTTTTCACCTGACCTGAAATAATGAATCAATAATTCCCAGGACCCAGTGATCTAAAGGAAAATTTAAAATATGGTGACTATGTAAAAAAAATGAAACTTCTGTATGACAATGATTAACACAACACACAGAGGACATTCTAACAATCAGAATGAGTATGGTATGGTTTTCTGGTTGCCTGCCACTTCTTCCTTCCTCTCCACCCCAGTTTCCAGTAATCCACTCATCCAGTAATTATTCAAACAATACGCAGTCAGCAAATATTTGTTGAGCACCTACTATGTGCCAGGATTTTTACTATGAAGTGGAAATACATGGTGAATGGCACAAGTCTTTTCCCTAATAGAGTTTACATTCTATAGTGGGGTGAATGGGAGAACAGGGGAGACAAGTCAAATAAATATACTTCAGGTGGTGATTAGTAGGATAATCAATAAGTAGATGAGGGTATAGAGTTATGAGATAGCTACAGATTTACAGAGATGATCAGGAAAGCCCTTTCTGAAGAGGAACACTGAGAAGAGATGTGAAGAAAGTATAGGGCAAAGAGAAGGGAAGAAATTAGACACTGTGATATTCTTTGACATGTGGGGATATATTCAAGAATTAATATCAGTAAGTATAGGAATGACCCATATCACCATCCTCCCAGCTATTGTGATCCTGAAGCTGGGAGCCCATCCTGGCCATCTTTCCAGAGTATCTTCCTCTGTGTTAGGATGGACTAGAAAGCTAATGGCCTCCTGATCTGTTATAAATCATCTCTAGATCTTAGCAAAGTTAACTTGGATCATGGCCTGACTCAGCATTTCAACATACATAACTATCTTCACATTACCAGACTGACCACTTTGCTTTTTATTGCAACATACACTGGTATTTTCATGCCTTTGGCGTTTTAAAGCAAAGAATAATATAGCATGGGCCAATTGTAGGTTAGGAACGAGCATGATCATAGAAGACAAATGCCCAGCAGAGAATTGAAAGAAAATAATTCAGATTGTGGAGAAGGCAATGGCACCCCTCTCCAGTACTCTTGCCTGGAAAATCCCATGGACGGAGGATCCTGGTGCACTGCAGTTCATGGGGTCACTAGGAGTCGGACACGACTGAGCGACTTCACTTTCACTTTTCACTTTCATGCATTGGAGAAGGAAATGGCAACCCACTCCAGTGTTCTTGCCTGGACAATCCCAGGGACGGGGGAGCCTGGTGGGCTGCCGTCTCTGGGGTTGCACAGAGTCGGACACGACTGACGCGACTTAGCAGCAGCAGTTCAGATTGTCCTAGACTTTTCCTCAAATCCCTGCAAAAACACATGCCTCACAGGCCTCTTATGTTCCACAGACCTAGAATTAAACTCGTGATATTGACTCCTGGCACCCAAACCTGATCTTCTTGCTGTGATCTCTATTGTAGTAAATGACTCCACTTCTTACCCATTTGCAGGTGTCTGAAACCTCAGAGTCATTCTTGACACCACCTGCTCTGATATTTTACACCCCTAATAAATTGCCAGTAATACTGATTCTGTAAAGTATGTATATCTACTTTGATCTGCTCCTTTGCCACATCTATACCCAAGCTACTATTATTGATCAGTTAAACCACAGTAATTGACCTATGATTTATTTCTGATTTTTGTCCACTCTGTCCATACCTCATCTACTTCATTTTTCTGCCCACACCCAGAATTATTTTTAAAAAAATTATGATGTCTCTGTACTGCTTAAGATTTTTACTAGCTTCACACTGTCCTTTAGGAAAAAATACAAAATCCTTCATAGTGTCCCTTCAGAATTATACATATAGACACAAGGGAATTCTCTCTGTTTTAGGCAATAAAGTGTTAAAATGGTATATTAAATGCCTGTGTACCACCCATAAAACCACATAGTTCATTAAATTTACAAAAATCTTATAGCAATAAATTTATTTTTCACTTGCTTTCCAAGTTTTCTAGAGCATGTTAATTTTTTCAAAAATACTCTGAAAATTTCAAGTATCAGTGGGTAATGATTTTTAATGTAACATCAATAAGCAAAATACCCAACTTTTTTCTGTTAACTAATGTTTCCTTTCAAAGACTTTGGGTCTAAAATCTCTAACAGTGCACTTTTTCAAATGCAATTCAAGTACAACTCAATCCAAAGAGACAGGGAGAGTCAGTCCTCATCTGTCTCTCACTGGCATTTATGATATCACCACACTGATGAATAAGAAAATAATAGCATGTACTGGCCACCCATGTACTTAGTTTGCTATTTAGTTGTTAATGTAAGTGACAAACCAAAGCATAACTATTATATTTAAATGGAAAAAAAAGTATTGTCTTATATAACTAACCCTCCCACATCATGCAACAGAAAGAATGTGAAATCTGATGTAAACAGACCTAGTTAGGGATTGTGGCCAGTTATTAAGAGACTGGAGCAAGTTATGTCATCTCTCTGGAATTCTATTTCTTCATTTCAAGATAGGACATTTTAGAAGAGGGGCAAATTCCTTTCGTAGAATTGAAAATAAAGTTAAGTAATATCTATAAAACAATATTAGCAAATATGAAACATGTCAAACCTACACCCAATCACATTTAAGTCTATGTGAAATAAAATTTTACATACTTGTAGATTAATCACTTTTAAAAGTGTAAGTCAAAGGCTTTTTCCTTTGCAATATTGAAATATCACTGGCTTTAAACTAATTCTAGAAAGGACTAGCCTAAAAGAAAATCTAATAATTAACTGTGAGTATCAACCTGTTCTTGACTAGCTGAACTCCTCATGCCACTACTTTCCTGGGTGGAGCTAATTACAGGCCTTCCTCTGAACTGAGGGGCTGCTTCAGCTTGTACAAGTCACTAGGTCATGAGAGAATCACGTGTCCTGTGTGTGCTGTGGGACCAGCTGTTCTTCCCCATCGTTTGTCTCCACTGACGACCTAGGCAGCAGTCAGCAACCATCATGGACAGTGAATGACTTTCTCCAAATGATTCTAGTACCCAATCTTAAGATCCAATTTTTCAGTCTTCCCAACTGAGGCCCCAGATATCACAGAACAGAGAAGACTCAAATTTCTATTCTTATTATGTCCTGTTTGAATTTCTTTCCCATTAAATACGTGAATTTATAATAAAGCAGTTGTTTAAACCAATAAAACAACTAGACCAGTAAACTTTGGGATTAATATTATGTAATAGTGATACAACCGACATGGGAGCTTCCATATAGGCTACAAAGAATTGGCATTGCTTTTGAGTCTCAGGTTAGGAGGAGACTGAAAGGCCTTGAGGAGACTGTTATTGAAAACTGAAAATATCTCAAGGACAGAGTTATAAAGCTTAGGCAGACAGGGAGAAAGTATTATTGGACATTGGAGGAAAAGGTTTTTGATAGGAAGTATTGGAGAGTTTAGCAAAACTGTTGCTGATGATAATATACAAAACAGAAAAAAATAACACATTTGTGTTAGAAGTTGTAGAACTCAAAGAGTTATGCATATAACCCCGTACCATATAATCACTTACCATGTCAATAAATTATATTGATTCATAAAGACCTTCGGTTATGACTGTGGGTTGTTTCTGAAGTCTTTAAGCTGTGACTTTGAGTTTGGTATCTGGAGATTGTTCACCCACTACTCCATTAAGGCTTACAGCACTGTTAGGCGGCATCTCATCTATGCATCAAAGTACCAGAGTAATAGTAACAGAAAATCGAAGATAACTCATTCATATCTTTCTAATAATCCTGAGACCAGAAGGCAAATGTGTTCCTTGTTAAGTAATGATAACAATTGTTTATATAAACTTTAAGTTGACAATGCATATTTATATACATAATCTTACTTGACCTTCTCATTTAACCCTTGAAGTAGTTATTTCACTTTTAATAAGCGAAAACCATCCACAATAACTTATTTGCCCAAATTCATAACAAGTAAGTGGTCAACCAAGGACTATATGTCAGGTTCTCTAATCATAAGCCTTTTGTTCTTTTACAAATAATAAATGATTGTATAGAATTCCTGATATTTTTAAACTACTTGACTAAATATACAGTCCTGCATGTTATGACAGCTACGACTGTCAGTTTTTAAAGGAGAGAATTTCATCAAATTGAGAAACGTCATGTGTCAAGCCCTGCCATTTCCAAAATAATATCTGTAACTGCGATTAAGTTCTTAAAAGAATAAACAGAAAGCATAGATAATTTCAAGCATATGTGAAGAGAAATATCAGAAAAAGTGATACAGGAGGTAATTATTCCCATTACCAAGTACTTCATGTACAGAATGAATTACTATTATCACTGCAGGCTCGATTACTTATTAAATAAACTTCAATTTATTAAAATTTAATTTCCACAAAACTTAGTAGAAATAAAGCTTGCCACAGATTTTGAAAAAACAACAGTGGAAAATTATCTAGTCTAGCTACAGCAATTTTGTAAAGTGGAATAAACACACCTCTATTATCTAACTCTTCAGTTCTCAGTTATTAATAAAGCAATTCATATTTGTTCTTTGTTAGCTTTCAAGGAAGCTGTGATTTAATTGATTTCAATCAACATTTATTGAGTATAACTCTATGCAGGGCACGTATCTGGGAGTTGGAAGCATTTAATTACAATAACCCATGGCCCCTGATCTCCAATGAAAACAGTACACAAACACTTGTAAGACAAAGCAGATTTTGGCAAGTGCGGCACAAGAGGTTTATATACAACAGAGGAAGAGGGAAGAAGAGATTGAATCCAGACTTAAACTGTGTGCAAAAGCTTTGATGAAGAAACAGTAGTGAATATAAAGACTTCAAGACTTGAAGGCTGACAAATACCCATATTTCCACTTAAAGATGTTCTTAGTTCTACTGAACTGTTTTCAATAGCCTGTGTTGGTAGGCTCAGCTTTGTAAACCCAAGTTCTCAGCAATAACTTTAATTCTATATGTATTGATTGCTCATGGAGCATTTAAGTAAATTATGACCGATATGGTATGTTCCATAACAGGGGCCCCCAATCTCCATACCATGGACAGGTACTTCCTGTCAGATCAGCAAGGCATTAAATTAGAAATAAGTACATGATAAGTGTAATGCATCAGAAACATCCTGAAACCATGCCCTCCCCTTCTCCCACTCCTCCATTGGAAAAACTGACTTCCACGAAACCTGTCCCTAGTGTCAAAACGGTTGGGGACTGCTGGTCTACAAGATGGTTTCCAACAAACAGCATCCCTCTTCTCCACTAAACAAATAGCTAAATAAAACGGAATAAAGAGAAGACCAAACTAGTATCTGTGCTGAGAGTTTAGTCAGGAATAAGATGGATGCCCAGGTGAGCCAAATGAACCTGTTATGCAAACCTTGGAATAAAAACATTGACTCACCAGTCACAGAAGCTCTGGCCTTTGCACCAACCAACCTTCACTTCTCTCCTCTGGGGCAGAGCTGGAAGAAGAAGGAAACAGTGCTTCCTGCAAGCAGCAGGCTCTCAGGAGAAGTCTGGAGCCCAGCTGAGGTGGGTGGGTTGGGGGGGGGGGGTGGTGGTTGAGAGGAAAAAAAAAGACAGTTAGAGCTTCAGCTAGGCCCAGCTAAGATAAGGGTGCATGAGTGCACAGTCAGTCGAGTCCGACTCTTTGTGACCCCATGGGCTGTAGCCCGCCATGCTCCTCTATCCATGCGATTCTCTAGGCAAGAATACTGGAGGGGGTTGCCATTTCCTTCTCCAGGGGATTTTCCTGACTCAGGGATTGAACCCTAGTCTCCTATATCTCCTGCATTGGCAGGTGGATTCTTTTCCACTGAGCCACCTGGGAAGCCCCAAGCTGAGTATCTCTTTCAAATTTACTATGCAAATAAGTTACTCTCCCTCCTCTGGGGAGACAGAGACAGAAGAAAAGGACCGGGAGTGCTGAGAGAAAGGGCCTCCTCATGGAAACCAGAAGCAGGGAAGTTGTGATCCATCTTAAATATCTCCCAAGATGATGATGATTAGAGAAGAGGTGATATTTTTGTATTGATCATTCACTGTTTCTCTTTTACAGACTTGCTCACGCTTTTAAGTTTTAAAGAATGGTCCATTTTTCTCTTGTGACTTGTGTGATTCCAAATCAATAGTGTAACAGTAAGTATAAGAGCAAAACAAGTAGTTAGCACCCTGGTGTCTCACGTATAGAGCCTCTCTGCTTCTCATTTTTCTTTCAGTTTTTATCATCCACCTTCCCTCCCCACTGGGGACTGGCTGGAAATACAGGAAGGAGGCACCTTTTATTCATTGGTTGCTATGCTTGAAACCAAAAGGCAAGAAGAGGAAAAAAAGCAAGTGAAACAGGAAAGAGTAATACAAGAATTGGCTTGGAAAAATTCTAGAAACAGAATTTTCTAGAACAGATATTTTTCCTTAAACCAGAGAATGACCGAGTAGGTATGTAGGTATTTTAGAGAGTGGCCATGTTCCTGAGTCCTGTACAAATGTTAGTAAACTGACATAAAGCTGGATTAACCATGAATAAACAACACAGACCACAGGAGCTCTGCTCAATGCTATGTGGGAGGGGAGTTTGGGGAAGAATGGATACATATATGTGAATGGCTGAGTCCCTTTGCTATCTACCTGAAACTACCAAAACATTGTTAATTGGCTGTACACCAGGATAAAATAAAAGTAAAAAAAGTAAAAAATCCAAACAGCTGTGTTTGCATACTCATCTACAAGGAGCAAGAACTTTGAAATGAAATAAATATTTGAAAATGTGTAGACCAAAAATGAGAATACCAGACCACCTGATCTGCCTCTTGAGAAATCTGTATGCAGGTCAGGAAGCAACAGTTAGAACTGGACATGGACCAACAGACTGGTTCCAAATAGGAAAAGGAGTCCGTCAAGGCTGTATATTGTCACCCTGCTTATTTAAGTTCTATGCAGAGCACATCATGAGAAACACTGGACTGGAAGAAACACAAGCTGGAATCAAGATTGCTGGGAGAAATATCAATAACCTCAGATATGCAGATGACACCACCCTTATGGCAGAAAGTGAAGAGGAACTCAAAAGCCTCTTGATGAAAGTGAAAGTGGAGAGTGAAAAAGTTGGCTTAAAGCTCAACATTCAGAAAACTAACATCATGGCATCCAGTCCCATCACTTCATGGGAAATAGGGAAACAGTGGAAACAGTGTCAGACTTTATTTTTCTGGGCTCCAAAATCACTGCAGATGGTGATTGCAGCCATGAAATTAAAAGACGCTTACTCCTTGGAAGGAAAGTTTTGACCAACCTAGATAGCATATTCAAAAGCAGAGACATTCCTTTGCCAACAAAGGTCTGTCTAGTCAAGGCTATGGTTTTTCCTGTGGTCATGTATGGATGTGAGAGTTGGACTGTGAAGAAGGCTGAGCGCCGAAGAATTGATGCTTTTGAACTGTGGTGTTGGAGAAGACTCTTGAGAGTCCCTTGGACTGCAAGGCGATCCAACCAGTCCATTCTGAAGGAGATCAGCCCTGGGATTTCTTTGGAGGGAATGATGCTAAAGCTGAAACTCCAGTACTTTGGTTATCTCATGCGAAGAGTTGACTCATTGGAAAAGACTCTGATGCTGGGAGGGATTGGGGGCAGGAGGAGAAGGGGACGACAGAGGATGAGATGGCTGGATGGCATCACTGACTCGATGGACGTGAGTCTCAATGAACGCCGGGAGTTGGTGATGGACAGGGAGGCCTGGCGTGCTGCGATTCATGGGGTCGCAAAGAGCCGGACACAACTGAGCGACTGATCTGATCTGATCTCAGACCAAAAATATTTGGGGCATATAGATACCTTTTTATTTATCTATATCAACTACCATTTTAGTTCTTTTAAACAAAATTGTGACTATATCGGCTTGAGTACCCACCACTTGTATCTCAGAAATGAACTCTGAAAGCTTTTTTGTTCTCTTGAATTATCATTATTTCAATCTAATATTTGGAAGGAGGTAAGTCATGACCAAGATGAACTGATAATTTTGAGTTTATCTGCAAGATTTATTAATTAGGCAAAAATTTCATTGTATTGCTAAGAGAATAATGGTGGACAGGGAAGGAAACACAACATTCCAGAACATTTACAACTTTGATATGATCATATATATTTTAGCTTCAGTTTGTGACTTTATTAAAACTATAGTATATTCACATTTCCCTTTGGCTCAGACAGTAAAGAATCTGCCTGCAAAGTAGGAGACCTGGGTTTAATCCCTGGGTTAGGAAGATTCCCTGGAGAAGGAAATGGCTACCCACTCCAATATTCTTTCCTGGAGAATCCCATGGACAGAGGAGCCTGGTGGGCAACAGTCCATGGAGTTGCAAAGACTTGGACGTGACTGAGTGGCTAACACTTTAGCTTTTCCTCTATATTTCATGGCACAGGTACACTTCTCTTTACAGAGTGAAGGCTCAAAACCAACTGAACTTGTCACTTAAAATGAAGATGTATCATGGTAACTTTCTCTCAGAAGAACTATTTCTGAAATTAATAACTGCAGTTTTCTGAAGAGCTACATTATGGCTTTCCTCTAGTTTTTCATGTCAAGTTCTGCTCTAAGTAAAGATTTTCATATTTCATGAGTTATTATCACTACCTACAGCTTGCCAATATAGGAAGAGGTCTGGCAGGAGAAATCACCTTGCTGGCCTTGAAATGTTGGGAGTTCTAATTAGTGGAGGGTAGCAACAGCTTGTGCCACCTGGAGATTTTAATATTCCTCCCTAATGAGATGAATATCACTTCCCTGCAATCAGGGAGCTTTCCCAGGGTTCCCAATCAGCTCACACTATTTTTAGTTTCATTCAAATTGGCTAATTATGAGGATTAACATGAATTATGCCTGTGTTTTACTAGGTGTCCAAGTGTCATTTCAATATCAGAATTATCATCTTGGTATTCTGTGGAGAAAGGTTAGGAATGGTTAATGTTACACCCCACACTGCACAGAATTTGTTGAAAAGATGTATCTGATCTTAAAACCAGATCTTGATTAGAAATGCTCTACTTTAGGGAGAGAGTGAGAAGGGATTGATAAATATAAAGCCTTCTCAGAGTGCTTTCTAAAGATCTCATTTTTAAGTTCAATAATGGAGGGAAAATTAGGTAACCAACAACAAAGAAAATGGATTTGATATTTCAGTGATAATTCTAGAACTCAAAGATAAATGTCATTAAAATATTAAAGCTGATTAAAAGGATTTTAAGTTACATTTGAAACAAAATAATTAAAATAGTGTGGGGTAAACAGAGTCTTGGTAAGGCATGGCAAAGTCATGTGGAACTACTCAACTTGCCCAGAGGAGTGAAACATTTTTAAGAGAACACATTTCTCTTTTAAAAGAGTGAAAATGTTCTTATGGATGGACCACCTTCTAGGATTCTGAGAAAGCCCATGGACCCACCTGCCAGTCTCTTAAACTCTGAACACTGCTGGAGACCAGGAGGAATACGAAAAGTTTGAAGACCAGTTTGATTTTTCAAGAGGAGACAAAACAGATCAGTGAGCTCTTGAGTCTGACCTTGGGCAACACCCTGAATTAGATTATTATTAAAGGAACGATTTGTGAGCTTCTGCAAGAAAAGTATTGGAAGGTCTGCCACAAGGCCTTTCTAAGAGCTGCTGAAAGGAGGATGTGTGACCCCAAGGAATTAACTTTTTCTTTATCAAAAGATTCCTGCTGTTATGGGCTGAACTGTGTCAACCTCAAAATTTATAGGTTGAAATCCTAACCACCAGTATCTCAGAATGTGGCTGCATTTGGAGATAGGGTCTTTAAAGAAGTGATTAAGTTCAAACGAGGTCGTATGAGTGGGCCCTGCTCCAATATGTCTGGTCACCTTTTAAGATGAGATTAGGACACAGAAACGCACAAAGGGAAGAGAGTGTGAAAACACGGGGAGAAAACCAGTCCAGGAAAGAGACCTCAGAAAAAAGCTGACTCTGCCGACACCTTGATCTCAGACTTTGAGCCTTCAGCGCTTTGAGAAGATAAAGTTCTGTTATTTCAGCCTCCCAGTCTGGAGTGCTTTGTTATGGCGGCACAAGCAAATGAAACACAGCAGCTAAAGTTCAATAAGAATCATGTGGCGGCGATGTCAAATGGAGGACCCTTAAAGGTACCATGATAAAAACAGGATCTATGATTCTCTGTTCTTATATTATTTGGTACTCAGTTGAGAGAGATAAGTCATGCTAGTTATTTTAACAGAGAGAATTTAACCTAAAAAATTGCTAACTAGCCATCTGAATTTCCTGGGACAGTCATAACATAGTACCACAAACTGGAGGACTTAGACAACAGAAGTTTATCGTCTCACAGTTCTGGAGACCGGAAGTCCGAGATCAAGGTGTCAGGAGGGGTGCTTCCTTCTGAAGGCAGTGAGGGAGAAGCTGTTTCTTGTCTTTCTCCTCATTTCTGTTGTTTTCTGGCAATCCTTGGTTTATGGATATCTCACCTTGATCCCTGCCTTCCTGTTCACACGGTGTTCTCCCTGGGTGAGCAACTGTCTCTGTGTCCAAATTTCCCTTTTTAGAAGGACAGAGTCATATTGCACAGGGCTTCCCCCATGGCTGCGGTAAAGAATCTACCTGCAATGCAGGAGACTTGCAGGAGAGGCAAGTTAGATCCCTGGGTCAGAAAGATCCCCTGGAGTACAAAATGGCAACCCGGTCCAGTATTCTTGCCTGGAAGTCCCATGGACCAAGGAGTTTGGCAGGCTGCAGCCCATGGGCTCACAGAAGAGCAACCAGATAACAACAAAACAACAAGCTATCGCTCTAGGGCCCACCCCAGTGAGCCCATCTGAACTATCTGCAAAGGCCTGAAGAACCAGAACT
The DNA here is from genome assembly GCF_003369695.1 of Bos indicus x Bos taurus. NCBI lineage: Eukaryota > Metazoa > Chordata > Mammalia > Artiodactyla > Bovidae > Bos > Bos indicus x Bos taurus. The sequence goes on from NC_040089.1 coordinate 59,022,253, forward strand.
TAAAGCAGTACTTATGTTAGGGACAAAATAAAATTGGCCACTGCAAGTGCATCGAAGAAAATGACCCTTAACCTTACCTAAGTTATAGAATTTTCAGCTTTTCTCAGAAATCAGCAGAGGACTTTGGCGAATCTCCTAGCCACCAAGTCTGCTCACATCAGGTCTGGACTTGCTTGTTCTCCTCAATCCAATAGGGAAGAAAACCCCTGGGCAACCAGTCATATGAAAAAGCCAAATCACTTTCACGTTTGCCTCATTAAAACCCCTTACCTGTGAGCAACTCGGAATTCATTGCTTTCAGAGCCTTGAGTTTCCAGGTGGAAACCCTTGCAATAAACACCTCTTTCTCCTTTGTTTTTCTCACTGTGCAGAGTTTGGTTTTTGACAAATCCTATTTCCAAGTAAGTTTCCACTTCCAGGTACTGGGGCTTGGAATTCAGTATCTTTTAAGGGAACACAATTGAATCCATCAGATGGGATCAGATCAGTCGCTCAGTTGTGTCCGACTCTTTGCGACTCTTTACCTCCCAAAGTTTACCTTCTTCACAGTCCAACTCTCACATCCATACATGACAAAACCAAAACATTTTACAGTGATAGAAACTGAAGGACGAGCTACCACCGCTAGGACTGGAGGAGCAAAGGGAAGGGGCTGAACATAAGATGTAGAAGCCTGGAGAAGGCACACTCAAGGAGCTGGAGGAAGGGGTGTGTGTGTGTGTCACTCAGTCGTGTCTGACTCTTAGCGACCCCATGGACTTTAGCCTGCCAGGTTCTTCCATCCATGGGGATTCTCCAGGCAAGAATACAAGAGTGGGTTGCCATTTCCTTCTCCAAGAGGAAGGAGTACGTGTACTTGTGCTCACCTGGTAGAATCCTTGAGAAGGGTGCAATGAGGCTGCTTCTACAAATGCTGGGAAAATGGAAAATGCTGAAAAAACCACAGACTTTGGAGAAACTGCATGCTAGATTCAGCTGCTGCTACAAAAAGGCACTGTTCTTCCCTGGGTGAAGCATCCCCTGATGCTCAGGGGAACTGCACACTTTCAGCCCCTTAGGTCAGTTCAGTCCAGTTCAGTTCAGTCACTCAGTCGTGTCTGACTCTTTGCGACCCCATGAATTGCAGCACACCAGGCCTCCCTGTCCATCACCAACTCCCAAAGTTTACCCAAACTCATGTCCATCAAGTCGGTGATGCCATCCGGCCATCTCATCCTCTGTCGTCCCCTTCTCCTCCTGCCCCCAATCCCTCTCAGCATCAGAGTCTTTTATAATGAGTCAACTCTTCGCATGAAGTGGCCAAAGTATTGGAGTTTCAGCTTCAGCATCAGTCCTTCCAATGAACACCCAGGGCTGATCTCCTTCAGAATGGACTGGTTGGATCTCCTTGCAGTCCAAGGGACTCTCAAGAGTCTTCTCCAACACCACAGTTCAAAAGCATCAATTCTTCGGCGCTCAGCTTTCTTCACAGTCCAACTCTCACATCCATACGTGACCACTGGAAAAACCATAGCCTTGACTAGATGGACCTTTGCTGGCAAAGTAATGTCTCTGCTTTTGAATATGCCATCTAGGTTGGTCATAACTTTCCTTCCAAGGAGAAAGCATCTTTTAATCTCATGGCTGCAATCACCATCTGCAGTGATTTTGGAGCCCCCCAAAATAAAGTCTGACACTGTTTCCACTTGTTTCCCCATCTATTTCCCATGGTGTCCCCCTATTGGTAGAGTTTCTTAGGGGATGCTGGCAAAACAGACCTGTCGTCTGTAAAGTTCTAGCCCCAGCAGCACAAAGAAGAGTAAAGACAAGGTTTGTAGCTGAGAAAAAAATAAATCAATACCTAGCATAATGTTTAATATGATCAGGCCAAGATCAGCAAATGAGCCAGTGACCAACAGAGAAAAGTGTTTGAGTCATGATTCTGCAAACATTGACCCAAAGGTGTGACAAAGTTCCTGGATTTGTGGTTACTGATGTGAAAGTTTTTTCCTTAAATTCCTTATCTATCAAATGGGTATGACAATAAAAAGTAGCTCATAGGACTGTCGAGAGGACACATAAAATGCACTTGGAACAGTAGATGACACAGATTAAGACCTCAGGACTCATTAAATACTAGCTCTTATTTGATTACTATCTTGTTTAGTTAGATAACTAAAAATTCAAATACCAACAATTTTAGGGCACATACCTTTCTCTACCAGGGAATTAATGAAACTTAAGAAAAGACAGGCATTTGTTCACCACCAACAAAACATATACAAGTAAATATGGACTTAATTTCATGAACTAAAAGCAAATGTCTCAACCTTCTGTTACTATTTAGTGTTCCATGGCTGATAATTGCTTCTAGAACTTTAAAGAAACTTTGAGAAAAGAGAACTTCTGCTTATGAGCAATATGACTTAAAAAGGCAAGATAGCAAACAGTTTTAAACCTCGCTATCTGCCACAAGTTGATGGTAGAATTACCTGGAATGCTAAATTGAGAATCCAAAGCCCCATCCGGGTTCAGAGGGAAAGAAGTTCAGAATCACTTAGTGATTGTTGCTGAAGGCATGAGGTGACATTCCTGTCCCCTCATTGATTTTACCAACCTTGAAGAAAAGAGCATGGCCTGCAGGGCCAAAACTAGAACTCAAGTTCTAGTTCTTTGCAAAACTGAGAACAGAGATAATAAATGAAAAAAAAAAAAATCATCTCTGTAGAACTCAATAAATGTTAGTAGCTCCTTTTCCTATATATGGTTTGACACAATGCATAGCAGACCTAAAACTATGTTCATACCTATAAAATTTCATAACTTTCTTATCATTTGATTGTTATACTACAAGTAATCAATGTAAAGCACATTTTAAATGAAATGGGTAATGCATTCCAAGTTGATTTATTCTATAGCAGAATATCTACAATCATGTCATTTGTCTCTCTCACACACACACCCCAAATTTAAACAGAACTAGTTTTGAATGAATGAATAAGGATAAAGTTCGGCTTCTCTACACATATAATTACTTCAGCATCTAAAGATGATACAGATTACATGAGATTTGATTTGAGTTCACCTTTTGCTGAATCAAGGAACAATTTTCTTTCTCCTTTTACTAAAGTGAAAGGTAATGAAATGTGATTGTTTTTCGGTGCCTGAGAAACAAAAGGAATAATTTCAGGGACAAAAATAAGTAGCTTCCATGGGACAAGACTTTTGTTAGAATAGACTCTTTTGTCTTTTGTGCGTGAAAAGGTCAAAATCCACATTTAAGTTTCACCACTACATGAATTTCATATTAGTTCTGTGAACTATCTGGTCCAGACAGTGCATTTTCTTTCCCTGGATTTTTAAAAACATATTTTCTCAAAGGATTCCATCACAGAAATTAAACTTAGTCTGTACTTGTCAAAAAAATCTAGTGAATATATAAATATGTGTTGCTGCTAAGTCACTTCAGTCGTGTCCGACTCTGTACGACCCCATAGACGGCAGCCCACCAGGCTCCCCCGTCCCTGGGATTGTCCAGGCAAGAACACTGGAGTGGGTTGCCATTTCCTTCTCCAATGCGTGAAAATGAAAAGTGAAAGTGAAGTCACTCAGTCGTGTCCGACTCTTAGCGACCCCATAGACTGCAGCCTACCTGGCTTCTCTGTCCATGGGATTTTCCAGGCAAGAGTACTGGAGTAGGGTGCCATTGCCTTCTCGGAAATATGTGTTGGATATGTATAAATCTTGGCTCTTCTATTTGGTCTTTCCCATTTACTTCATTGTTTAAATAGCACCATCTGGTGGTGAAATGAAATTATTGCCATTATATTGTATTTTTAAAAAATGTTTTATTTTTATATTTGAATATTTGATTCAGAAGGTAAAGAATCGGCATGCAATGCAGGAGACCCGAGTTCGATACCTGAGTCAGAAAGATCTCCTGGAGAAGGGAATGGCTACCCACTCCAGTATTCTTATCTGGAGAATTCCTTGGACAGAAGAGTCTGGTAGGCTATAATGCATGGGGTCACAGAGTCAGACATAAGTGACTAACACACGCATAGTTGATTAACAATTTCAGGTATACAACAAAGTGATTCAGTTATACATATACATGTATATTCTTTTTCAAATTCCTTCCCAATTAGGTTGTTACAGAATATGGAGCAATGAAGAAAATGTAGAGTCAGCACAGAAAAATATTCTATTATTTTTTACATTAAATTTGGGTTATTCATTGTAAATTTTCATGGGTACTGATTTTCTCATTTTAACTATGCCTAGTTTTAAAGATACATATAACCTATTAAAACTTACTACCAGATAATAGCTATAAAAAATACATATATCTAGACCATGACAAGTTTTATCCATTGTTAAATATAGTTTTGTTTAATACCCTTTAATATTTCTGAAAAGCTCTACTTGTAGAATTTTAATGATGTGATCTTTAAAAATGAATTTTAAAGGTTTTTAAAAATTCACCCTAGTGAGGCACTTTAATTCATTCATTAAAATGATCTTATTGCACTTTGAAAGTAATCTCATATGTAACAAACTATAGTCACAAAAATTTTAAAAATAACTTTCCTCATAAAACACCATCAGAATTAATAAGAACCATTTGCAGAAAAACGTAATTGTCACCGTGTTTAATAATGGATTTAGGCTTCAAAAGAAGCATTGGATTAAAAATGTGATGCTGCTGCCCTCTTGTGGTTTAAAGGGCATATTTCCCTCTGGAAATAAAATTATAGCACCTCCTGATTTTTTTGGAGGGAATGATGCTTAAGCTGAAACTCCAGTACTTGGGCCACCTCAAGCGAAGAGTTGACTCATTGGAAAAGACTCTGATGCTGGGAGGGATTGGGGGCAGGAGGAGAAGGGGACAACAGAGGATGAGATGGCTGGATGGCATCACTGGCTTGATGGACCTGAGTCTCAGTGAACTCCGGGAGTTAGTGATGGACAGGGAGGCCTGGCATGCTGTGATTCATGGGGTTGCAAAGAATCAGACACAACTGAGCCACTGTAATGAACTGAACTGAAGTGAAGTAATGCTTCGGAGAAGACGATGGCACCCCACTCCAGTACTTTGCCTGGAAAATCCCATGGACGGAGGAGCCTGGTAGGCTGCAGTCCATGGGACCGCGAAGAGTCAGACACGACTGAGCGACTTCACTTTCACTTTTCACTTTCATGCATTGGAGAAGGAAATGGCAACCCACTCCAGTCTTCTTGCCTGGAGAATCCCAGGGATGGAGGACCCTGGTGGGCTGCCGTCTATGGGGTCGCACGGAGTCGGACACGACTGAAGCGACTTAGCAGCAGCAGCAGCAAGTAATGCTTTTTATGTTTCATAAGAAAACTGAGTTCGACCAAAGAAATACAATAAATAGTCCATTAACTACAGTTAGAATGTCCTAGCTAATTCACTATGACCGTTCATAGCAAGTTAATGATTAACTTATTTAAATCTCTTTTAGTTAGTAAATTTAACCACCAAAAATCCCTTTCCATATACCCATTAGCATCCTTCACCAGTTCTATGAAATATTTTTTGCAAATGCTACAGCAAACCTACACGCTCCAATCGAAACTAGAAATTAGTAAAACTAGTTTATTTCCCTAATGATCCTGTGGGCAATGAGCTGCTTTCCTTTTACATTTTAAAAAGCAACCCTCCTTCTTTTCGCTGCGGTTTTAACTTGGGATGAATTCAGGAGCCCTTTCCCGGGTCACCTCCCGGAAACCCTGGCAATTACGGGCTGAATGGAAAACAAGCGTTAAGACACACGTTCCAAACGGAGGAGCCAAGCCTTTCCTCCCCACACGGGCTCTGCTGCTAGCAATGAATGGCGCTTTTCAGAATTCTCCCTGTGAACACAACTAATTCTGTAAGAGCCTGCTCTGTGTGTACAGCTCTCACCTGGAACTGGGAGTGTTGTGGTGGATAAAGGCTAACAAGAAGGACGCAAAGGGACGACTCTGCCTTGGCCTTAAACCCCAGGCAGTGGAGGACAGGAGCTTTTTTTCCAACTCTGGCTGAAATGGTCTCTGACTGCCCCCTCTCTACTGTCACCTCAATGCACTCCCATTTAGATAATAGGACGTCTTTATTACTGAGAAGGAAGGGAAATAAAGCAGGGAGTTTATATCCTGCCTTGATGTATTCAACTCAGTAAGAAAAAAGCAAAGTCAACAGCAAAACCAGACAGTTAGTTTTGGGCACCCCTCCCCACCCCGCCTGATAACCCTGTGCATCCTGTCGCCTGGATACGCTGCTCCCTGTTTGTGGTGCTCAGTCACTGAGTCCTGCTGGACTCATGATCCCATGAACTACAGCCCACCAGGCTCCTCTGTCCATGGAATTTTCCAGGCAAGAATACTGGCGTGGGTAGCCATTCACTTCTCCAGGGGATCTTCCCAGTGCAGGGATCAAACCCAGGTCTCCCTCATTTCAGGCAGATTCTTCACCACTGCAGCACTGGGAAACTGCCCCCTTGCAGACCAGGGCCTTTTAACACAAGGCTTTTCAACAAGAGGTTTTCTTTAGGGAGTGGACATTTCCTTTCTCTTTTATTCTGAAAAAAAATGGCTATGATTTATCTCCAATGCCATTAACAGAAGCAAGAGTGTGTACTAGGAGAGGGGCAGTGTGATGCAACGGACTCACGACTGTTCTTAAAATATCTGCACCGCCAATTGCTCTATGTTTACCTGTAAGACAGACCGGGCAAGAGTGGAGGAGGGGCAGAGTTGGAATCTTATCTGAACTTGGCCCATCTTAAGCAGGCACTGATTAAGACAGGTGCAGCAGACCTGGGTATGGCATAAACCCTCTTGGAGAAGGTCGCCATTAACCCTACCATAGAGCCACCAGACCTTACACAGGACTGGGGAGATAGACTCTCAGAGGGAACAAAGAGAACCTTGTGCGAACCAGGACCCAGGAATAAGGAGCAGTGACCCCACGAGACTAAGTCAGACTTGCCCATGAGTGTCCGGCAGAGGCATGGGTCGGCGGTGGCCTGCTGCAGCATAGGGGGCACTGAGTGCAGAAGTGCATGCATGGGAACTTTTGAAGGAGGTGGACATTATCTTCATTACCTCCATCATAGTTTGGCCTCAGGTCAAACAACAGGGAGGGAGCAGAGCCCCACCCATCAACAGAAAATTGGATTAAAGATTTACTGAGCATGGCCCCGCCCATCAGAAAAAGACCCAGTTTCCTCCTCAGTCTCTCCCATCAGTAAGTTTCCATAAGCTTCTTATCCTTCTCTATCAGAGGGCAGACAGAATGAAAACCACAATCACAGAAAACTAACCAAACTGATTACATGGACCAGAGCCTTGTCTAACTCAATGAAACTATGAGCCATGCCTTGTAGGGCCACACAAGATGGACGGGGTCATGGTGGAGAGTTCTGACAAAAGTTGGTCCACTGGAGAAGGGAATGCAAACCTCTTCAGTATTCTTGCCTTGAGAACCCCATGAACAGCAAGAAAAGGCAAAAAAGATAGGTTACTGAAAGATGAACTCCCCAGGTCAGTAGGTGCCCAATACGCTAGGGGAGATCAGTGGAGAAATAACTCCAGAATGAATGAAGAGATGGAGCCAAAGCAAAAGCAATACCCAGTTGTGGATGTGACTGGTGATGGAAATAAACTCAGATGCTCCAAAGAGCAATGTTGCACAGGAACCTGGAATGTCAGGTCCATGCATCAAGGCAAACTGGAAGTGGTCAAACAGGAGATGGCAAGAGTGAACATCAACATGTTAAGAAGCAGCTAACTAAACTGGACTGCAATGGGTGAATTTAATTCAGATGACCATTATATCTACTACTGTGGGCAAGAATTCCTTAGAAGAAATGGAGTAGCCATCATAGTCAACAAAAGAGTCTGAAATGCAGTACTTGGATGCAATCTCAGAAACAACAGAATGATCTCTTTTCCAAGGCAAACCATTTAATATCACAGTAATCCAATCTATGCCCCCACCAGTAATGCTGAAGAAGGTGAAGTTGAATGGGTCTATGAAGACCTACAAATCCTTCTAGAACTCACATCCAAAAAAGATGTCCTTTTCATTATAGGGGACTGGAATGCAAAAGAAGGAAGTCAAGAGATACCTGGAGTAACAGATAAATTTAGCCTTAGAGTACAAAACGAAGTAGGGCAAAGGCTAACAGTTTTTCCAAGAGAACACACTGGTCATAGCAAACACCATCTTCCAACAACACAAGAGAAGACTCTACACATGGACATCATCAGATGGTCAATACCGAAATCATTGACCGTATTCTTTGCAGCCAAAGATAGAGAAGCTCTATATGGTCAGCATAAACAAGACCAGGAGCTGACTGTGGCTCAGATCATGAACTCCTTATTGAAAAATTCAGACTTAAATTGAAGAAAGTAGGGAAAACCACTAGCCCGTTCAGGTATGACCCAAATCAAATCCCTTATGATTATACAGTGGAAGTGACAAACAGATTCAAGGGATTAGATCTGATAGACAGAGTGCCTGAAGAACTATGGACGGAGGTTCATGACATTGTACAGGAGGCAATGATCAAGACCATCCCCAAGAAAAAGAAATGGAAAAAAGCAAAATCGTTGTCTGAGGAGGCCTTCTAATAGTTGTGAAAAGAAGAGAAGCTAAAGGCAAAGGAGAAAAGGAAAGATATATCCATTTGAATACAGAATTCCAAAGAATAGCAAGGAGAGATAAGAAAGCCTTCCTCAGTGATCAATGCAAAGAAATAGAGGAAAGCAATAGAATGGGAAAGATTAGAGATCTCTTCAAGAGAATTAGAGATACCAAGGGAACATTTCATGCAAAGATGGACACATAAAGGACAGAAGTGATATGGACCTAACAGAAGCAGAAGATATTAAGAAGAGGTGGCAAGAATACACAGAAGAACTGTACAAAAAAGATCTTCATGACCCAGATAATCATGATGGTGTGATCACTGACCTAGAGCCATACTGGAATGTGAAGTCAAGTGGGCCTTAGAAAGCATCACTACAAACAAAGCTATTGGAGGTGATGGAATTCCAGTTCAACTATGTCAAATCCTAAGAGATGATGCTGTGAAAGTGCTGCACTAAATGGGCCAGCAAGTTTGGAAAACTCAGCGGTGGCCACAGGACAGGAAAAGGTTAGTTTTCATTCCAATCCCAAAGAAAGGAAATGCCAAAGAATGCTCAAACTACTGCACAGTTGCACTCCCCTCACATACTAGTAAAGTAATGCTCAAAATTCTCCAAGCCAGGGTTCAACAGTACATGAACCATGAACTTCCAGATGTTCAAGCTGGATTTAGAAAAGGCAGAGGAACCAGAGATCAAATTGCCAACACCTGGTGGATCATCAAAAAATCAAGAGAGTTCCAGAAATCATTACTTCTACTTTATTGACTATGCCAAGCCTGTAACTGTACAGATCACAATAAACTGTAGAACATTCTTTGAGAGATGGGAATACCACCTGACCTGTCTCCAGAGAAATCTGTATGCAGGTCAAGAAGTAACAATGGAACCACAGACTGGTTCCAAATTGGGAAAGGAGTACATCAAGGCTGTATATTGTCACCCTGCTTATTTAACTAATATGCAGAGTACATCATGAGAAACGCTGGGCTGGAAGAAGCACAAGCTGGAATCAAGATTGCCGGGAGAAATATCAATAACCTCAGATATGCAGATGACACCACCCTTATGGCAGAAAGTGAAGAGGAACTAAAAAGCCTCTTGATGAAAGTGAAAGAGGAGAGTGAAAAAGTTGGCTTAAAGCTCAACATTCAGAAAACTAACATCATGGCATCTGGTCCCATCACTTCAAGGGAAATAGGTGGGGAAACAATGGAAACAGTGTCAGACTTTATCTTTTTGGGCTCCAAAATCACTGCAGATGGTGATTTCAGCCATGAAATTAAAAGACGCTTACTCCTTGGAAGGAAAGTTATGACCAACCTAGATAGCATATTCAAAAGCAGAGACATTACTTTGCCAACAAAGGTCCTTCTAGTCAAGGCTATGGTTTTTCCAGTAGTCATGTACGGATGGGAGAGTTGGACTATAAAGAAACCTGAGCACCGAAAATTGATGCTTTTGAATTGTTGGAGTTGGTGTTGGAGTTGGTGTTGGAGAAGACTCTTGAGAGTCTCTTGGACTACAAGGAGATCCAACCAGTCCATCCTAAAGGGAATTAGTCCTAAACATTCATTCAAAGGACTGATGCTGAAGCTGAAACTCCAATACTTTGGCCACTTCATGCGAAGAGTTGACTCACTGGAAAAGACTCTGATGCTGGGAGGGATTGAGGGCAGGAGGAGAAGGGGACGACAGAGGATGAGATGGCTGGATAGCATCACCGACTGGATGGATATGAGTTTGGGTGAACTCCGGGAGTTGGTGATGGACAGGGAGGCCTGGTGTGCTGCAGTTCATGGGGTCGCAAAGAGTCGGACACGACTGAGCGACTGAACTGAACTGAACTGAATACACATATACAGAATCTAGAAAAATGATACTAAAATTTTTATTTACAGGCAGCAATGGAGAAACAGACATATAGAACAGACTTATGGATATGGGGAGAGGGGAGGAGAGGGTGAGATGTATGGAAAGAGTAACATGGAAACTTACATTCAGTTCAGTTCAGTTCAGTTCAGTTCAGTCGCTCAGTTGTGTCCAACTCTTTGCAACCCCATGAATTGCAGCACGCCAGGCCTCCCTGTCCATCACCAACTCCCGGAGTCCACTCAGACTCACGTCCATCGAGTAAGTGATGCCATCCATCCATCTCATCCTCTGTTGTCCCCTTCTCCTCCTGCCCCCAATCCCTCCCAGCATCACAGTCTTTTCCAATGAGTCAACTCTTTGCATGAGCGTATGTAAAACATATAGCCAATGGGAATTTGCTGTATGGCTCAGGAAACTCAACAAGGGGCTCTGTATCAACCTAGAGGGGTGGGATGGGGAGGGAGATGGGAAGGAGGTTCAAAAGGGAGGGGATATATGTATACCTATGGCTGATTCATGTTGAGGTTTGACAGAAAACAACAAAATTCTGTAAAGCAATTATCGTTCAATAAAAAAGCAAATTATTAAAAAAAAATGTATTCTACGCCACTTGCTGTGTGGGGACTTGCACATGGCTCACCATGGTTATAGACCTGGAGTTACAATTCTCTGCTAACCTTGAAAAAATTCATCTTTGCTGGAGAAATATCTGGCAGTCTGTTTGTTTCAGGTCAACAATACATTCCTGGTCCATGCAGGTCGCTTCACCTGCCCTGACTGTAGTGAGCCCTAGGTTTCCCAGAACTGGCAGGAATACTTTTGCACAGACGCCCCTGGAAGGGGTTCTCACAGACCTCCAGCTAGATGAAGCAGGACCCAGACACTCTGTTCTGCCTGTCTTCCTGTAGTCACTGTTTTCCTTTCCTTACACAGGCAAGATTGTTGTTACTTCTGTTTGGAGAAAAACAGTTGTAGTGAAAGAAAAGCACACAGGGAATTGCTAAGATCCTGGTAAAAATCTATTTTGTAAACTTGGATGAGGATACACAAGTTTTTATTTTCTCATTTCACTTCAAACACACATGTGCATTTTGCACTTTTTCTGGTATGCCTGTGACATAACTAAAGAAGTTTAAAATTCATGTAGTAAAAAACATTGGTTGGGACTTCTCAGGTGGTCCAGTGGATAAGACTTCACCTGTCAATGCAAGGGGTGTGGGTTCAATCCCTGGTTGGGGATCTTGCAACCAAAAAAACCATACAAAAAAGAAGTAATATTGTAGCAAATTCAAGAAAGACTTTAAAAATGGTCCACTTCAAAAAAAAATTTTTTTAATAAATTAAAAAGCACTAGTACCATGTTCGGAGAAGGCAATGGCACCCCACTCCAGTACTCTTGCCTGGAAAATCCCATGGATGGAGGAGCCTGGTGGGCTGCAGTGCACGGGGTGGCGAAGAGTCGGACACGACTTAGTGACTTCACTTTCACTTTTCACTTTCATGCATTGGAGAAGGAAATGGCAACCCACTCCAGTGTTCTTGCCTGGAGGATCCCAGGGATGGGGGAGCCTGGTGGGCTGCCGTCTATGGGGTCACACAGAGTCGGACACGACTGAAGTGACTTAGCAGTACCATGTTAACATGTTTCATGAAAGAAATCAGATGTGAAAAGGTACTTACCTAAATCTTTATGTAAAATTTTACAACTGGCAAAACCAGGGCAGTGGTTACACTGAGGGAGTAGTACCGGGAAGCAAACACAGAGTAGATGCACTTAGGAGATGCTAGTAATATTCTGCTTCTTGATCTGGATGCCAATTAAATGGGAACAGTCACTTTATGACAATTGACTAAGTTGCCTTCTGTATTTCCAAGTCCATGCAAAGAATTAATTGCCCTTAAAGTGGAAGAAGCTTATTCTCTTCCTTGCATTGACACTACCAAGTTTTTTCCCAAGGAAACAGGGCTTTATTCCTCATTGGCTCAGGTATCCATCTTTCTGGAAAAGCAGAGTTTAGCAAAACTAAAATACGGCACTTTTTTTTTTTTTTTTCCAGCAAGTGATATAGGCAACTACAAATAAATATTTGCATTTTTGAAAATTTCTCTTTTCTGCCTCTCCTCAGGCAAAATATTTAAAACAACTTTTAACAACTTTTTATGTACACTTCCTTGCCACTGGCAGTGATATCCAAGAAAACTTTCTGCGATGGTAGAAATGTTCTATAGTCTAAACACCAGTCAGTGTGGCTAAAGGCTTTTGAAGTGTGATGAAAGAACTGAAATTTCAATTTAATTTTAATTAATTTAAATTTGATTGACCACGTGTGGCTAGATGTACTGTATCATGCAGCACTCTTCAGGAGTGCAGGTACTTTTGCCCCCTAAGATCTTCACAACATTCTCTCTGATAACCTCTACTACTACAACTCTATGTTTCACCCTTTATGCTTCTGTCACCACGATTTACTTAAGGTACTGTACACAGGAGGACTGATGCTGAAGCCCCAATACTTTGGCCACTTAATGCCAAGAGCTGACTCACTGGAAAAGACCTTGATGTTGGAAAAATTGAGGGCAAGAGAAGGGGATGACAGAGGATGAGACAGTTGGATGGCATCACTGACTCAATGGACATGAGTTTTAGCAAACTCAGGTAGATAGTGATGGACAGAGAAGCCTGGCACACTGCAGTTCATGGGGTCACAGAGAGTCAGACGTGGCTTAGCGACTGAACAACAGCAACAGTTTACATCATTTTTGTTTCTCCATCATTTCCTTCATCCTCTCCCTTCTGCCTAGAGGGCAGTTTTTTATTCTTCCACATCTTCTATCTTCTATCATTTCCCTTTTCCATCCCTCTTTATGTTTTGATATTCTGGTTCACTAGGACTCTCCCCTGACCTCCTCCTTCTTGGTTAGCACCATCCTCACTTTCTTTTCCAAAACACTTTGTGCCTCTTTCCACCATAAAACTTAAGGGAAATACAATGATCTTTTATAAGTTTGTCTCTCCCACTGTCTTATAAATTCCTTGCAGGTCATATATACCTCTATTATTTCCAAGAATCAAGACAAATAGGATCATTGAGTGAATAAGGAAGCAGCAGTCTATCCGAGAGTCTGTGGCTCAGCCATCTGTGATATGGAGGAAATTTGTGGGAAGAAGGAAATGTACCTTGAGGAAACCCCTGAAAGAACAAAAGTGGTCCACAAATGGCTAATTTTATTGCAACACTCTTCATAATAAAAAATAATTAAAGCAACTTAAAAGACCTACACTGGGAATGTGGTGTAATACACTATGCTCTACCCACTAGATGGAATATTATGCCGCTCTTAAAAACTGTAATTATGAAGACTAGGCAGTATAGGGAAAATGTTCATGCTCTGCTTAAATGAGAAAAAAAAGACCATAAAATTCCTTCTACACCAATGATTAGTACCATATAACATTATGATTGCCTCTGGGCACAAATCAACATTGAATATATAAAAATGAAAATCTTTTCATTGTAAATTGGAAGTGTGTGCTTGCTTTATTTTTTTAAAAAATAATGCCTTAACATTGCTTTGTACTAGTTTTATTTTTTTTAAAGGTGATCAAAATTCAAGAAGGTTCCCCTGAAGTAATTCATCCAGCAATGAGCTTTAAGCATGGATGTTTGAGAAACAGCAGTTGTCAGGTGTGTATCAGTGAAGTGAAGTGAAGTGAACTCGCTCAGTCCTGTCCGACTCTTTGCAATCCCATGGACTGTAGCCGACCAGGCTCCTCCATCCACGGGATTCTCCACGCAAGAATACTGGAGTGGGTTGCCATGTCCTTCTCCAGGGGAACTTCCCTACCCAGGGATCGAACCCGGGTCTCCCGCATTGCGGGCAGGTGCTTTACCCTCTGAGCCACCGGGGGACCGGTGTCTGTGAAGAGAGGAGTAAAGATACAGGCGATTAGGACTTTCAAGGGGCAGAAGGCTCTTTGTCCACTTGTCTGTAGGCGATGCTCCTGAGAACTCCGACGTGTAAAAACTGAAGCTTGGTGTGGAGGGACCAGGGCCAAGCATGAACTTAAACATTCTTCATGTGAACTGAAAAAAGACCCTGAGAATAGCGCAATACAGTAGAAGCTTATCAATATCACTTTTCATAAATATTGTATGCTGCTGCTGCTGCTGCCCAGTCGCTTCAGTCGTGTCCAACTCTGTGCGACCCCATAGACTGCAGCCCACCAGGCTCCCCCATCCCTGGGATTCTCCAGGCAAAAACACTGGAGTGGGTTGCCATTTCCTTCTCCAATGCATGACAGTGAAAAGTGAAAGTGAAGTCGCTCAGTTGTGTCCGACTCCCAGTGACCCCCATGGACTGCAGCCTACCAGGCTCCTCCGTCCGTGGGATTTTCCAGGCAACAGTACCGGAGTGGGGTGCCATTGCCTTCTCCAAAAATATTGTATAGGGAAGCCTTGTGTGCTGCAGTCCATGGGGTCACAGAGAGTCGGACACAACTGAGCAACTGAACAACGTTACAATTAATTTCCATTTACTACATCTTACTAGCTTTTCAACATGTTGTCTTTTGTCAGAGATAACTTACACCTGGACCATTAAGCAAATTCCTGCTGCCTCTCTGGTCTTACACTTGGAAGTGAGGCAGCAATGTGACTATCTCCTCAGGACCGCAAGAGAGCAGGTAGTGAGCCATCTTTCTGCCCGGAGCAAGCCCACATCAGCTGAAGAGACCAGAGATCAACCGTCAGATGCTGCTGCTGAGGAGACATTAGTAGTTACCAGGAATCAGCCAGGAATCAACCACTTTTCCACAGAGGCTTTTTCTGTGCCAGGATCACATGTTTCACTGAACTTTCATGTCTAAAACTAGTTTGATTCCTTTTATTTATTTGAGAATGATATTTAGAATTCATCATATAGATGCTAGATGGATTAATTATTAGTAAGGTTTCATTGTTTCTAGGCATTCCCAGTGGACAAAGGAGTTTGGATCTATCTGTCTATCTATCTCTCATTTCTACATACACATCTACATTTATCTCCTTATTTATCTACCCATATGAACACACATACATACACACACAAATGCGTAAAACAAGAATAAAACAAAAACATGCATTCATACTGATACTTGTGAATTTAATCAAATGCCTTGGGTTCATTCTAGCTTTTCCACCCCAATTTCTTGCATCATTTGTAACTTCTTTGTCTAATAGTAAAAAAAACAAAAAAAAACCCCCAAAAAAACCCAACAGCTCTCAATATCTACCATATACTTATTTTCTAAATCTAGCATAAACATAAAGTATTTTCAGGATTGGTAACCTATAGTTCTGTGAGAAACAAACTTCCTATCTAGAATACAATATTTGTGTATGGGTTCTTTCAGTCTTTTGTCTTACATTATCCAATCAAAATATGATTTTCCATTCTGTATAGTAATGTTATTACTTTTAGTGCAACTAAGTTCATTAATTATAGGTTGTATTTACTGAGGTTTCCCCATACATTGTTGTTGATTTATAAAGATTTTTAAGAAGTAAAATTTGCTATTTGTGATGGACAATTCTATAGGATTTGACACATGCACAGAGTTGTATACCTACCATAATGTCACAGTATAAAATAGTTCCATTTCCCTAAAAATTCCCACATGCTTCCTTTGTAGCCAACCAAATTCTTCACTTTCTATCCCTATTAACCACTGGCTTGATTTTCTTCCTAACAGTTCTGTTTTTTTTTTTTTTTAAGAATGGCATATATATTGCCAATAAACAACAACAACAATTTGCTAAGTCCTGTCTGACTCTTTTTATGACCTCATGGACTGTAGCCCACCAGGCTCCTTTGTCCATGAGATTTCCCAGACAAGAATAATAAAGTGGGTTGGCATTCCTTCCTTCAGGATATCTTCCCAACCTAGAGATCAAACCCATGTCTCCTACATTTACAGACAGAATTTTTACCACTTAGCCACCAGAGAAGCCCATTGGCAATAAATGGTATCATATTCTATGCAGCTTCTTGAGTCTGGTTTCTTATGCTTGGCAAAATGCTCTTAGATTTGTCTATTTTTTTTTTTAATGCATGTGCCAGTTTGTTTATGCATTCACCAATTGAATAATATCCATGGTATTTCTAAATTTTGGTGAGTGCAAATTATCTTCTATAAACATTCACATACAGATTTTTGTGTGAGATTTTCATTTTTCACTTTAGTAAACACCCAGAAGGAGAACTGGTGGGTCATATCATAAGTGTACGTTTAACTTCATAGCAAAAACTAAAACAAACATGCTGTACTGTATTCCACAATGTGGCTATATTCCCAGCAGCACTATTTTGCCCTTTTTTGTCTTTTGTACTCCTACTAGCACTGTAATGACTTCTAGTCACTTTGCGTCCTTGGCAGTGTTTGATATTTAATTTTTCAGCCATTCTAATAGATGTGCAGTAGTATCATTCTGCGGTTTTACTCCCCTAATGACTAATGATGTTGAGCATCTTTTCATACACCAGTTTGCCCTCTGTATTTGCTTTGATGGAGAGTCTGTTCAGATCTTTCTGTTTTTTTTTTACTACTAAGTTTTAATTGGACTGTTCATTTTATTGCTGAGTTTTAGGAGACCTTAATGTATCTTGAATAGAAATTTTTTTTCAGAAGTATAATTTGCAAATACTTTCTTTCAGTCTATAGCTTGCCTTTTCATTCTCTCAATAGTGAGTTCTGTAGAACAAACATTTTAAATTTCATAAAGTCCAATTTATTTTTTTCTTCAATGGATCATGTTTATATCAAAAAAATTCTGCCTAAAACTAATAATGATTTTCTCCTTCATTTTGTTCTAGAAGGTTAATAGTTTTAGATTTTATACTTAGAGCTATAATCCGTTTTGTGTTTATTTTTGTGCATGTTGCAAGCTATGGATACAAAGTCATTAATTTGCACATGAATATCCAACTGTTCACCACTATTTGTTGAAAAGACTGTCCTTTCTCCATTGATTGCCTTTCTGCCATTGTTACAAGTCAATTGATAATATTTGGGTATGCCTATTTCTAGGTCTTCTATTCTGCTTCATTGATTAATTAATCATTAATTTCACCAATGCCATGCTGTCTTGATTATGGTAGCTTTATAGCAACGTTCAACTTTATTGGTCACTAGGGAAATGTGAAGTAAAACCATAATGCGATACCACTGTCCACTCACCAGAACTAAAACTGACAAAACTGAACACTGAATGTGGGCGATCATGTGGAAAAGCCAGTCACTCCTACATTGTTGTCTACTGTGTAAAATGTACAGCCACTTTGTAACATGATCTGGCCAACCTTTATAAAACTGAGCACTGGAATTATCCCAGAAATTCCAGATTTAGATATTTATTCTATAGAAATAAAAACATATGTCCACAAAAAGACTTACAAAAGAATATTATTGTGCCCAGCACCCCTCCCTGCCCCGATAATAACCCAAGCTTGCAGAAAGGCAGTTGAGGCTTCAGGGAACAGGATGAGGGTAACCAAGGTGTCGGACTACAGTGGGAAAAAGGAAGCTTCAGAGGACAGCGATCAGGAGGTGGCAACGAAAATAACAGATTCCAAAACAAGGGCAGAAGTGGCGTTTTAATAAAGCATTCAGACAATAATTTGATGTAGAGGATTTATGTGGCAAAAACAGAACTATGTTCAGCAACACAGAACTGAACATAATTTTTCATACAAAGTTAAAAGCACATTGTATTTCCTTCCTGATTACTTGCCTGACTACTTCCTTCAAGAGAGACAACCTTCATCTAAATTATTTCATCTGATTGATGATTGTCATTTATAAATTTATTGCTATTTCTTTTCGCAGGTATTCCTTTGGAAAAGGTATGTGGATTCATTACATATTCTAATGTATTGTTTATAGATTATAAGTGAAGTGAAGTCACTGCAGCCTACCAGGCTCCTCTGTCCATGGGATTTTCCAGGCAATAGTACTGGAGTGGATTGCCATTTCCTTCTCCAGGGGATCTTCCTGACCCAGGGATCGAACTCAAGTCACCAGCATTGCAGATAGATGCTTTACCGTCTGAGCCACCAGGGAAGTCCAAAGATTATAAGATAAAGTCAAACATATATCTGCTGATACTTTCTAAGTTGATCTGTCTTTATACTTAGAAATGTCTCTTGATAGTAGGCTTCTCTGGTGACTCAGATGGTAAAGAATCTGCCTGTAATGCAGGAGACCCATGTTCGATCCATGGGTTGGGAAGATTCCCTGGAGAAGGAAAGAGCACCCACTCCAGTATTCTTGCCTGGAGAATTCCATGGACAGAGGAGCCTGGCAGGCTATAATCCATGGGGTTGCAAAGAGTTGGACATGACTGAGTGACTATCTGATAGTTTCTGACTATCAGAAACAGTCCAAGGTTTTTCAATAGGCAAATTAAACAAACCATGTAAAATGGAATTGTGCTTATGCTCAGTCGTATCTGACTCTTTGCAACCCTGTGGACTATAGCCTGCCAGGTTCCTCTGTCCGTGGAGTTTTCCAGGTAAGAATACTGGAGTAGGTTGCCATTTCCTCCTCCAGGAGATCTTCCCTACCAAGAGACCAAACCCATATCTCCTGTATCTTCTACATCAGCTGGCAGATTCTTTACAACTGTGCCCTGGGAAGCCCTGTATAATGGAATTTGTTGTTCAGTCGCTCAGTTGTGCCCCATTCTTTGCGACCCCCATGGACTTCAGCATGCCAAGTTTCCCTGTCCTTCACCACCTTCTGGAGTTTGTTCAAACTCAGGTCCATTGAGTCAGTGATGCCATCCAACCATCTTGTCCTCTGTCATCTCCTTCTGCCTTCAATCCGTCCCAGATCAAGTTTTTTCTAATGAGCCAGCTCTTCCCATCAGGTGGCCAAAGTATTACAGCTTCAGCTTCAGCATTAGTCCTTCCAATGAATATTCAGGGTTGATTTCCTTTAGGATAGACTGGTTGGTCTTCTCCAACACCACAGTTCGAAAGCATCAATTCTTCAGCGCTCATCCTTCTTTATGGTCCAACTCTCACATCTGTATATGACTACTGGAAAAAACATAGCTTTTACTATATAGACCTTTGTCAGTAAAGTAATGTCTCTGCTTTTTAATATACTATGTTTGACATAGCTTTTCTTCCAAGGAATACTCAACAATAAAAGCAACGAACTACTCCCGTTACACGTTGAGTGAAATAAGCCTTATCCAAGACTACATATTGTAGGATTCCATTTATATGGGTTCTGGAACAAGCAATGTTAATTTACGGTGCATAAAAAGAAAATCACAGCAGTGATTGCCTGGTTAGGTAGGATGGTATAGAGGTTGACTGGGAGGAGGCATAAAGGAAATTCCTACAGGGATGATAATGTTCTGCATCTGAATCAGGGTTTGAGCTGCACAGGTATGTGCTCTTGACAATACTTACTGCATGGTGCACTTGGAATTTTACTAGGAAAGGAAAAAATACTTACTGTTCCCTTAGGAAGATGTCTGGAAGTAGATAGTTCCAGGGATTTATGTATCAATGATATTATGAAAGATCCAGGTCCTTTCTTTCCTTCTATTTTGCTGCCTTCCAAAGCTGGCTTTCTGTTTTCATCCTCATGGCCTTACGATCAACATGGCAGTCCTAATGGTGTGTTGCGTGGCACCTTGATTAAGTCTGTGAGCCACAGAGACAAATAGGAGCTGAATTTTAGTCTTTCTACATATTGATCCTGTGGTCTTGGACATACTTCTTAACTTTGCAAAGTCTAAGCTACCTAACTCTAAAGTGCAGCTAATCATATCTGCTCCATAGAGCTGCTGTGAAGTTTAAATGAGATAACCATGTGAAGTACTTCTTAAAGAACAGCATTTTTTTTTTTTTTTGGTAGAAAAATGTGTAGATGAGATCAAACTATAGTATCCTTACAGGGGTTTTTTAAGAATTCATGTTGCTTTCAGTTTTGCTTAGCTGGCATTCAGGTTTTTAGAAAACTACTACTGCAATGTATAAATAGTACAGTTGACCATTGAACAATGTGGGGGTTAGAGGTACAGTCAAAAACTTCTGACACCCCAATAACTTAACTACTAATAGCCAGCTATTAACTTGAAGCCTTACTGATGACATAAAAAGTCAATTAACACATATTTTGTATGGCATATGTATTATATGCCATATATATTTTTACAACAAAGAGACCTAGAGAAAAGAAAGTGTATCAAGAAAATCATAAGGGAAAATACACTTACAGTTCTGCACTGTATTTATCAATATGATAAATTTATATCATTTGTTTACAAGATGAATTGACTGTCAGTACTTACATCAATATTATCTCACATGATACACTAGATGTTACACATATTACTAACATTAGACATCAAAAACAAAGATATGTGAAAAAGAAATTTATATTTATTCAAAGGTATAAGGATTCATGCCCTGATAACGAAGCAACAGCAAAATGATTGCTTTATGTTAGTCCAGTGCGTTGCTTCATGGTAAGCTAGCCTATACCCTGAATAAATCATTATAAAATTTTTGGGGCATACAGTATCATAGTCATAAGACAGTACTATAAACATTGGTACTTTTTTTTTTAAGCCGCTTACTTGTGATGCTAGGCTGATATGAAATTTCTTAAATTATGAGAGAGACAGGCATACTGTATGGCAGGGGCCCCCAACCTACAGGATCTAATTCTAGATGATCTGAGGTGGAACTGATGTAATAATAATAGAAATAAAGTGCACAACAAATGTAATGTTCTTGAATCATCCTGAAACCATCCTTCCCACTCCAATCCGTGGAAAAATTGCCTTCTACAAAAGCGGTCCCTGGTGCCAAAAAAGTTAGGGACCACTGCTGTTTGGTAAGGTAATTAACTGAAAGCAAAAGTTATGAAATAGTAGCAAAACTAATACATTATTAATTTTGCATTAAATATCTCTCATCTTCAGCCTATATGAGGACAGACTATCCTGTACAAGTCTTGCACATGATGTACACGATGAATATTTAGGTCATGATGATAATGACACAGAAACCTCTCATACAGTGCTTACTGTACAGTCACTAGATTTTCAAACAATGCCTCTCACACACATACACAGCAGATATGTTTATTAATATTATCTGTATGGTATGATGATTGTTTACTATTAAATGCAAGAGGATCATCTTCAAGATCTTCATCCTTATCATCTTCACGTTGAGTAGTTTGAGGAAGAGAAAGAGGAGAGACTGGTCTTGCTGAGTCAGGGGTCACAGAGGTGGGAGAGGAGGAGGAGGTGGAAGGGGAGACAGGAGAGACAGGCACACTTCCTGTCATTTCATGGAAATCCATCATAATCTCTGTCTGACTCTATTGCTTTTGTATTTCTTTTCAGATGCTTCTACACGTTACTAATCTTTCTTTCACCATTTGCTTTAGCTTCAGTGTCCATATCATAGAAGGGTCCCTGTTGTAAAAGAAGTCTAAAGCAGTCTTGAACAGTTGAAACTCTTCTGCCAGACTGTAGGATATCTATTTGTTCTCTGGCACTTCTTCTTCTATGTCCTTTTCCTCATCGCCTGCACTGGTTTGGAAGCACTCATTTTTATCAGGTCATCTTCTATTAATTTCTGGTGCGGTGTCTATTCACTCCTGAATTTCTTGAAGATTCATATCTAAAACCCTCACCAACACCCTCATATTTTTTGGTTATATTCAGTCTCTTTCTCAATTTTCTTGATTGCCTCTGTTATAAATTCTTTGAAGCCATACACAACATCTGGACATGGCAAGAATTTACTGTTTTGGGCTTGTCGCTGTTCACAGCTTTTTCCATAACAATGATGACACCTTTGATGGTGTGATCCTTCCAGACCTTCATGATGTTCTATTGGAGTTCTCTTCCATAGTGTTGTTGATGATCCTTTTACAATACCATGTGGAATGAGCCTCAAAGGTCCTGTGACTCCCTAATCTAGCGGCTGCTTTAGAGACATTGTGTTTGAGGATGAGCAGACCACTTTGACCCCTTCGGTGTTGAGCTCATAAAGTTCTGCATGACTACGGGCATTGTCCAAGGAAAACAGATGGAAAGGACCATAGATAGAAACAATCCAGAAAAAACAATCCAGCACTTCTTGTTGTTCAACCAAAAGACTGGCAGCTGACAGTGTCTTTTCCTTCAAGGGTCACACATAAGCAGCTTTGTAGATCAGGGCAGTTGCAGAACTGATCATAAACCGGACTGTATTTGTACAGAACAGTAGCATTAGACTCTTCCTTCCTGCCTTAAATCCTGGTGCTCGTTTATCTTCTGTACTAATAGATACCTTTTGTGGCACTTTATTTTTCCAGAACAGGACATTTTTTTCTGTATTAAAAACCTGTCTAGGAAGATATCCTTTCTCCCCAGTGATTCTCTTAATGACATCTGGGAACTCATCCTGCATAAGTTAGCCGTCTTCCAACTTGGTCCAGGGTGATGAACGAGGGTAAAGTTGCCCTAGAGTGAAAATCACTCTATCAAACACACTCTGATATAACTTAATTCCAGTTTAGCTCAAGACTGTACCCTCTACTCCAAATATCTACTTTTAGATTGGTAGAATCATTCCCTGAGACTTAACATCATTATTCACAAAGTCTGCTTTCATAAAGCAATTCATTTTTTAAGGTGGAATGGGAGGTCAAGGGATAGAAAAATAGAGTGAAAAGCAAAATCACTATAAGTAAACAGCTTAAGTAGGTGCTTCCCCTCACTTAGTTAGTTAGTTCAGTCGCTCAGTTGGGTCCGACTCTTTGCGACCCCATGAATTGCAGCACGCCAGGCCTCCCTATCCATCACCAACTCCCGGAGTTCACCCAGACTCACGTCCATCGAGTCAGTGATGCCATCCAGCCATCTCATCCTCTGTTGTCCCCTTCTCCTCCTGCCCCCAATCCCTCCCAGCATCAGAGTCTTTTCCAATGAAAAGTCTTTCCCCCTCACTTACATAAGGACGAATGTACACCATGATGTCTGCTTGGCTCCATCAGGCCCTGTACAGAATCCGGAAAGGCCCCAGAGCCTCGCTGGCTGGCTTACACAGTAAGTTGGGTTCTTATTTTATAACTCTGATTCTTTCTCATGTCTCAGCTCAAGGGCTCAGAGATCAAAGAGGAAACCTCCCTTGCTGGATACCAGCTCTACGTGGGTTCAACCGAGCTAAGTTGCTTTTCAGTTCCAGGCTGCTCCCATTGTCACACGACTGCAAATCCTCCCCAGGGGCCAAGTGTGGGGCGAGCTGACCTCAGCTACCCTGTGAGTTAGTCTCCAAAGCAGGCAGGCTGAGGTCACCCTTCACCCTGGCTTCCCGAACAATCATTCAGCGGTCTCCCAGCGAGAGCAGGGAACAGCTATAGTTAGATTTTTCATTTAAAATTTGGCACCGCCTGCAGTCATTCGCTTTCCTTCCAACGACGGTTGCCATTATATTAAAAAGAGTAAATTTGCTGCTGCATTACTTACTGCCCAGAAAATCCAGCTGAAACCTGCTCCTGCCAAATCCGCAGTTTCAATGCAAGGCCAGAGACTTTAAATAGCTCCTGCGAGTGAGGATTTTCTGCTCTCTAAAAAAATAAAAAAAATAAAAAAAATAAATTTTATTTTGATAAAGCCTCAGTTTGAAGGATTGGACATGGACCATTAGAAACAGAAAATGGTTGTCCCTCTCTCTCAATTTCTGACCACCCCATTTGCCTAATTCTCAAAGACAAATTCTCCTCAGAGTGGTGGTACTTGGTGGTTTTGATCAGAGTGAGGGGATTTTTCTTTACTTACATTTAGCCAGAAGTCCCTCAAGTCTTCTTTTAGAGGCCCGTCCTCCACACTTAAAATGTTTATACCTACAGGCTCACAAGTATACAAAGCTATTAAAAAAAACAACAGTGGAAAGAGAGAAGTGAAAAAAAAGGAAGTTCTCAGAAGGTCCCCAGATTGGGTAGTGGCCTCCTTCTCCTGAGATTTTATGTGATTCCCTTTACTTATTTCATAGTGCTGCAAACAAGAAAGCAGGAAAGTATAGAAGTGAGTTTTTTTCTTTTTCCTTTCCTATTCATTTTTCTAGCTCCAACTTATCATGGACCTAAACCATTTCAGAAGTTTGAATAGATGTTGAATGGTGACACAGGGAAAATAAGAAACTGATAGCAGAATGCATTATTTTAATAACTGTGTAATTTTGTAGAAGTTTGACGGTTTGCAGTTAGTAGGATATATGCCCTTTTTCTTAAAATATCTTCAGAGATCAAGTCTGAAAGCTTGATTGTCTAACTTGCTTACAATTTGGAAGTTTTGGTAATCACACCTTACCTTGCTTCTAATGGTATGATGTGCTGGGGAGAGGATCTTGACACCTATAACAGTAAGCATATAAAGATGTTTCCACCCCCACTGTGGCATCTACAGGGAATTCTGCTAAAACGTTTTGAGAAGTTCTAACCTTTCAGAGGTTCCTTTCATCCAGAAATTTTAGTTTACCTTCCTGAGACCACATAGACCAGATTGAATACCTTTTCACAAGATACTATTTAAAGACTCTATTTTTCCCTCCCTTGGAATATTGTAGCATCTTGGATAAACACCCTATCACTCAGTCATATATAATACCATGGCTTGTGCACCCCTTTTTACTGGGGTGGTGGTTCCCTCCCTGTGTTTGGGTATGCTTTGTCTGGTCTATTTCTTAGAGGAATGTCCTTGGGCTGCAGGAGACTCTTGTCGACAGGTGAAAACTGGTGCATCTGGGAATTTATTGCTCATCCTCAAGGCTTTTGGCCAAGAAATCACAGATGGGAAGTTTGAAAACCCAGGTCAGTGACAAAGTTGTCTCAATTCTGGATAACTCTGAGGTCTCTCACTTGAAAGCTTCCCTGCAGAGCCAGGTAAAATTGAGGTTTAAAGTACCTCCTGCTCAGCGTCCTCTCCCTCCCTGTCCTGCTTCCAAGAAATCTTCCTCATCCATCTTCTCAGAGCCCTTCCTTAATAAATCACTTTCACATTAGTCCTCATTTTAGAATCTGCTTCTTGGTAACTGAAGACAGTGTATCTTCCTCTTAATAAGGAACAATCAAAACAAACATTACTCCATGAGTGGGCTAATCAGTATACCGTAAAATAGAACTAACTGCTTGTTTATTCGAGGCACTGTAATCAGAGCAATGTGATGAAACTGTGACTATTACGGAAGGGAAATCCAGACTCTGTAATCGAGGGATTTAGGTTTTAGCCCTCATCAACTAATGAAAAAAACAGACCTCCCTTGATAAAAGCTTTATACATTCAGTGAAAGGGTGGTCTAGAAGCAATATGCCAGTTAACACAGGGAGAAGACAAGACAGACATCCTGTAGGAGGTAAATTAAATTATTTGGAGTTTGAATTTATATAATCTGGATGTTCCAGTTATTCCTAAGGCAAGAAACAAACATAAAATATGTTCTTAGAGAATCCTACTTCCGGCTATGATAGAACATATTAAATATGGCTCAACCTTTTGCCAGAACAATTATATAAGTGAAGAAAGTATTCAAAATAGCTAGATGCTATTTAGATGTAGGAAGACTGGCAGTGCAGGTTTATGATTCTTAAGAGAATGAACTCAAGGAAAGGGGGCCCTTGGATCACGAAGTCTTTCTCTCCGGGGGACACTTCCAGGTGGCTGCACAGATGGAGGACCATTAACAAAGCGTGCTGACTCAGAAGATGAATGCGCAGAGACAGACAAATACAATATGATGTCACTCACATGAGGAATCTAAACAAATGATATAAGCAAACTTATTTACAAAACAGAAAGACTCAGAGACAAAGAAAACAAACTGATGGTTCTCAAAGGTGATTGTGGAAGAGGGGACGATAAATTAGGAGTTTTGAGATTAAAATATATACTGCTATATATAAACTAGATAACCAACAGGATGTAGTGTATACCACAGGGAACTCTGCTCAGTATCTTATTCTAACATATAAAGGAAAAAATCTAAAAGAGAATATATACATATATATGTATATATAAAAGAATCTGTTTGCAGTACAGGAGACCCAGTTTCAATCCCTGAGTTGGGAAGATCCCCTGGAGAAGGGGATGGCAACCCACTCCAATATTCTTGCCTGCAGAATTCCGTGGACAGAGGCACCTGGTGGGCTACAGTCCATGGGGTTGCAAAGACATGACTGAGTGACTAAGCACATGTATGTATGTGTGTGTGTGTATATACACACACATATAACTGAATGTTATATGTATGGAGAAGAGAAAGGCTACCCACTCCAGTATTCTGGCCTGGAGAATTCCATGGACTGTATAGTCCTTGGGGTTGCAAAAAGTAGGACACGACTGAGCGACTTTCACTTTCACTTTTTGTTTTCACAAAAAACTGACACATATACATATAACTGAGTACATATACCTGAATATATATACATACACACATATACATATAATTGAATCACTTTGCTGTATACCTGAAATTAACACAGAATTGTAAATCAGCTATATTTCAAATTTAAAAATTAGGAAAAAGAAGATAGATGTTAAAGTAAATGATCATGAGGAGAGCTGGCATTTGTGAAGCAGGATAATCAAAAGTAAAGCGAGCTCACATAGGACTTCCCTGGTGGTTCAATAGTTAGGACTCCATGCTTCCAATGCAGAAAGTGCAAATCCGATCCCTAGTGGGGGAACTAAGATCACACATGATGCCATAGCACAGCCAAAAAAAAGAGAAAGCGAGAGAGAGCTTCCAGAGATGTAGCTGCTGCTGAAAACTGTGAAGTGAAAGTCGTTCAGTGGTGTCCAACTCTTTGTGTCCCCATGGACTATACAGTCCATGGAATTCTCCAGGCCAGAATTCTGGAGTGGGTAGCCTTTCCCTTCTCCAGGGCATCTTTCTAACCCAGGGATCAAACTCAGGTCTTTCACATTGCAGGTGGATTCTTTACCAACTGAGCCACAAGGGAAGCCCAAAAGCTGTAAAAGTGTCCCCCTAAGTTTTCATCTGAAATATAAGCTTTGTATTCTTAGGGTAGGTTTCTGTGAAGTCAGACAAAGAATACTTAAAGGGGGAAATATAAAACAGCTACTAGGAAGCTGCAGGCTACCAACTCTTGAAGCTCACTGGAGATGCTGAGACAGCAGCCCTTGCTGGATGACCTCAGGGAACACCCTAGAAACTGAGCCAACAGAGAAATTCCCGTTCAACCCACAGAGCTGTTCAAACCTAGAACTGAAATGAGAACGAACAGAGAAGACAACCAAGTGGACATGGCTATGCCTTCTCAAATCAGGCACTGTAGATGAGAAATGCATGCATATTTGACTTCCTTTTGACTTCACATGTATAAAATCACAATTATTTTCATTAAAGTTGTCTGACAACCAAAGATACTGGTAGAAGTCCCCTCTTCTTAGTAACTTTAACATCAGATTTTCTGATAGTACACAGTAAGCTATGACCACTGGATATGAGAATACCGGGGTCTCATTTCACACAACTTCAAGTGCAGTGAACTTTTAAGTCATAAACTGTGCTGTACACATGACAATAGCTTCTGTTCATTTCTCTTAATGTGACTTTTGATGCAGCATACCCCATCCCTTTGTCAAACGTGAGGTGAAAATAGGAATAAAAGAATGCAGGTGAGTAGAACATATAAAGATATACCTGGGAAATTATATATATATATATATATATATATATATATATATATATATATATATATATATGCCACATATATTTTCAATGTACATAATATATTCAGTCTATAGTTCCAAAAATCAAGTTTTGTTTTTTTTTTCTTTAGTAATTTATCAGTGCTGGGTTGGGCTTTAATTTTTAAACTTTTCAGTGGAACTCTGAAATCAGCTTGAAGAGAATAATGTGTCAGTATAATAGGTATATTGGGGCTTCCCTGGTGGCTCAGAGAATAAAGCATCTGCCTGCAATGTGGGAGACCTGGGTTCGATCCGTGGGTCAGGAAGATCCCCTGGAGAAGGAAATGGCAACCCACTCCAGTATTCTTCCCTGGAAAATCCCATGGACAGAGAAGCCTGGTAGGCTATAGTCCATTCGGTCACAAAGAGTCAGAAACCACCGAGCGACTTCACTTTCACTTTTTCATGCGTAATATTCAGTTTCATGCATAATATTCAGATACTCAGTCGTATCTGACTCTTTGCGACCCCATGAATCGCAGCACGCCAGGCCTCCCTGTCCATCACCAACTCCTGGAGTTCACTCAGACTCAAGTCCATCGAGTCAGTGATGCCATCCAGCCATCTCATCCTCTGTCGTCCCCTTCTCCTCCTGCCCCCAATCCCTCCCAGCATCACAGTCTTTTCCAATGAGTCAACTCTTCGTGTGAGGTGGCCAAAGTACTGGAGTTTCAGCATCAGCATCATTCCCTCCAAAGAAATCCCAGGGCTGATCTCCTTCAGAATGAACTGGTTGGATCTCCTTGCAGTCCAAGGGACTCTCAAGAGTCTTCTCCAACACCACAGCTCAAAAGCATCAATTCTTCGGTGCTCAGCCTTCTTCACAGTCCAACTCTCACATCCATACATGACCACAGGAAAAACCATAGCCTTGACTAGACGGACCTTTGTTGGCAAAGTAATGTCTCTGCTTTTGAATATGCTATCTAGGTTGGTCATAACTTTCCTTCCAAGGAGTAAGCGTCTTTTAATTTCATGGCT
Organism: Bos indicus x Bos taurus; assembly: GCF_003369695.1. Lineage (NCBI taxonomy): Eukaryota > Metazoa > Chordata > Mammalia > Artiodactyla > Bovidae > Bos > Bos indicus x Bos taurus. Next base: position 59,051,517 of record NC_040089.1, read on the forward strand.
GCAGTCACCATCTGCAGTGATTTTGGAGGCCCCAAAAATAAAGTCTGTCACTGTTTCCACTGTTTCCCCATCTATTTCCTATGAAGTGATCGGACCGGATGCCATGATCTTCATTTTCTGAATGCTGAGCTTTAAGCCAACTTTTTCACTCTCCACTTTCACTTTCATCAAGAGGCTTTTGAGTTCCTCTTCACTTTCTGCCATAAGGGTGGTGTCATCTGCATATCTGAGGTTATTGATATTTCTCCCAGCAATCTTGATTCCAGCTTGTGTTTCTTCCAGTCCAGCGTTTCTCATGATGTACTCTGCACAGAAGTTAAATAAGCAGGGTAATAATATACAGCCTTGACGTGATCCTTTTCCTATTTGGAACCAGTCTGTTGTTCCATGTCTAGTTCTAACTGTTGCTTCCTGACCTGCATACAGGTTTCTCAAGAGGCAGGTCAGGTGGTCTGGTATTCCCATCTCTTTTAGAATTTTCCACAGTTTATTGTGATCCACACAGTCAAAGGCTTTGGCATAGTCAATAAAGCAGTAATGGATGTTTTTCTGGAACTCTCTTGCTTTTTCTATGCTCCAGCAGATGTTGGCAATTTGATCTCTGGTTCCTCTGCCTTTTCTAAAACCAGCTTGAACATCTGGAAGTCCACAGTTCATGTATTGCTGAAGCCTGGCTTGGAGAATTTTAAGCATTACTTTATTAGCATGTGAGATGAGTGCAATTGTGTGGTAGTTTGAGCATTCTTTGGCATTGCCTTTCTTTGGGATTGGAATGAAAACTGACCTTTTCCAGTCCTATGGCCACTGCTGAGTTTTCCAAATTTGCTGACATATTGAGTGCAGCACTTTCACAGCATCATCTTTCATAGCATCATCTTTCAGGATTTGAAATAGCTCAACTGGAATTCCATCACCTCCACTACCTTTGTTCGTAGTGATGCTTTCTAAGGCCCACTTGACTTCACATTCCAGGATGTCTGGCTCTAGGTGAGTGATCACACCATCATGATTATCTGGGTCGTGAAGATCTTTTTTGTACAGTTCTTCTGTGTATTCTTGCCATCTCTTCTTAATATCTTCTGCTTCTGTTAGGTCTATACCATTTCTGTCCTTTATCGAGCCCATCTTTGCATGAAATGTTCCCTTGGTATCTCTAATTTTATTGAAGAGATCTCTAGTCTTTCCCATTCTGTTGACAAGCTTAATATATTTACAGGTATATATTCCTTGATACGACATGGACTCTTCAATCACAGCTTGTATTTACTAGGCATTTAGAAAAGATTTGTAAGTTTTTTAAGGAGAGAAGAAACACAGAGGGAAGTATGGAAACAACTCACTGCCTTATTCATCATTAATAGAAAACAATTATCAACCTCATTGATTAATATTTATATTTAAATATTTATTGAAACCCTGAACTTATTCTCTAGATATATATAGCCAATATAGCTGACCAACTGCCTTATAATCAGACCAAGTAAACATATAACAGGCCATATTGATAAAGCTTTAATTAGGTACAATTAACCTTTATATTCAGAGAAGGCGATGGCACCCCACTCCAGTACTCTTGCCTGGAAAATCCCGTGGATGGAGCAGCCCAGTAGGCTGCAGTCCATGGTGTCGCTCAGAGTCGGACACGACTGAGCGACTTCACTTTCACTTTTCACCTTCATGGATTGGAGAAGGAAATGGCAACCCACTCCAGTATTCTTGCCTGGAGAATCCCAGGGACAGGGGAGCCTGGTGGGCTGCCATCTATGGGGTCAAACAGAGTCAGACACGACTGAAGCGACTTAGCAGTAGCAGTAGCAACCTTTATATTTATTTTTTTCATAACTCTTACAGAAACATTTTTTATGCTATCAATAAACATGTGTATCTGTATTGCTAAAGCTTTAAAGAAATCAAACCTACTAAATGATCAATTATAACACTGTTTGGTGAGCTAACAATTTAAGTATGTAGGTATGAAGCATACTGAGAGGTTGCATGTATGTACATACACACACACAATTACACATACACACACACATACTTTTTTTTTTTTTTTTTTTTTAATTGGTGCTACCTCCCAGTCATCTGGAAAACTAGTCTGGTCCAGCCAGCTACCCCTTGTCCCAGCCTGCTTTGGGGGACTGGCATGGAGTGAGAGGCCACCTTCTGAGTGTACTGCGGCCCATGCACTCCCGCAGGGAAAGGAAGGCACTCAGAAACTATGTAAACCCCTGCCTCCGGATATAGGAGTGGGGGCGGGTGGCAGCCCTCCTGGGACCTCCCAGCCCCAGGCAATGCAGGGGCTAGGTTGCTGGAATGGCCAGGCCAGGCAGGCCCCAGCTTGCCCTACTCCAAAGCACTGCACTGCTCTCCCAGGAGACACCAGGGACTTCTTTTCTAACTGGGGGAAGGGGCAGGGTCCGGGTGGAGCCACACAGCCACCTCCAGCCCTTTGCTGCGGAGGCTCCAGAGATCACCCTGCTTGCAAAAGTTATGTCTGGCCTCCAACTCTAGCCAGGCTGTACCCTGGGGACATTAACTAAAGATAAGAAGGGGTGGGAGGGCAAACTGGAATGTTGGGGGAACAGGGTGGGTTGAGTTTTGCATTTGTTGTTGTCTAGTTGCTAAGTCGTGTCCCAATTCTTTGTGGCTCCATGGACTGTAGCCTGTAGGAGCCCGCCAGGCTCCTCTGTCCAGGGGATTTTCCTGGCAAGTATACTGGAGTGGGTTGCCATTTCCTACTCCAACACATACATTTTTTTTAAAGGATTATCTCACATGACTGAGGAGGCTGCAGGTCTGAAACCTGTAGGGCAGGGTAGCTAGAAACCCAGACAGGAGTTGGTGTTGCTGCAGTTTTGAGGGAGAATTTCTTCCTCACCTGTTGACCTGTAAAACTAGAAAATAGAGACTTGCTTCCAAAATACAGTGGTGGGACAGAATAGGACAGAATATTCCTAGTCAATATTCAAAAATTCTCCAGATTCTACCCACTACCCAATCCTAAAGCCACTTCACATTTTAAATGATTTCCAACAGTAGTGCCCATTTCTCAGTACCAAAGTCTGTGTGAATGTCTTAGAGCTGTTACAGCAACATATCAAAACCTAGGTGACAATAGAGGCAGAGATTAGAGTGATACATCTGTTAGGTAGGTAGAATAGGGAAAAGGAGTCCAAAATGGCAGTGGCTAAAAGACAAGGAAGGTACAGACCAGAGTGAAGACTTCAGGCAGAATAAATAGAACAAACAGCATTCCTGGCTAAGCCCAATTTGCATAGGGCAGGCCCAGGTGGAGGAAAAAACATATAAAAGGAGGAGCCAAAGCGCTTTCTCTTGGACTCTCTCCCGCGTGCATGCGCTCTTTCTCTCTCTCTCTTACTTTCTCTCTCTCTCACTCTCCTGCTATCTTCTAAATAAAATAGAGCTGTAACACTGATTTGCCTAAGAGCTATAACACGATTTGTCCAAGACCCAAGAGCTGTGACGCACTGAAAGCTTTAATGTCCATCGCTCCAAATCTTTGTTGTGACGAGACAAAGAACCGAGGAACATACACTTGCGTGACACATCTATAAGCCAAGGGTCAAGAATGCAAGCAACCTCCAGAAGCTAGAAGCAGCTTGGAAAAGTTCTTCTGAAAGGGCATGATGGGGAACCCAGCCCTGTGGACACCTTTATTTTGAATTCTAGTCTCTAAAACTGTGAGAATGAGTTTCTATTGTTAAACCACCCAGTTCGGTACTTGTTACAGCAGCCACAACAAACTAATACACTGTTAAATCTTGCTTTTTCTTTCTCTTGTATATTCAACATGTTTATGTTCTTCAGCTACTTCTCTTTTGCTCTTCAACTTTGGAAAGCCATTAAGTTGATTTTTTTTTAACTCTTTCTTTCTCCAATTTCCTAATTGCCAATGTATAATAGTATATTCTCAGCTCAGCATTTGTACCAATTCCTTTCCTAACACTTAATCTTGTATATGCAAAATCTTCCTAAAAGGAAAATCCTTCATATGTTCTACTACTAGCTCAGCAGTGCTGAAGCCAGACATGGTTCACCTGAAGACCAGATGTAGCAATATTGCTACATAGACTTTACCAGGATGTATCGTTCACATTGCAAGGATTCGAATTGATACGTTCATCAAGCATTTATCTTGCGTCCACTACATTGAAGATACTAGCTAGTCACTGGACAGAAGAACATCAGAAGGTTTAATAAATGTTTTAGTGAAGAAAAAAATAATCTAAATTATATTGACATTAGTAATTGTCTCACTTTGCCAAGAGCCAACCTTCTCCCAAACAGTAGCCAGGCTAGTAATGGCCCAGTCCCAGTTTCCTTCTCTTTCTTACTTTTCTACTGAGTCACTGAGACCCCAGCATGTCCCACAACTCACTCACTACAAAGCCAACCTCTGTCATTCACCACCTGTGTGACTTGCTTTGAATTCTCTGTACTGCAAATATAACAGTTCCAAAACTTCCATGAAAATACATTTGATGACCCAGAGTTATTCTGACGATTCAAAATGATAGCCTATCTTGTGAAAATACAACATGATAACTTAATTATTATTACTGCTGCAATCTAATGGGGAAGAGCTGTGGAGCAATTATTTCCAGGTTCACAGAAAATATACATACTTGTAATCAGCTTGAGTAGTATCTTTCCTGCCACCTTGACTCTTGTCTAACTTTGGTATTCATTTAGGAAACTAAAATACAGTTTATGCTGGTCAGCTCTAGTGTCTCTAGAGTTTACATCATGGGAAAAAAAGTGTCCTAAGGCAATGAAAGGTAAGTTCCTCTTGAGAATACAAGAAAAGATCACTTCCTACTTGTGGATAAAGGCACCATTCAGCTAGCTGTTCACTCTGCTTCCAGATTCCTTCACTTGTTACTTCCCATTTATTGAGCAAGAACTCCTCTGGGTTTGGCCTTTGTTTTGCCTGTAAACAGTAGAAGAAGATTCATTATTTAGCTTGTTCTTTGTCACTACCTGTGACCTTAGGTGTTTCAAAATAAGTTGACGAGTCAGCTATGTCTTAACAACCTTGCTTACAGTTGGTAACCTCACTGTTTTCTTCCAATCTTATCATGCTAAGGTGGTAGGACAAAGTCAGACAATGGTGTGGATTCCATTTCTACAACATAGCAGCTGTACATTCTTTTGGGTAAATGAATTAATCTCTCTGAGGCTCAGTTTCCTCAGTGTAAAGTGAGAGAAATAAGGACAAGATAAAGTAATCAGATGAAGAGTTACCACATGATATGGCTGATGAAATGATCACGCTTATTATTTTTATTTATTCTTCAGTGGTCATTGTGTTTGTTTACCATGATATTTTTTAGTCAAACCAATCATATATATGTGGAATTGGGGAGAAAGAGACAAGTGCCATTGAATACAGAACAGGGTGCTGAGCATGGCGACAGTTGGCTGTACTTAATGTGCATGCTGTCTGCCCTTGAGATGGCCAGCATTAGTTGGTCCCTGACCTTGACCTCAGATGACCCATTCCTGGATACTTCCTTTCCTATCAGTCCTTCCTTCAGCTATTTTTTTTTTTTTTTAGTGTGACTTTCCTTTTTAAACATATCTTACAAAGTAAGTTAATAGAGCAATTATTTATTTTACCAGTAGAAAAGGATAGTGTGAAGCAGTACAAGGAAGATTGTAACATCTATCTTCTTGTTCAATCACTCAGTTGTGTCTGACTCTTTACAACCCCATGGACTGCAGCATGCCAGGATTCCCTGTCCTTTACTATGTCCTAGAGTTTGCTCAGACTCATGTCCATTGAGTCAGTGATGGCATCTTAGCATTTTAGAAGAGAAATAATCTGGATTTGGAATCTAATTCTGCTACTTAGTAGTGTTATGACCTTGAACAAGCTACTTATTTCCCTGAATTTTGGATTCTTGACAAAAAAAAGGCTATAATTTTATCTGTCTGAACTGGTTTTTGAAAGGAAAAAATATGTTGCACAGAAAGCACCTAGAATATATTCTAACCTAAAACTGAGAGGCTAAATGTTAATGCTATGAAGATACAAATTATTATAACTGAGAGGTTTTGAGACAAAATGTTCCTGCTGTTCTACTTCTAGAATAATTAATGAGAAAAAATTAATGACATTTTGAAAATAACAAAATGGGGAAACTTGCCATACTAGATATTAAAATATATGGCTGATTTAAACAAGGATATACTGATTCAATAGATGTAGCAAGTAAACAGACCAATCTAAAACAAGGTTTAGCATATACATGAGAATTTATGTGTAGTATTATGATAAAAGAAGAATCACAGATAAATTAGAAAGGTATGCATTGTTTAATAATTGATATTAGGGAATTTAGCTAAATATGTAGTAAAATATGGCTATATCTTTAATTTGCAATATATAATAAAGTAAATTCCAGATACAAAATATAAAACTGTAGTAAGATATTGGTGGAGAAGGCAATGGCACCCCACTCCAGTACTCTTGCCTGGAAAATCCCATGGATGGAGGAGCCTGGTGGGCTGCAGTCCATGGGGTCACTAAGAGTCAGACACGACTGAACAACTTCACTTTCACTTTTCACTTTTCACTTTCCACTTTCACACATTGGAGAAGGAAATGGCAACCCACTCCAGTGTTCTTGCCTGGAGAATCCCAGGGATGGCAGAGCCTGGTGGGCTGCCATCTATGGGGTCACACAGAGTCGGACACGACTGAAGCGACTTAGCAGCAGCAGCAGCAGCAGCAGCAGCAGTAAGATATTGGAGAGATTAAGTGACTTGCTCAAGATCCCACAGTAGATGAATGGTATAGCTATAAATTAAATCCATACACCCTAACCACTGTGTAAAATGAAACTGTATGAATCATGTGTCATCAGTTATTTTAAGACACCTAAATAAATATACACACATATGCACACCATTGTTTAGTTGCTAAATCATATCTGACTCTTTTTTGAGCCCCCATGGAGCGCCGAAGAATTGATGCTTTTGAACTGTGGTGTTGGAGAAGACTCTTGACAGTCCCTTGGACTGCAAGGAGATCCAACCAGTCCATTCTAAAGGAGATCAGTCCTGGGTGTTCTTTGGAAGGACTGATGCTAAAGCTGAAACTCCAATACTTTAGCCACCTCATGTGAAGAGTTGACTCATTGGAAAAGACTCTGATGCTGGGAAGGATTGGGGGCAGGAGGAAAAGGGGACGACAGAGGATGAGATGGCTGGATGGCATCACTGACTCGATGGACATGAGTTTGAGTGAACTCCGGGAGTTGGTGATGGACAGGGAGGCCTGGCGTGCTGCAATTCATGGGGTCGCAAAGAGTCAGACACGACTGAGCAACTGAACTGAACTGAACTGATGGACTAGCCCACCAGACTACTCTGTTCATTGGATTTCCCAGGCAAGAATACTGGAGCGGGTTGCCATTTCCTTCTCCAGGGGATCTTCCCAACCCAGGGATTGAACCTTTGCCTCCTGCCTTGGCAGGCGGATTCTTTACCACTGAACCACCTGGAAGACATGAACACCATTTGCACGTACATATATAAGGATACAGTTGCCCTTCAGTATCTGAGGGAGATTGGTTCCAGGAGCTGTATGTACACCAAAATGCAGATTCTTGCTTACATAAAAGGGCATAGTACAATGAATGCAATCAGCCCTCTGCATCTGCAGGTTTCTCATTCTAGGATTCAACACATGGCAGACAGAAATTTCCAGTCTCAGTTGGTTTAATCCAAGGATGCAAAACCCTGAACTACGGAGGGCCAACTATGTATTTATTGAAAAAACATCTGCCTATTAGTGGATCCTGCATTTTAAGCCCATTTTGTTCAACTGTCAATTGCATAATTCATACATACACATTTTTAAAGATTGGAAGGTACTAGAGAAAAATGCCATCATGATGAATAATAATGATTTTCTATGGTGGTTGAAATTACATTTTTTTCTTTATATAATATTCTGTATTTCCAAAAAACATTTGCCATTTCTATAATCAGAAAAATAAATACTCCTAGAAATGAATCTGCTCCTTTTAAAAGGGGAATTAAAGATACTCCCTTCTTTATACATATATCCCTATATTTTCTCAAAATTGCTGATCCTTGAAGGTCAGAGAAAAGTTATCTATTAACTCATGGTAATGTTTGGTGCAGTATAATTAGCTGCTTGGAGGGAAGAATAATACTTTCATCCCTAAACTTATGGTAGAACAATTTTCAAATTTGTCTCTTTCCTCCTGCTTAATATATGGATGCGAGAGTTGGACCATAAAGAATTCTGAGTGCTGAAGAATTCATTCATTCAAACTGTGGTGCTAGAGAAGATGTTTGAGAGTCCCTTGGACTTCAAGGAAATCAAACCAGTCAATCCTAAAGGAAATCAATCTTGAATATTCATTGGAAGGGTTGATGCTAAAGCTGAAGCTCCAATACTTTGGCCACCTGATGAGAAGAGTTGACTCAGTGGAAAAGACCCTGATGCTGGGAAAGATTGAGGGCAGGAGGAGAAAGGGGCAACAGAGGATGAGATGGTTGAATGGCATCACTGACTCGATGAACATGACTTTGAACAAACTCCACAAGACAGTGGAGGATGGGAAAGCCTGGTGTGTTGCAATCCATGGGGTTGCAAACAATCAGACAAGACTTAGTGACTGAACAACATAATTGATTCACTTAAATAAACTGGTGTTTTAAAGGCTCCTTTAGCTCTAATTTTGGTATCTTCCTTTTTGCCTTTTTAAAAACTTCTAGAAATATTATTGTTCTCAAGATCTTGATGACTTTACATAAGTCTGAGTACATTACTCCCCAAACCAAGAAACTTAAGACTGATGTGGTTTCTGAGACCATTTCATATAATATTTAAGAGGCTGCCTATAATTAGATTTTCAAATGTTGTTAACTGAAAAACTTAGCTTAAAAGTGGGATGAGGGGGCTTCTGCTTCCTGCCATGATGGTGAACTAGGATAAGCTACTGGATCAAAATCAAACCTGGAGAATCTACAGAAGTTAGAGAGAACCAACAAACCATGAAGAACTCCAAGCCAGATTGAAACCTACCTTGAACTGATGTGCCATGTGGCATGTGACATGTGTGTGTGTGTGTGTGTGGTGTTTATGCAGCAGAGAGATGCTTAGTTAGAAGCAAGCTCCTCCCAACATTGCCTTAAGAGAATCCCCCCTGCCTTTTCACTTCAGAGATCAGTGGCAATGATGTGGCCCTAGTCACTGATATCTGTGTTCATGGGTAACATCTGGGCAAAATTAAGTCCTATTGAGCTGAAGATTACATAAAACAGATGAAGCCCTAGAAGCCATTGTTTGAAATTCAGCCCAAGAGTACCAGAGTCATAACAAGGTACTCAGAAACTTATTTGTACAGATTCTCATTAGTCACAGATGGGACAATCTGAACATCAAGAAGGATCATAAATACAATATAGATTTAAATATATCATTTGTTTAAACTGATGACTTCGTAGGGACAAGAAAAATTGATTAGTCATCTTTGAGGGATGGTGGGGGACCAATTAATTATTTTTGAAAACTGTATTATAAGTAAAAAGAAAGAAAAAATCAAGCATTCATCCTCTCTTTGCAAATCAAACTGCACTCAAGCTAACCAATGAGCTGATACTGGAAGTTTCCCTTCGAAAGAGTATTCAAGTTGAAGACAAAAGAAGTGATAAAGTTGGAATATCTTCTCTTTAAAAATCCTAAAGAATAAGAGAATCTAAGCAATGATCATAGTAACATCACAAAAAGAGAGCTAGACTAGACACTAAGTGCCTCTCAATGGATGTATACAGTGAAATAGTCCTGCCAGAAAATCAGCTTGAAATCTGATTAGAACTTTAGATTCAAATACAGGAAGCAAGAAATAGAGGTGATGAATGAACATATTGGGAGAAGGAAATAGTATTCTTGCCTAGAGAATTCCAAAGACAGAGGAGCCTGGCGGGTTACAGTCCATGGGGTCACAAAGAGTTGGACACGACTAAGTGACTAGCACTACTACACTAATGAACATATTAAGTGACAGCAGAGGATTCAGACGGCAAAATGTAGACTGAAAGTGCTACAGGACAATCGATTTCTTCAACAAGTAAACTGCAAGGGAAAAAAAAAAGAGAGAGAGAGAGAGATGGAAGAATCTATGGATTAAAAGAGTTTTAAGAGACAAGTTAAACAATAATAGTTACAATAAAAGGAGATAATTATGTAAATTTGAACTCTGCTTAGATAGTTAATAATATTATGGCATTATTTTGATTTCTTAACAATGTGATAATGATATTTTGATTAAGCCTTTTTAAATTTATTTTTTATTGAGGATAATTGCTTTACAGAATTTTTTCGTTTTCTGTCAAACCTCAACATGAATCAGCCATCAGTTCAGTTCAGTTTAGTCACTCAGTCATGTCCAACTCTTTGCAACCCCGTGAATTGCAGCACACCAGGCCTCCCTGTCCATTACCAACTCCCGAGTTCACTCAAACTCATGTCCATCAAGTCAGTGATGCCATCCAGCCATCTCATCCTCTGTCTTCCCTTTCTCTTCCTGCTCCCAATCCCTTCCAGCATCAGAGTCTTTTCCAGTGAGTCAACTCTTCACATGAGGTGGCCAAAGTACTGGGGTTTCAGCTTTAGCATCAGTCCTTCCAATGAACACCCAGAACCGATCTCCTTTAGGATGGACTGGTTGGATCTCCTTGCAGTCCAAGGGACTCTTAAGAGTCTTCTCCAACACCACAGTTCAAAAGCATCTTCTTTGGCGCTCAGCTTTCTTCACAGTCCAACTCTTACATCCATACCTGACTACTGGGAAAAACCATAGCTTTGACTAGACGGACCTTTGTTGGCAAAGTAATGTCTCTGCTTTTGAATATGCTATCTAGGTTGGTCATAACTTTCCTTCCAAGGAGTAAGCGTCTTTTAATTTCATGGCTGCAGTCACCATCTGCAGTGATTTTGGAGCCCCCCAAAATAAAGTCAGTCACTGTTTCCATTGTTTCCCCATCTATTTCCCATGAAGTGATGGGACCAGATGCCAAGATCTTTGTTTTCTGAATGTTGAGCTTTAAGCCAACTTTTTCACTCTCCGCTTTCACTTTCATCAAGAGGCTTTGTAGTTCCTCTTCACTTTCTGCCATAAGGGTGGTGTCATCTGCATATCTGAGGTTATTGATATTTCTCCCGGCAATCTTGATGCCAGCTTGTGCTTCTTCCAGCCCAGCGTTTCTCATGATGTACTCTGCATATAAGTTAAATAAGCAGAGAGACAATATACAGCCTTGATGTACTCCTTTTCCTATTTGGAACCAGTCTGTTGTTCCATGTCCAGTTCTAACTGTTGCTTCCTGACCTGCATACAGGTTTCTCAAGAGGCAGGTCAGGTGGTCTGGTATTCCCATCTCTTTCAGAATTTTCCACAGTTTATTGTGATCCACTCAGTCAAAGGCTTTGGAATAGTCAGTAAAGCAGAAATAGATGTTTTTCTGGAACTCTCTTACTTTTTCGATGAGCCAGCGGATGTTGGCAGTTTGATCTCTGGTTCCTCTGCCTTTTCTAAAACCAGCATGAACAACTGGAAGTTCACAGTTCACGTATTGCTGAAGCTTGGCTTGGAGAATTTTGAGCATTACTTTACTAGTGTTTGAGATGAGTGCAATTGTGTGGTAGTTTGAGCATTCTTTGGCATTGCCTTTCTTTGGGATTGGAATGAAAACTGACCTTTTCCAGTCCTATGGCCACTGCTGAGTTTTCCAAATTTGCTGGCATATTGAGTGCAGCACTTTCACAGCATCATCTTTCAGGATTTGAAATAGCTCAACTGGAATTCCATCACCTCCACTAGCTTTGTTCATAGTGATGCTTTCTAAGGCTCACTTGACTTCACATTCCAGGATGTCTGGCTCTAGGTGAGTGATCACACCATCATGATTATCTGGGTCGTGAAGATCTTTTTTGTACAGTTCTTCTGTGTATTCTTGCCACCTCTTCTTAATATCTTCTGCTTCTGTTAGGTCCATACCATTTCTGTCCTTTATCGAGCCCATCTTTGCATGAAATGTTCCCTTGGTATCTCTAGTTTTCTTGAAGAGATCTCTAGTCTTTCCCATTCTATTGTTTTCCTCTATTTCTTTGCATTGATCGCTGAGGAAGGCTTTCTTATCTCTCCTTGGTAGTCTTTGGAACTCTGCATTCAAATGGCTATATCTTTCCTTTTCTCCTTTGCTTTTCGCTTCTCTTATTTTCACAGCTATTTGTAAGGCTTCCTCAGATAGCCATTTTTCTTTTTTGCATTTCTTTTTCTTAGGGATGGTCTTGATTCCTGTCTCCTGCACAATGTCATGAACTTCCATCCATAGTTCATCAGGCACTCAGACCTAGTCCCTTAAATCCATTTCTCACTTCCACTCTATAGTCATAAGCAATTTGATTTAGGTCATACCTGAATGGTCTAGTCTCAACACATAGGAAATTCCAAGGGTTTATGAGCTCTGTGCCAGAAATAAGGCAAAGACCAAATCTATATATATTTTATATTATACATCACAATATCATGGGGTCAAATGGTGAAAAAAATGCATATGGAGGAGGCTTTTTAAGAAACTGTACAATGATTAATTATACAGATCAAGTCATTTTTGTAAAATAAGTAGATGTTCACATTCTTAACATATGCTTTTTTTTTAAGAGTTTCAATTGTTAGAATATGGAAGGATAACATGGATTTCTGCATAGACCGTGAAAGAATTTTCGATTTTGCAATAATGACCCAGCTTTCAAATACCTTCCTCCTACAGATATAACTACACAAATGTCCATAATGAAATCTAATACTATTACACTTTACTATGCTTTACAAGTTTTATGAGTGCACCGTATAGGAACCTGATGGAAATAGAAACCATTATTATTCTCATTCTTATGATGAAGAAACAGAGGCACAGAATGTATAAGTAGTAGAGCTACTATTGGAATAAGACTAAGTCCTTTGTTCACTCTCTTAACTACATGCAAAAGGAGGGAGAAGGTATTCCAAAAAAGGGAAGAGCAAGGGCAAAAATCCTAATCTGGGAGAAAAGCTGGTGCGTTCTAGGAGCCAGTGGGGAGGGCCATGTGATTAGAGTGAAGTGATCAAGCTGGAAATGGGTAGTCAGGTGAGACTGGAAAGGAGGCTGGAGGCAAGTAACCCAAGGCATTAAAGACCCTGGTTAAAGAATTGGATGTTGTTTCTAGAACAAGAGCAGGTAGCAAATAATCAATTCTAAAATATTACTCTTGCAGTTTTATGGCAAATGGGCTGGCACTTGTGTGTGTGCTGGTGTGTGTGTGTGTGTGAAAACTTTTACATAAACAAAGCCACATCCATTTATTCACATGTTTTCTATGGCTGTTTTCATGCTGTAATGACCAAGGTGAGTACCTGCTACAAAGACATGGCCTTGAAAGCCTAAAATACTGGCTGGCTCTTTAGAGTAAAAGTTTGCTAACTCTTAGATTAGAAGATGAAGTTGAAGAGACCATTTAAAAGGCTATTTTATTCTTCTAGTAATGAGCTGATATGGGAAGATTGGGGAAATGAAGAGAGTAATAAAGAATATTTTGAAGGTATAGTCTTTATCAGCAGTTCTTACAGTTTAATCTAAGAACTCATAGGGAATGTGCTAGAAATGTAGTTGTTTGGCCGCCACAACTAGAGATTTAATTAAATTTGGGGGGGGGCAGTGTCAGGGAGGGGCTTCTCTGGTGACTCAGACAGTAAAGAATGTTCATGTAATTCAGGAGACCCAGGTTTGATCCCTGGGTTGGGAAGATCCTCTGGAGAAGGGCATGGCAACCCACTCCAGTATTCTTGCCTGGAAAATCCCACGGACACAGTGTCAGGGAGTAGGATCCTGCTATTAGCATTTCTAACCAGCTCCCCAGCACATGAGTTCTCTAACCCTGTTTTAAAAGCTATTTGTGTAGATGGTGGTTGGAAGTGGGAGCAAGTGGTGAGAGAAGGGCAGGATCAAGAGTGACATCACAGTTTGAGGCTTGAGGATGTGAGAAACATGATAGTGGCATTTAGTGAAACTGGGAAGATACAGTTTTGGAGGAGGGAGGGAACAAAAAGTGACCCCCCGCCCCCAACTGACAAGGTATCTTGAGACAGAAAAATGAGACAGGCAGATCAGGACAATCAGTGAATCAGTTTATTAAGGGTAACTTACTCATAGGGTAAGATCGAGCGCATGAGATCTGGAAGCCTTCACAGCTATACTCTGCACCACCAAGGGGATGATTTTATAGTTAACCTAGGGCCTGGGGGTACGTGCTTGGAGACAGAAAGTGCTTTCCTTATTCAAGATTTATGAATGAGTAACTAGTCCCATACTGTTCATGGGGTTCTTTAGACAAGAACACAGGAGTTGCCATTTCCTCCTCCAATGGATCACATTTTGTCAGAACTCTTCACTCTGACCTGTCCATCTTGGGTAGCCCTGCATGGCATGGCTCATAACTTCATTGAGTTACAAAAGCCTCTTTGCCATGACAAGGCTGTGATCCACAAAGCAGGTTTTTCCAGTAGTCATGTATGGATGTGACAGTTGGACCGTGAAGAAGGCTGAGTGCCAAAGAATTGATGCTTTCAAAATTGTGGTGCTGGGGAAGACTCTTGAGAGTCCCTTAGACTTCAAGGAGATCAAACCAGTCAATCCTAAAGGAAATCAACCCTGAATATTCATTGGAAGTACTATTGCTGAAGCTGAATCTCCAATACTTTTGACCACCTGATGCGAAGAGCCAACTCATTGAAAAGACCTTGTTGCTGGAAAAGATGGAAGGCAAAAGGAGAAGGGAGCAACAAAACATAAGATAGTTAGGTAGCGTCACAGACTCAATGGACATGAATTTGAGCGAACTCCAGGAGACAGAGGAGGACAGAGGAGCCTGCTGTGTTGCAGTCCTTGAGGTCACAAAGAGTCAGACACAACTTAAAGACTGAACAACAACAAAAACTATTCTCATAGTTGTTGGAAATATGTCAGCAGAGGTCTTCATCACACTTTGGAGACTACCAGAGCATAGAGGGCTCGTGGTCCTATGGTCACCATACAATATCTGTTAGCTACAGAGGTCTTGATGACAGAGAAGAGATTTACTACTACAATACAGCCCTAGATTGGAGAAGGCAGTGGCAACCCACTCCAGTACTCTTGCCTGGAAAATCCCATGGACGGAGGAGCCTGGTGGGCTGCAGTCCATGGGGTCTCGAAGAGTTGGACACTACTGAGCGACTTCACTTTCACTTTTCACTTTCATGCATTGGAGAAGGAAATGGCAACCCACTCCAGTGTTCTTGCCTGGAGAATCCTAGGGACAATGGAGGAGCCAGGTGTGCTGCGCTCTATGGGGGTCACACAGAGTCGAACATGACTGAAGCAACTTAGCAGCAGCAGTAGCAGCAGCATAGCCCTAGATATGGTCAATGGAAGGACAGGAGGAATTGAACATGTCCATGGTGGTTTAAGTTCTGCTCACAACCATGCACACAGGAAGGGAGGGACTGCAAGGAGAAAATAAATCAAGACTTCAATTTGAGACATTTTATTTTGAGTTCCTTGGGAGACATTAAGATATGCTGGCAAGTGGGAAAATGGGAGTGGAGCATAGGGATGAGGTTAGAATCAGAGACATGAATATCACCAGATGGCGTTTAAAACCAGGGGAATGAAGGAGACTGTTTAGGAGTTAAGTGTAGAGATACAATATAAGGAGATCTCAGATGGATCCTTGAGGAATTCCAGAATTTGGAAGGTGGGCTGTGAGAAGAAGATTCAGCAAAAACATGGAAATTAGCAACCGAAGAGATGGGAGGGAAAGATGCCCTGATTCAAAGACCCAGTATCATGCCTTTAGATAAGATTACCGAAGTGTCCTCTTGGATGGTCTCCCAGCCTCCCAAGGATTTTTCACATGAATTTCAAAAAGAAAATATGATCAGGTTGTTCCATCACTTAACAATAATATTTCAATCAATACTCTTCATGGTTTGATCCCCTGACAGTTGTGATAATGTAACTGAATTGGAAATTTTTTTTTCTGGGAATTTTCAGAAGATAGATCACAGAAGGCAGACATTTGGGTTACCAGAGCACAGGATTACTAATTACTTCCTTTCAGGTCAGTGACTTTTGCATAGGACACAACCATATTTTGTGGCCCTGGCATAGGACTGGTATTTATTCCTATCACTTAGGATGGCCACTGCAGTACAGATGTCAGGATGTACTGATCTCATGAAGAAGTGAAGTGGAGTGAAAGTCGCTCAGTCGTGTCCAACTCTTTGCAACCCCATGGACTATACAGTCCATGGAATTCTCCAGGCCAGAATACTGGAGTAGGTAGCCTTTCCCTTCTGCAGGGGATCTTCCCAACCCAGGGATCAAACCCAGATCTCCCTCATTGCAGGCGGATTCTTTATCAACTGAGCTATGAGGGAAGCCTCATATGAATGGCTCATGGCCTACCAATAGTTACTAAACACTTGATACTCTTTCATACTATATTTTAGTGCTTATTTACTTGCTTGTTGCCCAGCAGTAAGCTGTCCTCTCTTTGTGGACAGCCTCTTTCTTACCCACCATTCTATCCCTAGCATGTAGCACAGTGCCTACAGAGTAGTATGATTAAAAATATTATTGAATGTATAGGTGCTATTAGAATAAAGTCTATCTTTTCTTTTAATAATTACTGAAAATTTTACTAAGTATGTGCTTTGTACTGAGAAATGAACTAATTTCTGGGGATAAAGGGATGAAACGAAAGTATAAGGGCCTTCAGCATATGGAATAAGTATTGTCATTCTCAGACTAGCCAATTTCATTCAATTCATTTGAATACAACTCAAATCAGTTTAACTCAATTCCCTGCAATTCAAGTCAACCAAACTCATTCCAAATTCAGCTCAATGTAGTCCAACACAATTAAATGCAAAGCAATGCAATGCAATTCACACAATATAATTAATGCAATCAAACAAACTTTAAGTGAGCATCTCGTATATACCAAGTGCTGGGATAAGCATGTAAACATTCAATAACTCATAAGAATTATACAAAATAGTTTGGAAAATATGCTTCTTTAATGAAGCATTGACTGAAGCATCATAAACTATGCCAACTTTTATGACTATTATAAATCATTTCACATTTCTCTAAGCAAAAATGCTGGTCACAACACTGACATAGAAATATCTCTTTATGCACGATACTGGATGCTTGGGGCTAGTGCACTGGGAAGACCCAGAGGGATGGTATGGGGAGGGAGGAGGGAGGAGGGTTCAGGATGGGGAACACATGTATACCTGTGGCGGATTCATTTTGATATTTGGCAAAACTAATACAATTATGTAAAATTTAAAAATAAAATAAAATTTTTAAAAAAAATGCAAAAAAAATAAATAAATAAAATAAAAGGGAAAAAAATAAAAAAGGCCTTAGGATATTGATTATTCAACATATAGAAGAAAATTTTAACACTTTAATTTCAAATTAAAAGTTAAACAACAAATTGAATGAAGCCCGTATGGAAACTTCGAAGTATGCATGATTTAGCTCTTAGCAATGTTCCTGTCTTTGGGAATATTGTGCATTAGTTCTTCAGGTTTTTAGATCCAAGGAGCCTAGGAAATGGTAAATTTAGCCCTTTGATTTGTGTGTCTTGATATGTCATAGTTCTGTGCCCAAAAAACTGATCAGTTTTATCAGGCTCTGACATGGCTGTGATGCTTTGTGGCATTTCCACCAGAGCATATTGTATCATCAGAGAGAAGGTCCACATTGCACCAGCTTTCTAATTTGGATCATCACCTAACCACAAGCCTCCAAGTTTCTGGAGAACTGAGACATGGGTTAGATGCTCTGACTCTCTCCATCCATGCCCTAGCCTCCCAAACATTTGTACTCTTTGGTTACACTGCAAGGGAATTTATAACTCACTTACTTTACTGGAAATCTAAATTTTGAGTCCAATAATACAGACACATTTATTTCCATTTCTACCAAATGGAGAGCTTTATTTCTGGCTTATTTTCCTTTTGCTCTTCAGTATCCAAAGCAACCCTGAAATTCACCAAGTCATATTTATGATTTTTCATTTATCAAAGAAACAAATACAACTCTTACTTGCTGTTCAAGTTTCAGGTCATTGATATTTTTTCTGCATCCTTTCAGACTAGATTAGGGATCCATACAATGAGCTCCTTCACGTCTATGGATGCTCCTAGAACACTGTCCTATAAATGCTTCTCTAATTGTTTACCTTATGTCTAGACTAAAAGGTTGGTGGCAGGGGGCCATTCGTGTCTTCCTCATCTCTGCATTTCTAGTGCTTGTCATGTAAGTGTGCCCACTGAGTGTTTGTTCAATGTAACTGTGAAGCCTGGAACATGTTCTTGTACAGTTTTGGTTCCTTAAATACCCTTTGGAGGAAAAAATCTCTCTGAATAGTTATTTATTGCGTTCTCTTGCTTTCGGTCCAACAGTTTGGCACACTTCAGAACCACATACTGTAATCTACATTTGAGGCTGAATAAGCGCTGTTTTAGGGGAGAAGTATACACGAGGCTTTATGTTGAAACTGTATTACATATTGTAGGTAACTGGAGACATTCTCCCATCAGTCATGCCAATCCTCTGGTGGTTTTTTCTCTGCTTTTTGTACTGGAGGCTTATAACCACCATCTGAAACCTTATAAGTAAAGACCAAGCACTGCCCATACACACAAGAATTTAAAAGACTGACCACACGCCTTAAAGTTTAATATAGATAAATATTAAATAGGTATGCTGCTGCTGCTGCTAAGTAGCTTCAGTCGTGTCTGACTCTGTGCGACCCCATAGACGGCAGCCCACCAGGCTCCCTCATCCCTGGGATTTTCCAGGCAAGAACACTGGAGTAGGTTGCCATTTCCTTCTCGAATGCATGAAAGTGAAAAGTGAAAGTGAAGTCACTCAGTCAGGTCCGACTCTTAGCGACCCCATGGACTGCAGTCTACTGGCCTGCTCCATCCATGGGATTTTCCAGGCAAGAGTACTGGAGTGGGTGCCTTTGCCTTCTCCTATTAAATAGGTATGCTACTGCTAAATCACGTCAGTCGTGTCTGATTCTGTGTGACCCCATAGACGGCAGCCCACCAGGTCCCCCATCCCTGGGATTCTCCAGGCAAGAACACTGGAGTGGGTTGCCATTTCCTTCTCCAATGCATGAAAGTGAAAAGTGAAAGTGAAGTCGCTCAGTCGTGTCTGGTTCTTTGTGACCCTACGGACTGCAGCCTACCAGGCTCCTCCGTCCATGGGATTTTCCAGGCAAGAGTACTGGAGTGGGTTGCCATTTCAGTACAAGGTAAAACAAGAATCTTTTTTTTTTTTTTAGTAAAACTGGTTACTTGTGCAGCTTATGCATTACATAAAGAGTTTTGGGGTGACTTCTAGGATATTTCTGTATGCATAAAAGTCAATTTGTGTTTTTTCTTTGTTTTAAAAGTTCTTATTCCATTAAAGTTACAAATGCAATAACCTATCTTCTAAGAGGCTTTTGTTTGAGTTACATTTCATATAATTCTATTTAAAATTCTAGCAAATTTTACCAACCACCTAATTGCCTTTGGAAAATATTTGGTTTCATTTAAAATTTCATTAAATTTTTACTTTCCTTCTAAGTACTTGGGTTGTCTGAAATAATAAACAAACTATTCCCAAGTACTAAAATAACTTATGTATCTAATAATTTGAACATATATGATGAATATAGGGTTGTCTTAAGTGATTCTGAACTCTACATAAATCACAAGTATGAATTAATTTGAATACATGGCTAACTTATTTTTCTAATATGCCAAAATAACTGAAATATTACTTCCATATAAAATCATAAACATACATAAGCCATTTAATAAAGATCATCAGATTCTCTTCTTTCAAACATTTGTACATTTAATTCTAAAATTTCTCAGGTTTAAAAGGTACTCACCTACCAAAGAAACTATTATATACTCCTAACACAAGTTAGGAGTATATTATCCCATGTAATTTTGTGTTGCTTTATCAAAACATTTGAAGCTGTACTTTTAAGGACAAGACATTTTGGCTAAAAGGCTGACAGACTCCTAGGGGATTCACTGCATTAGTGAAAACATATGCTCAAGATAGAGTGGTCTCCACAAGACTATGTTGGTTTCTGCCTATATGAAAGTCAAATCCTTATGCTTGACCCTCTAAACTTGTATGGTGTTATATGTCACTACATATTGTGTTATATATCACTGTATAATTATTATCTGAATAAAACTGGGAAAAAGTAAATTTAACTAGATTTAAATATAATATGTAATAAAACAGAAAGAAAAGGACAGAGCAATCTAACAGGAGCCATCAAGTTCCTATCCCCACATCTCTGTTGGATGGACCATTTCTCTGGTTGTTAGGATATGGAAATGCCTTTTCCATCTAGTTCTGAAGACCTTTAAGTTTTATGGAGTCTTTTTTTCTTTCACTCCTTAGGCTTCTGCAAACCTAAACATCTTTAAATATTATCCGATCAAACTCTTAGTTATTTAGTCACAACCTCCAAAGTCACCCTCTTGGCCATAATCTCCCAAGTGGAGTTTTTTCATTGATTAAAAACAAAACAAAACAAAACACCATGGCATTCTCTGTTCAGATACTAATATGCCTATAAAAAAGAAGTTAAATAACTTTTGTTGCTTATGAGTTCAATCATCTGTAGAAGAAGAATGAAGAATGTCTTAGGGTACCCTCAGGGTTGGCAGTGCCTATCAATTTCTAGTCAGTTACCCTTACCATAGCCTTATAATACATATTTTTCAGTAAGATCTAGAGGAGTTGGGGCCTAGAATGGAACTGGTAAGTTCTTCATTGGGTGAATTTTGTTTTAGGCACCACATGCAACTTTTCAGTTCAGTGAACATGCAAAAGGCATATATACCCTCTATGGGCTGGTAAGAAGCTGTCTTGCTATACTTCTCCCAAACCCAGTCAGCTCTCTGATGTCTACCCTATGCTGAATCTGTACATTCAACCCTTATCCTTTTGGAGGTTATTTCTCATCTATTTAAGCCATCTTTGTTACTGAATAAAAGCTCAAGGCAAGGCTCCCAGTGCAAGTGACTAAGACAATGTATTCCTCTTTGAGATTATCTCAGAAAAATACTCAGAAATTTTGGAGACATAGCAAGCACTCACATCATACACAAATGAATTAACTCAAAATGAATTTTAAACATAAAAGTTAAAACTATAAAAACTCTAGAAAATGGTATAGGAGACAATCTTCATGACCTGGAGTAGGCACAGAACTTTCAGTAAGAAAAAAAAAGCATATTTCATAAAAGAATGTGATAAATTATACTGTATCAAAATTTAAAATTTATGCTTTTCTAAAACATTGCTTCAAAAATTAAAAACCAAGCTAAGAGACAATTTTGACCATAAATACATAGATAGATAGATAGATACCTCACAAAGGATTTGTATCTAGACTATCTAGGGGCTCCAAAATCACTGCAGACAGTGAAGCAGCATGACATTAAAAGACACTTGCTCCCTGGAAGAAAAGCTATGACAAACCTAAACACCGTATTAAAAATCAGAGACATCACTTTGCCCACAAAGACCTGTATAGTTAAAGTTATCATTTTTCCAATAGTCATGTACAGATGTCTGAGTTGGGCCATAAACAAGGCTGTGCACCAAAGAATTGATGCTTTCAAACTATGGTACTGAAGAAGACTCTTGAAAGTCCCTTGGACAGCAAGGAGATCAAACCAGTCAATCCTAAAGGAAATCAACCCTGAATATTCATTGAAAGGAGTGATTCTGAAGCTCTAATACTTGGGCCACTTGATGCAAAGAATAGACTTATTGGAAAAGACCTGATGCTGGAAAAGGTTGAGGACAAAAGGAGAAGGGGGCAACAGAGGATAAGATGGTTGGAAGATGTCATGGACTCAGTGGACATGAGTTTGAGCAAACTCCAGGAGATAGTGAAGGACAGGAAAACCTGGCATGCTGCAGTCCCTGGAGTCACAAAGAGTCAGACACGACTTTGTGACAATAACAATCTAAGACAGAACTTCAACATGTAATTAATATAGAATTGTTAATAAGGTATTTCACATTCTGAATACCACGTTGTTGAAATCTGGTATGTATTTTAAATTAAAATGCATTTCAATTAAGACTAGTCATATTTCAAATGCTCAATAGCCATTGTGGTTAGTGGCTACCACATTGGATAGCACCATTCTATATTTTTGTTGTAGTCATGACTATATTGTATACATATTCTCCGGACTTCATCACAGCATAATCTTAAAGGCAGCAAATTTTATTATGTGCAAATTCTACCTCAATATAGTTTGCTTTAAAATATCTATCATGTTTCTATTTTCTTCACTGAAATTTGAATACATTGATATTAAATTCCATCCAGATAAGACTCTTTTCCATCTTGCAAACAATAAATGTAAAGGTATAAGTAACCTCTGCCTCCTCACCTGTTACATAATAATGGAGAAAAAATACAGAACCACATTGGTAACTCTGATCATTGGCCCTCCACAAATGCCCTTATGCTTCAGTTCTTACAACTTCTTGAGATTATCCCCCCAAAATTAGTCAGTATCATAAATAATAAGAAAACACTCATCATTAGAATCAGTAGTAAGACAAGAATTCTATCAAAATTAATATATAACATTATTAAGAATGTTATAGCTATGCAAAAATAATGCTAGCTAGTACATTTTGAGTACCTACTGTGTGTCAGACACCATCTTAAATTTTTATTTAAATATAACTTAATTTGTTCCTGATAACCTTGAGGCAATTATTATTGTTGTTGCTTAGTCACTAAGTCATGTCCAACTTTTTGCAACACCATAGGCTGTAGCCCACCAGCTCCTCTGTCCATGGGATTATCCAGGCCAGAATACTGGGATGGGTTGCCATTTCCTTCTCCAAGGGATCTTCCCTATCCAGGGATTAAACCTGTGTCTCCTGCATTGGCAGGTGGATTCTTTACCACTGAGTCGCCAAGAAAATGATTGTAAATCTACTATACTTCAATTTAAAAATTCCATAGGGTGACTGAATGGATTTTAAGTTCAATTATATACTTTTTACATGAGATTTGTGTTAAATTTAAGGCCATACATAGGATAAAATTAGGCCTCCTGGGTGGCGCTAGAGGTAAAGAACCCTCCTTGCCAATTCAGGGGACATAAGAGATGCAGGTTTGATCCCTGGGTCAGGAAGATCCCTGGAGGAGGGCATGGCAACCCACTCCAGTGTTCTTGTCTGGAAAATCCTATGAACAGAGGAGCCTGGTAGGCTCCAGGCCATAGAGTCCCAAATTATTAGACACCACTGAAGCGACTTAGCACACACGAATAGGGTAAAATTAAGTGTTTGGAAAAAAGGTATTCCATGCAAATAATACTTGCCTGATTAGTCTATTGTCAGCAAAGAAGACTTTAAGTCAAATCTCTCAAAAAACAAAGGTTATCGTAGGTGGATATTATCACCCCTAATTTACACATGAGGAAACTAGGCTTGGAGGATTAAGTACTGTTCCCAATCTAGCTAATGATACAGCTGGGGAACTAAAAATCTTTTGAATCCATGGTTGTTGGTGATAAACAGTGACCTGTACACTGCTTCTCCAAAGGTAAGATTTTGGAATCAGCGCTGTACATACTATAAAAGAATAAGCAAGAATACAAAATTGTTGTTTTCTGAAAATGGACTATTTTGAAAATCCAAAAGAATTCCTTGAAATGGTGTTAGGAATAAAAACATTTAGTAAGACCAGCTATGAACTAAATATACAAAAATCAAAAGGTTTCTTATATTAACAGGAAATATATGGTGAGAAGAAAAGGGACTTTATTTCAGCAACAAATGCGTAAAATTTATAGGAGAAAAGTTAAAAACACAGTCATAAGCTTCTGCTGAAGTCTCCCTTCACTTTATGAGCTTAAAGGTAGATGAAACTTTAAAAATGGACACAGTTTGAGTTTTCTCCCAGAAAGTGCCTGAGCCTTGTGAAAATCAGAAGTTATAACTTTAAATGCAAGTTATGGAAATTTAGAAATGTAATTTAGAATTTTATGAGAAACCTTGACACATGAATTATCTTGTTGACAGTACTCAAGTGCATGTCGGAATTAGGGAGATAAGAAAGAGAAGGTTAGAATTTTCACTCCAGTGACCATATGAGTTCTATATACAAAGAATACCATTAGAGATTAGCCAGTTGGAGCATGGGTTGTGTTAAGTTTAAAACTACGTGATCTGATTAGCTTTATCACAGTTATTGGGTATGTTTGAGAAGAAGGAATGAAAGGCTTTCCATGGTACTCGAAAGTTTAAATATGAAATACCCTTCCTCACTTCAGGAATGTAATTTTAACCATGATGTTTGTGAAGCTCACAAAATTTTAAAAAATGTTTATGACAGGCCTTGCAGATGTTAATTATTGTCCTAAAAGTCACGAAACGTATGTATTGGAGGAATATAACATATTCAACCCACAAATAATATCTTCAGCTGTGTGTAAAGACAGGTACAGATATCTCTTTATATATACTATGAATATCCATTTAAGATAGAAAGCACATGACCATCTCTCTTACCACTGTACAAAATTAAGTCACTTTATTTGAGATTTTCGCTAATCTCTGACGAGTCACCCCTGACAGGTCCGAGGTAAACAAAGCCTAAATGTCAGTTTCTTCCATGGACTCTGTGTAAATGTTATTAGATTCACCACACATTTACCCATTTCTTCAATTACTTTTGCTTTTTTTGTATGCCAGTTCTTCCTTTCTGGTATAAATCTCATCTTACTGAGATCACTTACATCATTTATTTGGTTTTGTTTTTTTTTTTTCCACTTACATCTTTATTCTTTCCATGAAAATCTGTGAGAGGTCTGAACTCTCAGCATCTAAAAATGTCTATATTTTAATTTCTCTCTGACATGAGAGGCTTTGGTTCTTTCTTAGAATGAATGGCTTGAAATTTTTTTTAAACATTAAAAAAAAAAATGAATCCTCTTTCTTTTTATCTCTATAACAGTGGAAACAATCTTATTGCAGTATTTTTTCAAATAATTCTAATATCTCAAGTTAATGCTAATTCTGCTGTTTTGGGTATCTTTCAACCCTTTTCTCAAAAAATTGATTCTGGAAGAAGATTAACGGATGAATACACTGTCAAGGGATCACCAACTTATCATTTTTTAAAAGGTCTGAACCATTGGTTAAATGTAGGAAGATCTGATCTGAAAGTAATGGAAAATTCATCTCATTAGGATTATACAGTGAAGGGATTTATTTCATATAACAAATTCAGAGTTAGGGTGACTTCAGGGTGGTTCATTTAATGACTTAACAATGTTCCCAGAAGCCAAGGTTCTTTCCATAATTTTATTATTAACGGAATATACCTGGTCTCCAGGTTCTGTCCACAAACTGGCTTCCCTCATTACTGAAGGATGGATGTAGCAGTCCTTTATGTCAAATGCAGACAAGAGGATGCAAGAGGGTGAAGAGAGAGAATTTTTCTGGTATCTCCTTAAGAGTGAGGATACTTTTTCTAAAAATCCCACCATAGACTTTGCCTCACATTTCTTAAGCCAGAGTCATGCTCATACTTAATCTTTAATCAATGAATGGTGAGGTGAATGATATTACTAAAGTTGACTAATTAAGGTTTTAAGTGAATTTGGATCTATTAATCTTCCCAAGTTTGGCTAATAAGAAGGGAGAAATTAATATTATATAAAAAATCTAGAACTCTGCTCAGTACTCTGTAATGGCCTATATAGGAAAGGAATCATAAAAAAAAAAAGTGCATATATATGTAACTGATTCACTTTGCTGTACACTTGAAACTAACACAATATTGTAAATCAACTGTACTCCAATAAAAATTTTTTTAAAATATATAATGACCACCATCAAAAAAACCTACAAACAATAAATTCTGGAGAGGATGTGAAGAAAAAGGAACCCTCTTGTACAGTTGGTGGGAATGTAAATTGATACAACCACTATGGAGAACAATATGGAGATTTCTTAAAAAAAAAAAAAAAAAAAAAACCTAGGAATAAAACTAACATATGACCCAGCAACCGCACTATTGGGCATATACACTGAGAAAACCATAATTGGAAAAGGTACATGTATCCCAATGTTCATTGTAGCACTATTTAAAATAGCTAGGACATGGAAGCAACCTAGATCCCAGCAACAGATGAATGGATGAAGTTGGGATACTTAGATACAATGGAATATTACTCAGCCATGAAAGTAATGAATTTGAGGCAGTCTTAGTGAGGTGGATGAATCTAGAGCCTGTTATACAGAGTGAAGTCAGAGAAAAATAAATATCATATAATAACACATATATATGGCATCTAGAAAAATCATACTGATGAACTTATTTGCAGGGCAGGAATAGAGATGCAGACAGGGGCGAATTGAGAGAGTAGCACTGAAATTCATAAATTACCATATGTAAAACAGATGGCTAGTGGGAAGGCGCTCAACCCCATGCTCTGTAACAACCTAGACAGGTGAGATTTGTTGGGGATGGGAGGGAGGTTTAAGACAGAGGGGGTAAATGTATACTTTTGGCTGATTCACATTATTGTATGGTAGAAATCAACACAAGATTGTAAAGCAAAATATCCAATTAAACATTTTATATATATATATATAAGCAATCAACAATATATTCTAATATTCTGATTTTTAACTTTTTTCCCCCTTTGTTTCCTCACTCTTTTATCCCTTCTTCCTTCAGGATGATAGTGGATTTATAGAACATAATTTATTTGTCCTGAAAGATTTGTTTCTAAAACAAATCCACGTTCAGAAAACTTATTTGATTCAAGGGCAGACTTTATATCATGATGGGATGCCATGTAGCATGTTTTAAAAGCTAATGTGATATAAAGGCTATGTTTTATTTCAAAAAGCTATATACTTGGAGTGCTATTTTTAGTCCTGTGCAATTAAGGCTTTCTGGGATTCTTATTGTGGTCTGAGCATCTATGGAAAGACTCTACACATGATATCCCTAGGATACCTACTGTTGCATTTTTTGTGGGAATATTACTGAATATGTCCATTAGTTATTTAGGAGTTTCCTATATTGTATTTTATTTAGAAAATATTGATACAGCAATTATGGAGAGTCAGGCACTGTTCCATCCATTTCACACGTATTAACTCATTAAGCTTCATAAACCTATGAGTTTATTACAATTACCTCCATTTTCAGATGAAGAAACAAAAGCATGGGATTTTACACACGCTGTTCAAGTCACACAGCCAGAAATGACAGAGGAGGATGTGAAACCCCTCATGAGAAATTGTTTTCAGGACCTCATATCTGAAAACACTGCCTTCCCTAAAAAATTTTTAAAAGACTTTTTTCTATGTGGAGAAGGTTAAATACATAATTGACTGTTTCTAACCTCCTCTGTCTTTGGTGAATGAAGAGGCTGAATGTCTAATTTTTTATTCAGCTGTAATAGTTGTATTGAAGTTCATGAGCTTTACTGCCCTTTATTTTCATATTTCAAATGTTTATGATATTTCATGATTCAAATGATTCCTATTTATCGGAAGTCTTTATAAAAGTGACCTTGAATTCTCAGTAAAGTGGATAGGGAATGTATATATATTTCTCAAAATAAGACAGATTGCCATCTATTAGGGTCCACATGATGCAGAGATGTTTAATTCTTTTCAAAATTCTTTTCAAGTATATGTACCAGTCTTGAGATTTACTTCCTTTAGTCTCCTTTAATCTCAGAGCTCTGTATTAAACATCCATAGAAGTCCCATGTCATGTAACACTAAAAAAAATTTAAAATAAGAGAACTTTATTACTCAATATATGGGGTATCCGACTTGAAAAATATTTCTCCTGGACAAGGGCATTGGTGTCATAATAATAGAATGGCTAATGCATAAGACCAATGACCCTGAGGAGAAAACTGGAATTTTTCTGTCTTTAGAGTCCTTTAGGAAATTTTGAGCCTTCCAATTTGCAGATCAAGCAGTTTAGGAGCAAGAGAAACCATTTCATCTTGTGAACATGTTTTATTTCCAAGAAGACAGAGGAGATATCCTGCTGAATGAGTCTCTCAGTTTGGCTTCTGATCTCTGGGGAAAGCATCTAATCACATTTAAAATAAAAAAAAATTGTCAAGTGTATTTTCTGCTTGTGTGCTAAGTCGTGTCAGTCATGTCTGACTCTTTGCGACCCTATGAACTGTAGCCTGCCAGGCTCCTCTGTCCAAGGGGTTCTCCAGAGAAGAATACTGGAGTGGGTTGCTGCTGTGCCCTCCTCCAGGGGATCTCCTCAACCCAGGGATTGAACCTGTGTCACTTACAACTCCTGCCTTAGCAGGTGTGTGCTTTACCCCTAGCACCACCTGGGAAGCCCAGAGTATTTTCTTGTTTTGCAGTCAGTCAGTCATGTATGACTATTTGCAACCCCATGGACCACAGCACGTCAGGCTTACCTGTCTTTAACCTCAATGTGCATTGAGCTGGTGATGCCATCCAACCATCTTGTCCCCTCTCCTGCTGCCTTCAATCTTTCCCAGCATCAGGGTCTTTTCCAATGAGTCAGCTCTTCGCATCAGGTGGCCAAAGTATTGGAGCTTCAACTTTAGCATCAGTCCTTCCAATGTATATTCAGGGTTGATTTCCTTTAGGATTGACTGGTTTGAGCTCCTTGCCGTCTAACAGACTCTCAAGAGTCTTCTTCAGCACCAGTTTTAAACCATCAATTTTTTGGCACTCAGCCTTTTGTGTTGTCCAGCTCTCACATCTGTACATGACTGCTGGAAAAAACATAGCTTTGACTATACGGACATTTGTTTCTGCTTTCTAACATGCTGTCTAGGTTTCTCATAGCTTTTCTTTCATGGAGCAAGTGTCTTTCAGTTTTACAGCTGCAGTCACCATCTGCAGTGATTTTGGAGCCCAGGAAAATAAAAGTCTGTCACTATTTCCATTGTTTTCTCATCTATTTGCCATGAAGTGATGGGACTGGATGACATGATCTTCATTTTTTGAATGTTGAGTTTTAAGCCAGGTTTTCACTCTCCTCTTTCATCTTCCTCAAGAGGCTCTTTAGTTCCTCTTCATTTTCTGCCATAAGGGTGGTGCCATTTTCATATTTGAGATTACTGATATTCCTCCCAGGAATCTTGATTCCAGGTTGTGCTTCATCCAGCCTGGCATTTGGCATGATGCACTCTGCATATAAGTTAAATAAGCAGGGAGACAATATACAGCCTTGACATACTCCTCTCAAATTTGGAACCAGTTTGTTGTTCCATGCTGTATTCTAACTGTTGCTTTTTGACCAGCACACAGGTTTTGCAAGAGGCAAGTAAGATTGTCTGGTATTATTATCTCTTTCAAAATTGTCCACAGTTTGTTGTGATCCATGCAGTCAATGGTTTAGCATAATCAATGAAGCAGAAGTAGATGTATTTCTGAAATTCTCTTGCTTTTTCGATGATCCAACAGATGTTGGCAATTTGCTCTCTGTTTCCTCTGCCTTTTAAAATCCATCTTGTACATCTGGAATATCTCAGTACACATACCATTGAAGCCTAGCTTGAAGGATTTAGAGCATTACCTTGCTAGCATGTGAAATGAGTGCAATAGTGTGCTAGTTTGAACATTCTTTGACATTACCCTTCTTTGGGATTGGAATAAAAACTGATGTTTTCCAGTCCTGTGGCCACTGCTGAGTTTTCCAGATTTTCCCAGTGCTGGCATATTGAGGTGCAGCACTTTCACAGCATCATCTTTCAGGATTTGGAATAGCTCAGCTGCAATTCCATCACCTCCACTAGCTTTGTTCGTAGTGATGCTTCCCAAGGCCCATTTGACTTCACACTCCAGAATGTCTGGCTCTAGGTGAGTGATCACACCACTGTAACTATCTAGGTCTTTAGGATCTTTTTTGTACAATTCTTCTTTGTATTCTTGTCACCTCTTCTTAATATCTTCTGCTTCTGTTAGGTTCATACCATTTCTGTCCTTTATTGAGCCCATCTTTGCATGAAATGTTCCCTTGGTATCTCTAATTTTCTTGATGAGATCTCTAGTCTTTCCCATTCTGTTGTTTTCCTCTATTTCTTTGCACTGATCAGCGAGGAAGGTTTTCCTGTCCCTCCTTGCTATTCTTTGGAACTCTGTATCCAGATGGGTATATCTTTCCTTTCCTCCTTTGCCTTTAGCTTCTCTCTATTTACCAGATATTTGTAAGATACCTCAGACAATCATTTTGCCTTTTTGCATTTCTTTTTCTTGGAGATGGTTTTGATCACTGCCTCCTGTACTGTTATGAACCTCCATCCATAGTCCTTCAGGCACTCTATCAGATCTAATCCCTTGAATCTATTTGTCACATCCATTGTATAGTCATAAGGGATTTGATTTAGGTCATACCTGAATGGCTTAGTGGTTTTCCCCACTTTTTTCAATTTAGTCTGAATTTTGCAATAAGGAGTTCATGATCTGAGCCACAGTCAGCTCCTGGTCTTATTTTTGCTGACTGTATAGGGCTTCTCCATCTTTGGCTGCAAAGAACATAATTAATCTGATTTTGGTGTTGACCATCTGGCGATGTCTGTGTGTAGAGTTGTCTCTTGACTTTTTGGAAGAGGATGTTTGCTATGATCAGTGCGTTCTTTTGGCAAAACTCTGTTAGCCTTGGCCTGCTTCATTTTGTACTCCAAGGTCAAATTTGCCTGTTACTCCAGGTATCTCTTGATTCCCTACTTTTGCATTCCAGTCTCCGATGAAAAGGACATCTTTCTTTGGTGTTAGTTCTGGAAGGTCTTGTAGGCCTTCATAGAACTGTTCAACTTCAGCTTCTTTGACATTAGTGGTTGAGATATAGACTTGGATTACTGTGAGACTGAATGATATGCCTTGGAAACAAACTGAGATCATTCTGTTGCTTTTGAGATTGCACCAAGTACTGTGTTTTAGGATTTGATTACAGAACTTACACAGAATTGGGGAAGCAGAGACTCTTGGAGGCACAAACAAAACCTTGTGTGCACCAGTACCCAGGAGAAAGGAGCAGTGACCCCACAAGAGACTGAGTCAGGCTTGCCTGTGTGTGTTTGGGAGTCTCTGGCAGAGGTATGGGTTGACAGTGGCCTGCTTCGGGGTCAGGGTCACTGACTACAAGCAGTCTTGGGAGGTGTGGGGTGCTGGCATAAGTCCTTTTGAAGGAGGTCGACATTACTGCCATTACCCCCACCATAGTTTAGCCACAGGTGAAACTACAGGGAGGGAACACAGCCCCACCCACAGCAGAAAATTGGATTAAAGACTTACTGAAAATGGCCTTGCCCACCAGAACAAGACCCAGTTTTCCCCACAGCCAGTCCCTCCCATCAGGAAGCTTGCACAAGCTTCTTATCCTCATCCATCAGAGGGCAGACAGAATGAAAACCACAGTCACAGAAGACTAACCAAACTGATCACAGGGATCACAACCTTGTCTAACTCAATAAAACAATGAGCCACGTAGAGCCACCCAAGACTGATGGGTCATGGTGGAGAGTTCTGACAAAATGTGGTCCTTGGAGAAGGGAACGGCAAACCACTTCAGCATTCTTGCCTTGAGTATCCATGAACAGTATGAAAAGGCAAAAAGATATGACACTGAAAGATGAACCCTCCAGGTCAGCAGGTGTCCAATATGCTCCCAGTGAAGAGCAGAGAAATAGCTCCAGAGGAATGAAGAGGTTGAGCCAAAGTGGAAACAATGCCCAGTTGCAGATGTATCTGGTGGTGAAAGTGAAGTCTGATGCTGTGAAGAACAATACTGTGTGGGAACCTGGAATGTTAGGGCCATGAATCAAGGTAAATTGGAAGTGGTCCAACAGGACATGGCAAGAGTGAACATTGACATTTTAGAAATCAGTGAACTAAAACGGACAGGAATGGGTGAATTTAACTCAGAGCATTTTCTAGACAATATTAACTTTACATGAGCAGAAAGTGCCTCTATATTGTTTCTACATTATTATCAGGCATCAGAATATTATCATTATCCTGTCTCATTGAAGATAGAGAATATAGAGCTTCTGTTTCTCTGAGCATTCAATGTGGTAGGAATGTGGTTATCTGGAAAATGAACTTCACTACTCATGGTGGCTCTGCATTGGATCCTCCCTGGCACTGGGCCCACAGGGCACTGGCCTATATGCAGCCTGTCAGAGTTGCCCCATGGTGCCCCATGATGGCTCACTTTTGGATGCTTCTCCAGTCGGTAATTGGATGAGGGCTGTCAGGGGAAGGGCATATCCTTGGGGCCGAAAAAAACTCTAAAAGATATCACAACTGCACAGCCCTCTCAACAGCTGGAGCAAAAAGCTCTTCCTTGAAGAAGATGTAGGGGTACGTTTCCAAGTCCTCCATATCCAGTGACTTTACTCACATCTTTATGAACCCAAAGTAATTCTGAGAAAGGTCCTCTTTACTGCCTGCTCCCAGAGGAAAGGTTATACTATCTGATTGGAGTTTTGAGAAGACTTGAGTAACAATCCTCTTAATCTTTAAACATGATTTTCTCTTGGTTATAAAAGGATGCATGAGGGGAAAAAAAACCACACAAACAACCTAGCAATGTGTTGTATAAGATAACTGTTTGATAAACATAACACAAGGACTAAATCTTCAACCAAAACTTTTCCCTGGGAGCCATTTCTCAGGTAAATGCAGGGCAGAAGTCAAAGCTCCTCTCCATCAACAAGTTGGTCTTCTTGTTTTTCTCCTTCTTGCCCAAAGAATGCCTGGACACTATACTCCAGGGTGGTATATGCTATATACTATATACCACCCTGTAGTACGTATTTACCATATACATCTACTGCAGGATAAATGTGGGGCTTCTGAACAATTTTGTATATAAGAAAAGTGTGGCCCCAGAAAAGGACTTGGTAGGAGGATACTCCTTTGTTTGGGATGCTCAAGCTGCCTGCTTCTCTTCACCTGCTTGTCTCTTCTAGATCCCTTAAAACTCAATTTAGGTGTCTTACTCCTGTGTCAAGAACCTTTCTCGAATCCCTGCCCTCACAGGAGCCTGTCCATACTGCCCTGTGTGCGCATGTCTCTTGATGCACTCTACCCTCATGCTCGCCCTGCTGAAACTCATGTTTCCTTTTACATGACTATCTCCAACTCCATCCTCCCAGAGAAACATTTTGAGCTTTGGGATTTGCCTTATTCAGCTCTGTGCTGAGCTATTTTAGATATCTAGTAAATTTTACAGCCTGTCAGCTAAAAAATTTATTGGAAATTATCATATTAGCTCCCAGCTGAAATTAGGGGGAAAAAAAAAAAAAACCCTGGTCATTAGAAGGGTCTTCACATCATAATTCCTAGCTCTCTCTTCTTTCAATGTCTCCCTATTATTCCTTCTATCTTTTTCATAGCTTGAACAATTTTTGTTTGTTTATTAACATAGATTCCATAATGACTCCATGCTTATTTTCTCTCATTTTCAAAATTCATTTACTTTTATTGGCTGTGCAGCATGTGGGATTTTAGTCCCCTGACCAGAATCACACCTGGGTCCTCTGCATTAGAAGCGCAGAGTCTTAACCACTGGATCACCAAGGAAGTCCCAGATTGAACAATTTGAAATGACATTTTATAGAATGGAGTAGTCACATGTTTCTGTTTACTGGGTCAACTTCTCAATTCATAAAAATTCCCAAACTCATACAAATGTGTAAACAAAAATGCATTATTAGTAGTTAAAAATAACTGGTGTGTATATAATAGAGTTATATCGCTAACCTTAACATCAATCACTGCAGAGATATTATACTTTAATTGAAAAACAACTAGTGACAGCTTACTGCAAGATGGCAAATGAATCCTGACATTGATATTAATAGGTTCATAAACCAGTTACAAGGTTAAAAATTAATCATTTGAGTCATCGAAAATCCATATATATAACCAAAATACTCATTTGGAATAAATATCTGCCTAATTTTTAAAAATACAAGTTGAATGGAGTAGGGGATTGAAAATGAAAATTGCATTAGTTTAACTATAAGGCTCTATAAACTGTGAGTGCTTTGATTGATAGTAAGGCTATCAAGTTCATTGTTAGCTCTGTTCCCATCACCATCACCTCCATACTCTAAAATGTAGCCTGGAAAATCGCACTTGTAACAAATATATATTAGGAAAATGATATTTTCTACTAATTAGGCCGAAGGACTAAAATTCCTGTGCCAGATCATTTTTTTAAGGTCGTATACATGTGTTTCTATTTCACCAGAGTTTTTGCAAAACCCAAGATGCTTAGTTCCCTAGCTGTGTCATTCCCTGGATTGGGAACATTACTTAATCCTCCAAGCCTTAGTTTCCTCATGTGTAAATTGGGGGTGATAATACCTACCTCCCCTTCATCATTATATAACCACCTTTGTTTCTTTCAGAGGTTTCATTTAAAGTCTTCTTTGCCTGACAATAGACTAGTCAGGCAAGTATCATTTGCATAGAATTTCTTTTTTCCAATCACTCAATTTTATCCTATATAGGGCATTACAGTTAACATGAATCCCATGTAAAAAGTATCCAATTGAACTTATAAAATCTATTTAGCCACCATACAGATTATTTAAATTGAAGTATAATAGATTTACAATGGTTTCCCTGGTGGCTCAATGGTAAATAATTTGCCTGCCAATGCAGAAAAAACGGGTTTGATCCCTGAGTTGGAAATATCCCCTGGAGGAGGGCATGGCAACCCACTCCAGTTTTCTTGCCTGGATAAACCCATGGACAAAGGAGACTAGAGGGCTACAGTTCATGGGGTCACAAAAGAGTCAAACATGAGTTAGCAACTAAACAAATGTATCTTCAGAACTATTAAGCTTAAAGCTCAGGTGAATCACTACTAAAGTGATCCCCACCTCAGCTTTGGTTGTTTGAGGACTGAGATATTGAAGAGATTCAGCTCTCCTCAAAACCTCTTTAAAATCTTTAGGTTTTTTTTTTTTATTTTTTAGGAAGCACTGCTCAAATTATAAACATAGTCTTGAAGAACTCTGCAAGAGATTTAGCTTCTATACAATGGACTTGGGGGTCTTTTTCCTTCTAGTCTGCAACATTTCTTATTCTCTGTTACAGCTTTCCTCAATCATTGGGCAAAAATTTTACATTTATTTGTAATAAATGTAAGTAGTCTTCTAAGCAATTGCTGCTGCTGCTGCTGCTGCTAAGTCGCTTCAGTCGTGTCCGACTCTGTGCAAGCCCATAGACGGCAGCCCACCAGGCTCGGTCTAAGCACTTAGGGTTCTGTAAATTACATCCCCCCTTACCATCCTGGACAATAATACAATACTGCTGCCCTCTCCGGAGAAGGCAATGGCACCCCACTCCAGTACTCTTGCCTGGAAAATCCCATGAACGGAGGAGCCTCGTAGGCTGCAGTCCATGGGGTCGCTAAGAGTCGGACACGACTTCACTTTCACTTTCACTTTTCATTTTCATGCATTGGAGGAGGAAATGGCAACCCACTCCAGTGTTCGTGCCTAGAGAATCCCAGGGACGGGGGAGCCTGGTAGGCTGCCATCTATGGGGTCGCACAGAGTCGGACACGACTGAAGCAACTTAGCAGCAGCAGCAGCAGGGCCCTCTCAGGTTTCCCAGGTGGCTCGGTGGTGAAAGAACCTACCTGCCAGTGCAGGAAACCCCAGAGACACAGGATTGATCCCTGGGTCAGGAAGATCCCCTGGAGGAGAAAATGGCAACCCACTCCAATATTCTTGCCTGGGAAATCCCATAGACAGGGGAGCCTGGTGGGCTATAGTTCACTGGGTCACAAACAGTTGGATGTGACTGAGCACAAGCTGCCCTCTAGGGCTTTTTCTGCCTATTCTTCAGTCCCCACAGCTCTCACCCACATACATTCAAGATTGCAAAACTTTGCCCAATCTGTATTCTCTGTTTAAAATCCTAGCTCTTTTCTTTCCTTGGCAAGATTTTATGCATCCTTTAAGATGTATCTCAAAGATAACATTTTACAAAGATAACATTTTACAAAAAAAAACCCTACTCTCTAAATTTCCCCTGGTGGAATGTTTCAACATTTGCTATCTCTCGGGTTAGAGTATATTATGCTATAGTAACAAATAATGCTGAAGTCTCAGTGGCTGCTCGTAAGAAAGTTTTATTTATCATCACAACACATGCCCACCACGGGTCACCTGGGTTCTCTGCTCCCTGTCATCACTCTTCTCATTCTACATCCATTATCTGGAACAGAGGTTGGCAAAATAGTGGGCAAATCTGACCTACCATCTGTGGGCTTTTTTTTTTTTTTTAATGACCAATGATCTAAAAATGCTTCAAAAATTTTTTAAATGGCTAAGGTTAAAAAAAAAAAAAGAATATGCAACAGGGACTGTGTTGCCTGCAAACTCTGAAATATTTACTAATTGTTCATTTATAGACAAAGGGAAAGAGAGAATATGGCAAATCTTGGGAAGACTTTTAAAGCTTTTACCTAGACATAAACATTTCATTGGATTCCCTGGTGTCTCAGTGGTAAAAAAAAAAAAAAAAAAAAAAAATTCTGCCTGCCAATGCAGGAGATCCGAGAGACTTGGGTTCCATCGCTGGGTTGGGAAGATCCCTTATGTCAACCCACTTCAGTATTCTTGCTTGGAATATTCCATGGACAGAGGAGCCAGGCGGGTTATAACCCAAGGGGTTGCAAAGAGTTGGACAAGAATGAGCACACACACACAAAAGTTGTTGACTAAAGCAAGCCATGTGGAGACTTTCCTGGCGGTCCAGTGGTTGAGAATCTGCCTTCCTGAGGATGCACGTTCAATCCCTGGTGGGAGAACTAAGATCCCACATGCAGCGAGGCAGCTAAGCCCATGTGCTACAACTAGTGAGCCCGCCTGCTGAAACAAAGATCTGACAAAGCCAAATAAATAAAAAATAAATAACAAAGCAAGATTCTATTAAAAAATAAAAAACAAAGCAAGCCATGTGGCCCAAACTGACATAAGAGGCTAAGAACACATAATCCTTCCCACAAAAGAATGAGATATTAGTAAATAAGAGCACAGTCTATCCCAACATCCAATATATATTTATCTTTCTTTATTTTGACAAATTTTTTTAACCTCTAATCTTTTGAGGTTTGGTTGAGCTGTTGCATAGGGCCCACAGAGTTTCCTTAAACTGTCTACAGTCATTTTTAAAAGTAATTCTAATAATGCTGACTGACATTTGCTGGGTGTGGTGTCTATCCTGTCCTTTAGATTGTGAGCCCCTCTTGGTAGCTCCAGCTCTTAGTCCATTGCCTACTACATAACAGATCCTCAATACATGTTTATCAAGTGAGTAATTATCATACTCACTGAATAGAGAAGGTTGATATGAAGAACTGGACAAGAAGGACTGACAGTGTTATGCTTTCCAAGATTTATTGGGAATACAGTTGTAGACTTCTGATTAAATGACAAATTAGGTGATGGAGCACCATATTATAGACTAAAATGGGGAGGGTGTTGTATTCAGTGGTTCAAAATAGATTTTGGAGTCTGAGAAACCTAGGTTTGAATCCTACTCTAGTCTATCATTTACCTGTTTTGTGACAACAATAGCTAATATTTATTGTTCAAGATTGGAGAAGGAAATGGCACCCCACTCCAGTACTCTTGCCTGGAAAACCCCATGGACGAGGGAGCCTGGCAAGCTGCAGCCCATGGGGTCGCAAAGAGTCGGACATGAGTGAGAGACTTCACTTTCACTTTCATTGTTTAAGATTAAACCATCTTATTCAAACCATGAAACAATTCCTTAAGATGTAGAAACTGAGCCCACAAGAGGGAAAAAAAAAAATTGTCCCAAATCCCATTGTCTCACTTCTCAGCTGGATTCCAGAGCTCAACCAAACTTAGGGTAGGTCATTTAATCTTCTAAGAACTTAGCCTACATCTCTATAAAATGAGGAAAATGAAATACCTACTCCTTATGGCCATCATGATGACTTAATGAGAAAATGTGAACTGCTAACATTTATGAAATGGTGAATATTAGCCGTTCTGAAGGTAAGAGTAAGAGATTACCCTACTGCCTCTAGCACATCATGGCCTGTATTTGAGCTGTGTAATACAGCCCGGCTCTTCCAAGCTCTTCAGGATTCTCTGTGCTGCTCTTGGGTTTCCCTGGTGGCTCAGTGGTAAAGAACCCACCTGCAAATGTAGGAGATGCAGGTTCAATCCCTGGGTTGGGCAGATCCTCTGGAGAAGGAAATGGCAACACATTTCCGTATTCTTGCCTGAATACTGTCCATGGAAATCCCACGGACAGAGAAGCCTGGCAGACTATAGTCCATGGGGTCACAAAAGAGTCAGACACGACTTAGCAAATAAAGAACAATATTGCTCTTAGTTGGAGCTTAGATGCTGCTCTCCACACCCTTTCCCACTGTCTAGATTGGAAATAGCCATAGGCTATATAGTACCATTGGAGAAGGAAATGGCAACCCACTCCAGTACTCTTGCCTAGAAAATTCCATGGATGGAGAAGCCTGGTGGGCAACAGTCCATGGGGTCGCAAAGAGTTTGGACACAACTAAGCAACTTCACTTATATAGCACCATAGCTAAAAAGTTTATTTCAGTGGAGAACATTTCAATGAAATGTTAAAGAACGCATGGAGAATTGCTGAATACTAAATCTCTCTGGCCACAGAACTATAAGTGTTCTAGGAGTCAAACCTAAAGCACTCTGCTAAAAGAGAGAACTAAGATCAAAATTATTTTTAGTCTATTCAATATATACCATAAGTTCTAGGCATATTATATATCAGCTTAATCGTAACAGAGATAGTTGCAGTAGCAGTAGTGTGTGTGTGTGTGTGTGCTTTGTGTGTTTAGTCATTCAGTCATGTCTGATTCTTTGTGACCCCATGGACTGTAGCCTCCCAGGATCCTCTGTCCATGGGGATTCTCCAGGCAAGAATACTGGAGTGGGTTGCCATGCCCTACTCCAAGGGATCTTCCTAACTCAGGGA
Organism: Bos indicus x Bos taurus; assembly: GCF_003369695.1. Taxonomy (NCBI): domain Eukaryota; kingdom Metazoa; phylum Chordata; class Mammalia; order Artiodactyla; family Bovidae; genus Bos; species Bos indicus x Bos taurus. The sequence goes on from NC_040089.1 coordinate 59,090,736, forward strand.
TCAAACCCAGGTCTCCCACATTGCAGGCAGATTCTTTACCATCTGAGCCATCAGGGAAGCCATAGTAGTAATAGTTAAAATTTAATGGGGGGAGGAGGTTGGGGAAGGAATGGAGAGGGAGGTTGGGGTGAGCAGATGTAAGTTTTTACATATAGAATGGATAGACAACAAGGTCTTGTATAGCACACAAAACTATATTCAATATTCTATGACAAATCATAATAGAAAATAATATTTAGAAAAGAATATATATGTGTATATATATGTATAATAGAATCACTTTGCTTTATAGCAATAATTAACATAACATTGTAAATCAACTATACTTCAATAAAATTTTTTAAAAGATTAATGAATTTTTAATCATATACTTGACAATGTGCTTTTATACAGAGTATAAAATTCATTTACAAAGGTATTGCATATGTCCTCAATGTTACAAAATTATAGATAAGTGGGGCATAGAGATGTGTGTCTGGAATTGAAACAGAGGAGAAGAAATTTTAGAGTTGGGAATAGAAAACATTCACAGGTTCAGAAACAATGTATGAAGATGGAGAATAAGTATTACTGACAATCTTACCAATATCTAGGAAAGAATCAAGACTTATACCGAAATCTAGAAAAGGTCTAAGTCCCATACATTTCATTATTAGAAAGAAATTTTCAAAGCCAAATTTTCCCTATCTTGTGAACAGGGAATCTTCATTTTGCTTGCTTTAGACCTGATGACTTACTATCTCACAAAGAATGGGGACTTGGAAGTTCTATTTCTGTACATCACGCTTTACCGTCTGAGCCACCAGGGAAATCCCTACATCACTGCAACTCCCATCCAACATATTCAAGACTTTTTCTACAGACCACCTGCCAGACCCAAAGTCTAAATCTACTTTGATTCCCTGGGCTACAGAAGTTAGTATTGTTAATCCTCTTAATGAGTGTATGGAAAATCTTTTAAGATGAATTTTTACTCAGCAAGATATAACTTGATCCTTTTCCTTTCTATGTTTTGTTTATCAGAGCTATATGTCTTATATAGGAACAAGTCATTTATTATATATCTATTGAAAAGTCTTGGTTTTTCTGTTCCTCTCCAAAAGAAGAGTTCCATGGAATGCACCATAAAATGTAGCTTCTGTTTTACTGAAGTTTTTATTATTAGCGTTGATTTGCAACAATCAAATAGCTTTGAATAGAATTTTAGAATGGGGTAAGATATTCGGCTTTTGCTAGATGCCCTTATTTTGAACAAAAGTCACCAAGCACATGTAATTATCTAAGATATACTTAATAAATAGGTGAATCAACCCTGTGTAAACATAATATTGGAGTCCTCACTCTACATGTACTTATATTCACGTTTATACCCTTGACCATAAATAAGTCTGCATTCAAATAACTATAAAATCAACACAATACTTAGAAACAAAAATATATGATGTGGTATTAAAATAAAAATATTTTTTAAGGCTACAAGTTGATTTGCTACATTTCTAAAGATAGCTGTGCCCAAAGGAAACCATAAATAAAACAAAAAGACAGCCTAAGGAAAGGGATAAAATATTTGGCAACAATACGACTGACAAGAACTTAATTTCCAAAATATACAAACAACTTATACAACCCAAAATGAAAGAAACAAACAAACCAATCAAAACATGGGCAGAAGACCTAAGTAGATATTTCTCCAAAGAGGACATACAGATGGACAATAGGCTGGACATCTTTTCATGTGGTCATCTCTTCATCTTTTAAGACAAAAGATGGACATCTTGTCATGTGAAAAGATGCTCAACATCACTAATTATTAGAGAAATGCAAATCAAAACTACACGGTATCACCTCACGCTGGTCAAAATGGGCATCACCAAAGAGTCTACAGACAATAAATGCTGGAGAGGATGTGGGGAAAATGGAACTGTCCTACAGTGTTGGTGGGAATATAAATTGGTGCAGCCACTCTGGAGAACAGTATGGAGGTTCCTTAAAAAAATAAAATAAATGTACCATATGACCCAGAAATCCCACTACTGGGTGTATATCTGGAGAAAACTGTAATTTGACAATACACATGTACCCTAATGTTCACAGAAGTGCTATTTACAACAGACAAGACATGAAAGTAACCTAAACGTCCAGCCACATATTGAGGGATAAAGAAAATGTAGTACAATATACAATGGAATACTACTCGGCCATAAAATAATGATGCAATGCCATTTGCAGCAACATGGACGGACCCAGAGACTGTCCTATATAAGTGAAGTCAGAGAGAGAAAGACGAATATTATACAGTATCACATATATGTGGAATTAAATAAATGGTACAAATGAACTTATTTACAAAACAGAAGCAGACGTAGAAAACAAATTTATGGTTACCAAAGGGAGAAGAGGGGGAGGCATGAATTAGGAGTTTGGAATTAGCAGATACAAACTGTGCATGCGTGCTAAGTCATTTCAGTCGTGTTCGACTCTTTGCAACGCTATGGACTGTTGCCCACCAGGCTCCCCTGTTCATGGAAATTCTCTAAGCAAGAATATTGGAATGGGTTGCCGTGGGCTCCTCCAGGACATCTTCCTGACCCAGGGATTGAACTCAGGTCTCTTACGTCTCCTGCATCGGCAGGCAGGTTCTTTCCTAGCACCACCTGGGAAGCTCAAAGTACTATATGTAAAACAGACAAACAACAAAGTCCTACTGTATAGCACGGGGAGCTATATTCAATATTTTGTAACAAACTATAATGGAAAAGAATATGAGAAAGAATATGTGTATATGTATGACTGAATCACTTGGTTGTACACCAGAAATATAACATTGTAAACTACACTTCAATTTGAAAAAAAATTTTAATAAAGAAAAAAAGGTGTTTGTTGTTATCAGTTGCATCTCTTAGAAGCCTGACATGAATTTTTACAACTAATTTTGAAATTAGGTAATCCCGTAGAAGAAGCCTTCTGCATTAGATTGTTTCTTAGTACCTGTGTGTACTGTTAGCCTCATCAGTGCCTCAACCCTTGCCATTTTGAAGGAAGCTGAAATTTCCCTGTTGCTTTGAGGATACTCCATCTCACAACACATGTCTTCAGCCAGTAATGAGCCAAATCCATTATTCTTATCAAAGGCTACATCACATTTCTCCTGAGGCTGACAACCGGGAGTGTCTTCAAAATGGGCTTCAATTCTGTGTTACCCGGTCACCTCCAAGCTCAGCATTTTGTCTTCTCAAGGAGACTAAATTGTGCTTAAAGAGGTAACTCAGACAATATTTTTGCTTTCCTACCTTCTTAAAATGATGAAAAGAAGAAAACGTTTTTGTGTCTTTTTGCCAGGTTAAAAAACACTGAGATGTTTGCTTTTCCTCAACTGAACTTGAGTCAGTGTGATGAATGTGCTTCAAACTCAGTGCTGTGTCTCACTTTGAGAAGAACCGGGTTTTATTGTTGCAAGGCATTCTTGTTTCATGATATTGACTTGCATGTTAGCACAAATAGTCGTAACTGAATAACAAGTAGTTATTTATGAAGTTACTTGTCTCTCACTCTTCCTCTGAAGTCACTTTTAATTGTAGGGGACAATAAAAAGAAACATTTTATCCTTTCTCAATTTCTAGTATGATAGATATAACACTCTAAAGATCAAATATTTATACAATGTAAACGAGTTTGGGGGGTGGTCAGCCTCTTCAGATGTTATATGATGTGTATTATGAAAACAATAACAAGTTATTTAACATTTATAATTATATATGCTGTGCTCAGTCATTCAGTCATGTCTGACTCTTTGTGCCCCATGGACTGTAGCTTTCCAGGCTCCTCTGTCCATGGGGATTCTCAAGGCAAGAATATTGGAGTGGATTGCCATGCCCTCCTCCAGGGGATCTTCCCAACCCAGGGATCAAACAAAGGTCTCCAATATTGCAGGTGGGTTTTTTACCATCTGAACCACCAGGGAAGCTCAAGAATACTGGAGTGGGTAGCCCATCCCTTTTCCAGGGCATCTACCCAACCAAGGAATCAAATTGGGGTCTCCTGTGTTGCTGGCAGATTCTTTACCAGTTGAGCTAGCAGGGAAGCCCTAAAATTAAGTATACACGTATTATAAATACACATCTTGTAAGAGAATTCCAGAAAAAAATGCCTACTTCTGCTTCATTGACTATGCTAAAGCCTTTGACTGTGTGGATCACAACAAACTGTGGAAAATTCTTAGAGAGATGGGAATACCAGACTACCTTACATGCCTCCTGAGAAATCTGTATGCAGGTCAAGAAGCATACAGCGAGAACTGGGAAGGGAGTACATCAGGGCTGTATATGTCACCCTGTTTATTTAACTTATATGCAGAGTACATCATGCAAAATGCTGGGCTGGATGAAACACAAGCTGGAATCAAGATTGCTGGGAGAAATATCAATAACCTCAGATATGCAGATGACACCACCCTTATGGCAGAAAGTGAAAAGGAACTAAAAAGCTCTTGATGAAAGTGAAAGAGAAGAGTGAAAAAGCTGGCTTAAATAAGATCATGGCATCTGGTCCCATCAGTTCAGTTCAGTTCAGTTCAGTTGCTCAGTCGTGTCTGACTCTTTGCGACCCCATGAATTGCAGCACGCCAGGCCTCCCTGTCCATCACCAACTCCCGGAGTTCACTCAAACTCACGTCCATCGAGTCAGTGATCCCATCCAGCCATTGTCCCCTTCTCCTCCTGTCCCCAACCCCTCCCAGCATCAAAGTCTTTTCCAATGAGTCAACTCTTCGCATGAGGTGGCCAAAGTATTGGAGTTTCAGCTTTAGCATCATTCCTTCCAAAGAACATCCAGGACTGATCTCCTTTGGAATGGACTGGTTGGATCTCCTTGCAGTCCAAGGGACTCTCAAGAGTCTTCTCCAGCACCACAGTTCCCAAGCATCAATTCTTTGGTGCTCAGCTTTCTTCACAGTCCAACTCTCACATCCATACATGACTACTGGAAAAACCATAGCCTTGACTAGATGGACCTTTGTTGGCAAAGTAATGTCTCTGCTTTTTACTATGCTATCTAGGTGGATCATAACTTTCTGGCAAATAGACGGGGAAACAGTGAGGGACTTTATTTTTTGGACCTCCAAAGTCACTGTGGATGGTGACTGTAGCCATGAGATTAAAAGACTGTGCTCCTGGGAAGAAGAGCTATGACCAACCTAGGCAGCATATTAAAAAGCAGAGACATTATTTTGCCAACAAAGGTCCATATGCTCAAAGGTATGGTTCTTCCAGTAGTCATGTATGGATGTGAGAGTTGGACCATAAAGAAAGCTAAGCGCCAAAGAGTCAGTGCTTTTGAACCCTTGGACTGCAAAGAGATCAAACCAGGCAATCCTATAGGAAATGAATCCTGAATATTCTTTGGAAGGACTGATGATGAAGCTGAAGTTCCAACACTTTGGCCACCTGATGCGAAGAACTGACTCATTAGAGAAGATCCTGATGCTGGGAAATATTGAAGGCAAGAGGAGAAGGGGATGACAGAGGGTGAGATGGTTGGATGGCATCACTAACTCAATGGACATGAGTTTGAGCAAGCTCTGGGAGTAGGTGTTGGACAGGGAAGCCTGGTGTGCTGTATTCCATGGGGTTGCAAAGAGTTCAACACAACTAATCAACTGAACTGAACTGATATTATAAGTATGTATGCCCTCATATATTGAAATATGTACTAGATAGATAGACATAAATATGAGGACTTAATTTTTCCTTAATGTTAACAGGTCCAGCCAGTGAACAAGGGAGGTAACACACTGGTTTCTCTCTTCTCCTACTTCTCTGTAGAAGGAGTAACTGCAAAGCTGTATCCAAAAGTCTAAATGGAGTTTTAGTATTTATTGGGTCTAACTGAATCTGCTAGTTTAGCTTCTAAGGTCCCTGCACCATTTGGATTGTGGATGTTTGTAATGGAGTAATGGGTATCACACTTCATAATGCTATTGTGTATCCGCAGTATCAGAACCACTCCAGTGCTGGGGTGGGGAAGAAAATTCAATGACCCTGGCTTTGAAGATAAATGGAGCTGTCACCTTTTATCTTATATTAGTCAAACCAAACACCTCTTTTATGATATGGGCTCTGCTGATGGAACTTAACAGGTTTTTCTGCTCTTATTAGAAGTTTAAAAAGGAGTGTAGTTATGTGTGTTCATAGGTGATGACTATTTTTTACTTGGAAATACAAAGCCTGAAGTTTTCTAGGTAGTTTGAATGTCTTCTGCTTCCTGTAGGGGAAAAAGATTTGGAAACATCAACCAAACCTAATGGGTTTTTTGAGGCATGATTCACTAGATAATTAAGCAATTTCATTTACCCCTCATTACAGAGACCTCTAAATCACTTATTAGCCCATCTATTCATTAATTCTCCTACAAATATTACTGTGGGATGAACAAAAGATTTGTGTTACTTAAAGAAACATTTTCTGTTGTAAAAAAATTAACTTGAACCTTTAAGAAAACTCAGATATATACATAGTTGTTTTTTACTTTTAGAAGTTAGACTAAATCTGACAAGTATGGTTTTAACTGTGTTAGGTAAAGGATATGCGCCATGGGGATGTAATGACATCTACGTGTGTGCGTGCATGCTAAGTCTCTCAGCTGTGTCTGACTGTTTTCGACCCTATGGACTGTAACCTGCCAGGCTCCTCTGTTCATGGGGATTCTCCAGGCAAGAATACTGGAGTGGGTTGCCATTTCTTCCTCCAGGGGATCTTCCCAGGGATCAAACCCACATCTCTTATGTCTCCTGCATTGGTAGGTAGGTTATTTACCACAAGTACTGCCTGGGAAGCCCCAATGACAACTACAAGGAACATTTATAAATATGATTCCTCTTTTCTCCCATCCTACCCCAAATGAGAGTGTCAAATATAGTTTCAGTTCTTAACATAGTCAAACCATAGAAAAACTAGGTTTTCATACTAAATACATCCAGGTAGCTTACAACCTAAGTTCACAGCCTAGCTGCCTGTGGATGGATTGCAAGATTTCTGAAACTTCAAATTGTCTGAGAAAGATTGTGTGATCGCCTATATATCCACTTTTATGAAAAAAATTTTTATCAGTTCACCAAATGATTCTGTTATTAAAAAACAGTTATAATCACAGACACAATAGCAGACGAATCAAATCACAATGCCAATTCCCCACAGGAAGAAGAGACTGTCTTTCTAGAAAAAGACTCTTATAAGAGAAAAGAGTAGGGAACTGGACCTATAGTGTATATCGTGGAATGTATTCACTTGATGATAAACTTCAGTTTAGTGGATTTGTTGAATTATAAATTGCTAAATATTCACTTCTCTGGATCTTGGTGCCCCAGGTCTTGCTGAGTATGGAGATCCTCAAGTGCAGGGCCTCGCCTACAAAGGAGTCCCCAGAGAGATCAGCAACAGGAATCTCATTTTTCCGATGTGCTGACCACTCAACACTGGGCAACTCTAATGAAGCATCCCTCATGTGACAACCACCTCCTTTTCTGTTTCCTATGAAATCGTGATGAGAACAGAAGTTATCCTTCACATGGAATCACCCCCAATTTGTCAAAGTTCAGATTTTCTTAGCTGTGACATTTGTTAGTGAAATGAGAGTTTAGACTGCATGTCTGGCAGCCATCTGTGATTAGCTAATTGAATTGTTCCAAGGCACTTGTTGCCACCTTCAGCCGGATTTTCAGCTTGAATGACTGTGCCTCCCTTCGAGCTAGTCTTGACCTATAGTAGCTTCTATTAGTTTTGGAGGAAAAAAACACATGAGTGATTTGTCCACCCAATATGACAGTCATCTCCCTAACCTAAATCTTTTCTTTAAAACGGTATCTTAATAGTCACATTTGGTTAGTAATAGAAATATTGTTTATTGTTAGAGGCCTGAAGTAAGGTTATAAACATTTTCTTCAAATCCCTCTCTTCTCCCATCTTCTCTTTCTAGTGTTTCTCTCAATAACTTTGGCTCTAATGGCAGAGCAAACTGAAGTACTACACAGCTATTACACTTGTCTTTTGCTTAATGAACTAAACGCTTTTTTCTTCCTGGATTAATGGACCATTTAATTTAGTCTGAACAGAATGGTAAACTCCGCCCCCATCTCACCAGGACATCCTGATCCCCTCCCTCCAAGTCCCCTTACATCAGTTTTCTGAACGTCAGCTCTTCTCCTCTTTCACTGGTACCTTTGTCAAAGCAGGGAAGTGGAATTCACTTCATCTATTGAAACTGTGCATTGCCTCTTTTTCTCTTCTGCGCTTGTCACCTTTCAGTCAGTTAAAACACTGTTTTTCAAACTATAGGATGCGATCCATAAACGGGTCATGAAGTCAATTTAGAAGGTCATGACTAGCATTTTATAAATGAAAGAGAATTGCCTAGAGTAGAGTAGAAAATAGAGCACGTGTAACGGTACAGCACAGCACAACCGCAAGGGAAACTTTCTCAGTTGAGAGAAAGAAAAAGGCTATGTACAGGGTCCCCAGGTAAAATAGTTTTCTTACCATTGGTCATGGTCAGAAGCATTTGAGAAACACTGAGCTTAAATTCTGGGACTAGGATACATTCCATAGAGAGGGATTTAACATTCTTAAATCTATCAGTGATTTGGGAGTTTAAGCATCTGCCTACAATGCAGGAGACCTGGGTTCAATCCCTGGGTTGGGAAGATCTCCTGGAGAAGGAAATGGCAACCCACTCCAGTATTCTTGCCTGGAAAATCCCATGGACAGAGGAACCTGGTAGGCTACAGTCCATGGGGTCGCAAAGAGTTGGACACAACTGAGCAACATTTACTTACTTTATTTACTATGCATAGGTAGTTTAGTTGCTAAGTTGTGTCTGACTCTTGTGACCCCATGGACTGTAGCCCACCAGGCTCCTCTGTCCATGGAATTCTCCAGGCAAGAATACCGGAGTGGATGGGTTGCCATTCCCTTCTCCAGGGGATCTTCCCAACCCAGTGATCGAACCTGGGTCTCCAGCATTGCAGGCAGATTCTTTTTTTTTTTTTTATATAGCACTTTCATTCTCTCTTTATTGTTTTTTTTTTTTTTAAAAACAAAACCAAAAGTCAACCTTGAAAACTTAACATGACTTTTCCAGACAAGATCCAGGCAGATTCTTAACCAACTGAGCCACCAGGGAAGCTGATCTCTTTTCAAATCTGGTGAAACAATGGCCCTTTTCCAGAAAAATGCACAGGAGCATAAGCTCAAAGAAAATTTACTGTTGCTAAGCAGGTGGGCAGAAATAAAACAGGAGTTTGGAATTAACAGACACACACTATTATATATAATACAGGTAAACAACAAGGCTTCCCTGGTGGCTCAAATGGAAAAGAATCCACCTGCAACACGGGAGACCTGGGTTCAATCCCTGCGTTGGGAAGAGCCCCTGGAGGAGGGCATGGCAACCCACTCCAGTTTTCTTGCCTGGATAATCCCATGGACAGAGGAGCCTGGGGTCATGAAGAGTCAGACACAACTGAGTGACTAAGCACAGCACAAACAAGGACCTACGTAAAGCATAGGGGTCTATACTTAATACCTTGTGATAACCTATAATGGGAAAGAGTCAGAAATAGAATAGATATATAGGTACACATAAAAATCACTTTGTTGTAAACCTGAAACTAACAACAGTAAGTCAACCATACTTCAATTAAAAAAATAATAATAATAATGTTACTCGTAGAAGCTCAAGGGTTGCTGCCCTTATAATTACATGGAACATTCTCAATTCTTGAATGTTTTGTTTTACCCCAAACCTCTCATTTTAGTCCATACGTTCCCTTCATATGTGATTTTCTATGGCTGTCTCCACATCTTCTCTCCCTCTCATATTCTGAACCACCTGCTTGTTTCTTCAAACAAAAGAAATTTTCAAAGGCAACTCATCTGACTGAACCCCGGTACAATATCCCTCCCCGATTCTCTTTAAAAACCTGTCTTTCAGGTGTTGCTGACTTATCTAGAGAGAAGGGCATTTTCTGACCATCTTCTTCATTTGCCTTTCTTTCCTTCATCTTCAATTTGGGCTTCTGTCTATGTAGAATGAAGACCAACAGGGAATGAAACTTTGCACGCACTAGACACATTCTATAAATACTATTCCTATAAAGGGTAGTTATTTATTTTTTGAAACCAGCCATCCAATAATGTAGATATACATGATTACTGAACAGACACTCTGAAATTCCTAGGTGTTTGACAAAATGAAAACAGGTTGCACCAGTTCCTGAAATCCTAGCAATGGTTTAAAAACTGCATTTTCATGCAAACATAAATTACAAATGGAATTATGATAACTGATTACCCCCCTCCATGCACACAAATCATCTGTAATCCTGCCCTGGAGCGCTGTGGAGCTGGCTCATTGCATCTGCTCAGAGCATTTGTCAGTCTATTCAATCACAGCTATTTCCCGTGGCAAAGTGTACAGGGGCATTTAGAAAACCTGTATGTCTCTATTTCCCTAAATCTACTATTAGGGTGTAGAATCGTCAGGGCAGAGCACTGCTGCTTCACAATAGGAATAATCCTGAGTGTGTATCTTTATTTTATTCATCTTCAATTGCTGTTTGACAGAATTTCATGCTGCCAGATGATGTTACATTGACAGCCAAGAGATAATTTCCGTTTTTAATCCAGAGAACAAGAGCCACTTGGGAAGTGACTATAAATGTCCTCTGGGTGTCCCAGAGATATGCCTCATCCCCGTGCTGGAAGGAACACACCTCTGGGAAGGAAACAACTTTGATCAGTAAGTCTCTTTGGAAAATATGAAGAGAAGGAGATGTCAGTGATTCCCTCATGAGTCATGGGGTCTGAGATAAACTGAGCCCTTCCATTTCCAAGTTAGCTTTTCAAGTGGTGGCAATGCTGTCATTACTCCCAGGCAATAGTTCTCAGTGAAGAACTGAAATGTTTCTGTAAAGTAATGTTTCCAAACATGTCTTTCATTTCTTTCAAGATCATCATGTAAATTGTGGGTGAAAAAAAGGGTCTTTCTTGTGATGAAGGGGTCATCAGCTTTCTCAGTGCTAGCACTAGTCTTACCCGGCTACACCTGGTGGGTGTCCTGTTAAAGATGCTGGCTAAGCAGATTTGATGCTTCGCTTTTTAGAACTAGAGTGTTCTCAGGTTCATCCTCCAGACATCTCTCATTTACTTAAGGACGAAAGCTTTATCCTATAACCAAACCATGTTCCTGGGTCAGCCCTCCTGAGGACCCGGAAGATGTCTCACTGATTGTACAGAGAATATTTCTTTTCTTTTTTGTTTTTTGGACCATAGGGGGACACTTTCTTTTTCCTAGGAAGTAAATTGCTGGCTTTTCATTCATGCTTTCCCATTAATTAGTGGCCCATCACCTAAGCTACTAACGTGCATAACATATAAACTATACATAAAAATCAGGCTTCCCAGGTGGCACAGTGGCAAAGAATCCACCTGCAATGCAGGAGACACAGGTTCGATTCCTGGTCCAGGAAGATCCCCTGGAGAAGGAAATGACAACCCACTCCAGCATTCTTGCCTGGAAATCCCCATGAACAGAGGATCCTGGTGGGCTACAATCCATGGGGTCACAAAGAGTTGGACATGACTTAGCAACTCAGCAACAACAATATATATACGTACTCTAAGTCATGTATTACTAAATACATGTACACACAAGACTAAACCAGCAGTTCTTAACAGCCAGGGTACTTTTATATTTTTCTTTGTATACACACACGCACAAGTATTGTTGTTGTTGTTCACTCACTAAGTCATGTCCAACTCTTTGTGACCTCATGGACTGTAGCCCACCAGGCTCCTCTGTCCATGTGGTTCTCCAGGCAAGAATACTGGAGTGGATTGCTGTTTCCTTCTTCAGAGGATCACCTGACCCAGGGATCAAACTTGTCTCCTGCATTGGCAAGTGGATTCTTTACCTTGGAGCCACTAAGAACGTCCACATACATATATGCATATCTAATATATGCCATAAATATTTGCCATATATGCTGTGTATTAAATATACATATAGTTGTCATGTACAGAATATATATACATATATATGTGTAAATGTGAGTCTAGAGGTCTTCAAAGGCCAGGATTCCTTATTCATTCTTGTGTCCCAGTATTTAACACTGTGAATGACATACAAATAAAGTCAGTCAATAAGATCAATAAACACCTGATGAACTGAAAAAAGCCAAACTCTTCAGTTCAGTTCAGTCGCTCAGTCGTGTCCCACTTTGTGACCCCATGGACTGCAGCATGCCAGGTCTCCCTATCCATCGCCAACTCCGGGAGTTTACTCAAACTCATGTCTGTTGTGTCGGTGATGCCATCCAAACATTTCATCCTCTGTTGTTCCCTTTTCCTCCTGCCTTCACACTTTCCCAGCATCAGGGTCTTTGCCAAAGAGTCAGTTCTTCGCATCAGCTGGCCAAAGTATTGGAGTTTCAGCTTCAGCATCAGTCCTTGCAACGAATATTCAGGACTGATTTCCTTTAGGATGGACTGGTTGGATCTCTTTGCTGTCCAAGGGACTCTTAACAGTCTTCTCCAAAAGCATGAATTCTTCAGCGCTCAGCTTTCTTTACAGTCCAACTCTCACATCCATACATGACTACTGGAAAAAACATAGCCTGCCTAGATGGACCTTTGTTGGTAAAGTAATGTCTCTGCTTTTAAATATGCTGTCTAAGTTGGTCATAACTTTTCTTCCAAGGAGTAAGCGTCTTTTAAATTCATAGCTGCAGTCACCATCTGCAGTGATTTTGGAGCCTCCAAAAATAAACTCTGCCACTGTTTCCACTGTTTCCCCATCTATTTGCCATGAAGTGATGGGACCAGATGCCATGGGAGGTTTTCTGAATGTTGAGTTTTAAGCCAAATTTTTCACTCTGCTCTTTCACTTTCATCAAGAGGCTCTTTAGTTCTTCTTTGCTTTCTGCCCATAGTCAACTCACATTTCCACTAGTAGGTTTTTACTTATATGTCCAAGTGTCTTAGAACACTTTCTCCTGTCTGATGGATTAGAGCTCCTGATGGATAATGTTAATGTTCTTTGGTCAACTTGCTTAACTCTCCTGATCCCATGAACAGTGCTTGAGTATCAAACCAATTGTGTGATAATCTGGAATCTTTGCACAGTGACACTAAAGTTCACAGCCTCATTTGGGAGTGGTTTCCTTTCTTGCTCTGAAAAACAACAGCCTTTCTGACTTCCTTCAGTTCCCTTTAATGGGCTGAAATCCCCCCAGTTCCAGGCCTATTAATATATATTTTCTGTCTGGAAATACTCTTTTCCAGCTTCTTTGTTATCAAAGAGCTATTCACACTTTCTTTCAGGAGAAAGACCTCTTACATTATAGTTGCAAATTATTAACTATTTATTTTATATCTTACCCTTTGGAATCTATGTCCCTAGTTCATGTCCTGAAATAAAATTATGTGCTTAACTATTTACAGTAGCTAGTACATGGAAGCAACTTAGATATCCATGGACAGATGAATGGAAAAAGAAGTTGTGGTACATGTATACAATGGAATACTACTTAGCCATAAAAGGAACACATTTGGATCACTTCTAATGAGGTGGATGTACCTAGAGACCATTTTTCAGAGTGTAAGTAAATCAGAAAAACAAATATCATCTATTTACACATATATATGGAATCTGGAAAGATGGGACTGATGAACCTATTCACAGGGTAGCAATGGAGATGCAGACAGAGAGAACAGATTAGTGGACAAGGAGAGAGGAAGGAGAGGGCTGGAAGGAGAGGCTCTGTAATAACCTCGAGGAGGGGTGGTCAGAGGTGGAGGGGAGATTTAAGAGGGAGGGAACATGTGTTCCCTGTGAACCTATGGTTAATTAACCAATAATTTATGGTTAACTCATGTTGATGTATGGCAGAAATCAAACCAGTATTGTAAAGCAATTAATCAATTAAAAATAAATAAATATATAAAAATTATGTGCTTAAATATTTGTTGAGAAAATGTATCACCTAAAAAAAAAAAAAAAGAAAGAAAAAGAAAGGCCCCAAATAACAGGCCAGTGGCAAGAGGACAGACTGACGGGTTATGGCCAGAAGGCAGGGGCCCAGATGGAGCGAGAAGGTCAGGGCCAAAAAGCAGTGTAGCAAGGATTCCAACCCTCCATCTCCCCAGCATAAATCCCCTGTTGGGAATCTTTCACCACCAGAGGTCTGTAAGTTCCTTCCTTGGAGAATTGGAAGGAAAGGGGACATGAGTGTGAGCAGGTGCCAGTAGGAGGTGAGAAAAGAAGCAAAATTCAGCCCTATAGCCAGTAAAGATCCCCTGGAGAAGGGAATGTCTACCGACTCCAGTATTCTTGCCTGGAGAATTTCATGGACAGAGGAGACTCGCAGCTACAGCTCATGCGGTGGCAGAGAGAGTCAGACAAGACTGAGCGACTAACACTTTCACTTTCAGAGCACTCCCACTAGGATTTCCTCCAAATAAACCCCAAGATTCTCCCCTCAGTCTCATTGTCTGTCCCTCTGGCTCCAAACAGGCCTGCAAGTGGGAGGGAATGGAATGGAGTTGTCGGAAGGTGGGCTGTGGAACCTGACCTCCAGGGTGTGAATCCTGGTTCTGCCACCTACTAGCTGTGTGTTTGGGCATGTTATTTAATCTATTGTTCATAATAAAAAAAGGATAAAAACATTGTCTACCTCACAGGTTTCTGGGAGGGTTAAATGAGTCAGTTCAGGTAAAGCCCTTGGTGTTCAATGTGAGTTTTTTACTTTTTGAAGATCCTCAAGGGCAGTTTTTATATGCAGAAAAGATTGTTATGAAGTTGTATTGGGTTTAAAAGTTATAAATTTAAAAATTTAGTTTTCCTTAAACGTTCAAGTTTAATTTAGGAGTCTCATAATCATAAATCAAACAAATTTAATCAGCACTTTTAAATCCTGGTCTCACAATTTAAATATTTAGAAACTTTTAAATTTCATTAACAAACAGCATATTTAATAATGTTTAAAAGTTTTTCAATTCCATGTTAACTCCTAAATATTTATGCAATTCTGTAAGGTCTAACAAAATAAACTTAAAAATTTGGTAAACACTAATTTCCCTAACATGTTTTGACACTCTTTACAAGTATAGTAACAATTCAACCTAAAATCATAAATTCAAAGCAATGAGTTAAACATACATTTAAACTACAATCACATATTTGACATTAATTCTAAACCATTTATGTCATTCTAAACACTATCAGAGATCACTTTTTCAAGTATTGCTGAGAACCAACTCTTCAGCTTGTTAAAAATCTTAATAATTTGAGCTATGAATCAGGATGCAACTCTGATTGACAAGCTCAGACTGTTTGCATAGATGCTATGTCAAAGCCTTGAAAAGAGGTACTACACAACTTTTGCCCATTGGATTCAAGTTATATATTACCTAATTTTCAAATTACTTGAGTCAGTAATCCCTACTCAGGTGGTTATACCACTTGAGTGGATTACATCAATCTATTTACTGCTGATTCTCTTCTGAATTCTTATCACATTCTTTTCATCTGTCTGTACTAGGCTTTACATTTAAGCCACATCTAATTGGATTATGTGAGTCATAGGACTATTCTGGGGTCACAATTTTATAAAAGGCATAAGAAATACTCAAGGAATGAGAGCTGGTATTATTAGATTATCAATATTGCCATTTTCTTTTTTCTTGAAATTAGATTTATCTAGGCTTCCTTTGGTAACTCAGGTCTGTGCTATGCTATTCTTAGTTGCTCAGTTGTGTCTGACTGTGACCCCATGAACTGTGGACCGCCAGGCTCCTCTGTTCATGCAGATTCTCCAGGTAAGAATACTGGAGTGGGTTGCCATGCCCTCCTCCAGGGGATCTTCCCAACCCAGGGATTGAACCCAGGTCTCTTGCATTGCAGGAGGCTTCTTTACCAGCTAAGCTACCAAGGAAGCCCAGAAACCTAGGTTAGTGGTTCTCAAACTTTAGCATGGGATCAGAAGATCAGAGCCACCTAGAGGGCTTGTTAAACCATAAATTTTTGGGCTACACTCTCTTATCTCTCACTCAGGGTGTTTGGGGAAAGGACTGAGAGTGAGCATTTCTGATAAATTTCCAGGTGATGATGATACTGCTTGTCCAGGGGCCACACTGAGAATCACTGCCTTAGGTCATATCCAAGATAGTGACTCTTTCTATGTTTTTCCTGCTTTATGCTCTACATCCCAGCTTTGCTGAAAAACAAGTCAGTCACTAAGGTGTACTATGTGTCAGGAATTGTGCTAAATTCCAGAGATAAAACAATTACCTAGGCACAAATTCACACATTTTCATAGTACGCATAGCTAGAGATGACAAAGTGTTCCTAGAATTCACGGAAGGAACACTTTAACCCAGATTTGAGGAGATCACAAGAGTACAACATAAAAAGAAATGTTAAATTAAGATCTAAAAGAAGACTGAGATTTAGCAAATAGCAGATTGATAAGGACACAGGCAGGGAGGGGAAAAGGTAGGCATGGGGGTGGGTGGCAGGGACTGTTTTCCACAGAAAGCTCACAGCTGAGACAAAGCAAATGGACCAGATGCTCTGAGTCTTAACCCCAGAAGCAGAATTATTTTTAAAAGATTTTTAACATCATCATCTGTTTTAAAATTTGTGATGAAGATAAGCCTTACTAGAGAGTGAGGCGCATGGTGATGACATGATCTACAGGGTGTGGTGGCTGACCTAAAACAAACAGAACACCAGATATTTCTCCAGCAAAGATGGGTATATTTGGGATCTGCAGATAATGGAAATTCGGGGTCTGCAATCACAGAGAGACAGGTGCAAGTCCCTGAAGAGCAAGGGAAGGAGAAGACTTTAATAGAGGGGAAAAGAAGTTGGGAGGGCTACAGCAATCAGAGTCCATGGCTTTTCACTGGCTGAAATCTTGCCAGGGAAGAACAGTCTTTCCTCTTGTTGGACTCCTACCATAGCAGGGACTGAGTGTCCTCTACTCTGGTTTTCCGACTCTAATTGAGGTTTCCGTTCATTAATTCTTTAATAAATTAAGAAATGGTCATGTCAGTCCAACATGGACAGATAGTACAGATGACAATAGATAATGACAGTAAACTCACTACAGACAGGTCATTGTGTCACACGAGTGTATGTTCCTCGGTTCTTTGTCTCATCACAACAAAGATTTGGAGTGACGGACATTAAAGCCCTCGGCGCGTCACAGCTCTCGGGTCTTGGACAAACTGTGCTACAGCTCTTAGGCAAATCAGTGTTACAGCTCTATTTTATTTAGAAGATAGCAGGAGAGTGACAGAGAGAGAGAGAAAGAAAAGAGCACACGCATGCGGGAGACAGCGTCCGAGAGAAAGCGCTTTGGCTCCTCCTTTTATATGTTTTTTCCTCCACCTGGGCCTGCCCTATGCAAATTGGGCTTAGCCAGGAGTGCTGTTTGTTCTGTTTGTTCTGCCTGAAGTCTTCACTCTGGTCCTCGGACCTTCCTTGTCTTTTAGCCACCGCCATTTTGGACTCCTTTTCCTTGTTCTACTTACCTAACAATTGTTTCCAGGGATTTGCATACTTTGGTGAGCATAGTTCTGGGCACAGAACTATTCTGAATTTCCTAGCCTCCTTTCAGTTCACTATGTGAAGAATCTTAGCCAATATGATGTGGTTAGAAGGGATACATACTACTTCCCAAAACTTAGAAACCCTGGGTTAATAATGAAAAAAGTCTGCAACAGCCTGAATACCTAGATGATTGCTTGCTCCCTCCTGCCTATGAAAATTGAAAAAAGTGAAAGTGTTAGTCTCTCAGTCGTGTCTGACTCTTTGGAACTGAGAGAGTCAATTCCTAGGCAGGTTGATAACAACTCTGGGGCTCCTGAGGAGGAGAAAGAGGTCTGGGGCTCTCGAAATGGAGATAGGGGTCTGAAATTTTCAAGGAGGAAGAAAGGACAAACAGCTGTTTTTTCCCCTCTACATTCCTTAGTCTTAGTCACATAAAGCTGGGGTTTTTTTTTTTTTTTTTTCCTCTTTAAGCCCAGAACTGATGATTACACAACAAACAACTCAGTTTAAACTCTGTACTAAGGATTATAGAGGACATGTTTCTCCTTCCTGAAAATCTTCTGACTAATCCTGTTATCTTAAAATGTATATTATGGGAGTGGGTCTAGTAAGATCTTACAACATTGAGACATTATTTTGATTTATTGTAATAACCAATTAAAAAGTATATAATTCCCTTGCTAAGACTAGGGAAGGGGGCATTCTCTAGCCCCCTTCTGATGTCTATTTTGAAAGCTTTCTCTGTCTCTTTTCACTTTAATAAAACTCTGCTATACAAAAGCTCTTGAGTGATCAAACCTGGTCCCTGGTCCTGAAGTTAAATCTTCTTCTTCAGAGGTCACAAATCCAACACCGTTCACCATAAGCTATCAGGACCCCATGGACTATATAGCCCGCTAGGCTCCTCTGTCCATGGAATTCTCCTGGCAAGAATACTGGAGTGGGTTGCCATTTCCTTCTATAAGGATCTTCCTGACATTGTAGGCAGAGCTATTAGGGAAGCCCCTTCTGCCTACAGGTGCTAGAAATAAATTGTCATTGTCTTAAAAATTCCATAATTTGTCTATCATAGTACCTAGCATTACCATAACTAATAGAATGACTATGCTTTTTATTTGCTTTTTTTTTAAGTAATGATTCTCTTTTAAAATTAAGGTCTAGAAAAATGTCTACTTCAGAATAGATCGGTCCAAAGATATGGAGAAGGAAATGGCAACCCACTCCAGTATTCTTGCCTGGAGAATCCCATGGATGGACAAGCCTGGTAGGCTACAGTCCATGGGGTCGCTAAGAGTCTGACACAACTGAGTGACTTCATTTTCACTTTCATGTACTGGAGAAGGAAATGGCAACCCACTCCAGTATTCTTGCCTGGAGAATCCCAGGGATGGAGGAGCCTGGTGGGCTACTGTCTATGGGGTTGCACAGGGTTGAACACGACTGAAGTGACTTAGCAGCAGTAGCAGTCCCAAGATAATCCTAAATACTATAGTTAGAATGTCTAGGGTATTCACATTATAAAAATGGTTGTGGAGAAGTGTTCTCAAATGTGTTGCTATTGTTACCCTGCTTATTTAACTTATATGCAGAGTACATCATGAGAAACGCTGGGCTGGAAGAAGCACAAGCTGGAATCAAGATTGCCAGGAGAAATATCAATAACCTCAGATATGCAGATGACACCACGCTTATGGCAGAAAGTGAAGAGGAACTCAAAAGCCTCTTGATGAAAGTGAAAGAGGAGAGTAAAAAAGTTGGCTTAAAGCTCAACAAAACGAAGATCATGGCATCTGGTCCCATCACTTCATGGGAAATAGATGGGGAAACAGTGGGAACAGTGGCAGACTTTATTTTGGGGGGCTCCAAAATCACTGCAGATGGTGATTGCAGCCATGAAATTAAAAGACACTTACTCCTTGGAAGGAAAGTTATGACCAACCTAGATAGCATATTCAAAAGCAGAGACATTACTTTGCCAACAAAGGTCCGTCTAGTCAAGACTATGGTTTTTCCTGTGGTCATGTATGGATGTGAGAGTTGGACTGTGAAGAAAGCTGAGCACCGAAGAATTGATGCTTTTGAAGTGTGGTGTTGGAGAAGACTCTTGAGAGTCCCTTGGACTGCAAGGAGATCCAACCAGTCCATCCTAAAGGAGATCAGTCCTGGGTGTTCTTTGGAAGGAATGATGCTAAAGCTGAAACTCCAGTACTTTGGCCACCTCATGTGAAGAGTTGACTCATTAGAAAAGACTCTGATGCTGGGAGGATTGGGGGCAGGAGGAGAAGGGGATGACAGAGGATGAAATTGTTGGATGGCATTACCGACTCAATGGACATGGGTTTGGGTGGACTCCAGGAGTTGGTGATGGACAGGGAAGCCTGGCGTGCTGCGATTCATGGGGTTGCAAAGAGTCGGACACGACTGAGTGACTGAACTGACTGAATTGAATAACTGAATCATTTGTTTTAGTGTCTCTTTTGGCAGAACATAAATCTTATGTGCGCAGGTGGGACTGTTTATCTTATTTAAAGTGTCTGGCATAGTGGTTATCACACAGAAGTGATTAACAAGTATCTATGAAATGAATCAAGTATTGGATCAACAAGGTGGAGATGGAAGCAGGAGCCCAACCAATAAAGGTCTTATTAATGATATAAGAGAATTTGGACCTGATCCTGAGAGCAATGGGGAGCCATTGAAAGATTTAATAAAGGAAAGTGAGTAATCAGATTTTACCTTTGGACATTTTACCTTTTTGACATCATACTCAAAAAGTTATTCCACCTGAAAAAGGTGAAAATTGCAATAAGGAAGATCAGTTTGGAGGCTTTTATAATTTTGGTAAGAGATGATTGTGCTATAAATTAGTGGTCCTGTGAATGGAGGCAAGAAAATCCATTTGAGATATATCCAGAAGGAAGACCTGACAGAACTAGAAGATCCTCTAAAATTGAGAGGCTGAAAACTGAGCAGGACCATGTGGGGCTCCTGAGCATGGACGCACGTGTCCTCACTTTCTTGTGTGTGGAATACGGGCATTAGCCTCCATGACCTTCCTGGAATTCCAAAGGGCAGGTTCAAACAGTTGCTAATCAGGCAAGAGAGGGGATGTAGAGACAATGGAGGAGCAGCTAAGAAGTAACAGAGCAGGCTTGGGACAGGATCCAAGTTCTGCCTCTAGGAATACACATAACAATGTCTTTGAGCCCTGCTTCTCAGGTAGCACTAGTGGTAAAGAACCGGCCTGCTAATGCGAGAGACAGAAGAAATTTTGGTTCCATCCCTGCGTCAGGAAGATCCCCTGGAGGAGGCGCGACAATCCAATCCAGTATTCTTGCCTGGAGAAAGCCATGGTCAGAGGAGTCTGGTGGGCAACAGTCCAAAGAATCAAACAAGACTTTAGTGACTTAGCACACCTGCAGGCAGAGCTAAAACCCCCTATAAATGGAGGTGTTAACTACTTGAAGCATTCTTCCTTCCAAAGGAAAGCTCACAGTTTGATAACCTTCTGAACCACAAAAGCTCATCAGGAAAACCACAGGAGGCCAGAGAAAAGGAATGCTGGTCCTTCACACACCCTGATCCTTATCAGCACGACTGCCCTTGAACCACTGCTATAAAACTCCTCACTAAACCTTTCAGGTTGGGACACACTGTTTTGAGGGCAGCACCCTGCTGTGTCCCCTTCACCCAGCAAAGCAGTGGAGCTCTTCTTTTCTACTTCACCTAAAACTCTGGGATTTGATTCGGCACCAGTGCACAGAGGCTGAGTCTCCAAATCAGGGGTGGGCGCAGTAGAATAAGACAGTGGAAGAAGAGCAGGATTACTCCTAGTCTGTGGTCAGAGTACGGGAGTCCAGTCATCTGAACCATAAAGAAGGCTGAGCGCCAACCAGTTGATGCTTTTGAATTGTGGTGAAGACTCTTGAGAGTCCCTTGGACTATAGGGAAACCAAATTAGTTGATTCTAAAGGAAATCAACCCTGAATATTCATTGAAAGAGTGTTGCTGCAGCCGAAGCTCCAATACTTTGGCCCCCTGATGCTGGGATGCATCAGGGAGAAGGTAGATAGAAGGCAAAAGGAGAAGGGGAATGACAGAGGATGAGATGGTTAGACAGCATCACTGACTCAATGGACATGAATTTGAGCAAACTCTGGGAGATAGCTGGGCTTCCCTCATAGCTCAGTCGGTAAAGAATCTGCCTGCAGTGCAGGAGACTTGGGTTCGATTCCTGCATTGGGAAGATCCCCTGGAGAAGGCAATGGCAACCCATTACAGTATTCTTGAGAATCCCATGGACTGAGGAGCCTGGCAGGCTACAGTCTGCCAGGGGTCGCAAGAGTCAGACACGACTTAGCAACTAAACCACCTGGGAGATAGGGGAGGACAGAGGAGCCTGGCATGTTGTAGTCCATGAGGTCACAAAGAGTCGGACATAACTTAGCGACTGAACCACCACCACCACCTCCATGGAGTGGTGCTGACATCACTAAGATGAGTTCAGGGAAAGGTAAAGAAGCTTTCAGAAGTCGTAGTTACCACAGGGAACAATGCTCTTCTACACTTCTCTACCCAAAGCTAATTGAACCCAGGGTCTCCCCAGTGCTCATCATAGAGCTTGTGTCAGAGTAAGAACTCAAAACTGGAATGAAACAATGAATGAGTGAATGAATAAATGCATAAGTGAATGAATGAGTGAAACAAGAGTAATTTTGAAGGGCACAATATTGAAACCAACTAATTGCATTTGCTTTCATACTGTTTCTTCTTGAGATTTGCAGCATGCAGCTAGCACAGATGGCCTCGAGATTGCAATTCTCTTTACATATTTACTCTGCTCCCACTCGTTCTCACTCTCTCTCCACTCCCACCCTACCCCCTACCAGGAATGGTCATGAATCACAAATAACTCCACGATTCCCTGAAGCATCTGCCTCTGATCACAGTGTGAGGCCAGCAATCTTGTAATAGACTCCACAAGTGTTTTCCTTGGGTTAAAAAACTCATCAAAATTAATATTAAATTGAAAAGGGGACATTCACAGTGAGCTAGCTGTCTTGTGTAAGTGAAACATGCAGTCTGGCAAATAATGAGTTCTTTTTTCTAAACTATGTATAAAGAATGAAAAGTGGGTGAAAGGGATACCTGCCTATTCCCATCTATCAAATAAGGCCAATTTAATTTACCAATAGATATAAACTTGCCTGGTTTGTATGATGTATCCTCCTGTTGGGCTGCTCCCTGCAGGCCTGCAAGCTTTGTATTTGTCCAACCTCAAGACTGAAGAAAGAGCCCAGAGTCAGCGACGGAGACATCAGCGGTTTAATTGGTAGGGGAGCTTACCCATCAGAAGCAAGGTCTGGGAGCGACACCCGCTCTGTGTGAGGAAGGGTGAGCAAGACACAGCAACAGTCTTCACTACCACAGAGAGGGAGGTTACCAGCTACAAAGGGAATGGACTTCAGGTGGGCTCACTGGTTACCAGGGAAACCAGCAGAGGAGCCCGCCCTTCACCATCCCTTTGAGAAGCTATCTTGGTGGAGAGTTCTGATTTAAAGATTAGAACAGTCACCGAGTGGGGCCTGGGGCAGGTATGTAGGCATCTACAGATTAGGCTCTGATTAAGAGAGCAGCTGAGTCTTGTCAGTAGGGTGTAGTGAAGTAGGCATGGGTCAAGTAGGGGATAGACAGAGAGCGAGAGAACAGCCATTTTGAGTGGACTGATCATACACCTCCAAACACGAATAGGTGTCAAAATGCAGAAAAGAGCTACAGACCCGAGTGGAATCATAGTGGTTACTGAGTTCAGTAGGAGTGGAGCCTGGAGTAAGGAAGAAAGCAAGACTGGACAGGACTGACGACACAGGCAACTCACGCAATAAAAGCTCATGTAACGACCATCATCATCATCTTTAGCCTTGCCACTCAAAGCAGCTGCGCCCCTGCAACACTCGTGTCACCTGGGAGCTCGTCAGAAATGCACTCTCAGGCCCCTCCCCCACCAAGTCCTACCGAATCGGAGTCTGCAGTGCAACAAGATCCTCAGGTGACTCGTATGGACCTAACAGCTTCAGGGGCTTCGCTCTAAATCACAGCATTCCAAGGGTCTCCTGAGCTCAGATTGATTCACTTTAGGGTCACTTTAGAGTTTATTATCCAGATGGGGACATGTGTGAGTGTGAATAAGGGGTGCTAAAATAAGTGTAACTGTATATTTTAAAAATACTTAGCTATTAAGAAATAAGTTATTTTTATGTAGAAGTGGATCTATAAAATAGTTATAGCTATAGGCCATCTTTAAAAATAAATTCTTTCTAAAAAATAGAAATAAAACATATCAATGGATACTAAAGAAAAAATTCTTTATGTTGACCTGAATGTTAATATAAGTGCTAGGTTAAGAGTTTGCTATATTATCAATGTGAACCTAAGTTTAGTTTAAAATACATATATTACAGAAATACATATGTCTGTAATTATGTATTATAGGAATACATATTTCTTGAAGAGTCAGACATGATTTGGCGACTGAATAACAACAATTACAGAAATAGATATAGAAATGTGTACATATACTGGTTGCTATACATATATACAGGAGAAGGCAATGGCACCCCACTCCAGTACTCTTGCCTGGAAAATCCCATGGATGGAGGAGCCTGGAAGGCTGCAGTCCATGGGGTCGCTCAGAGTTGGACACAACTGGGCGGTTTCACTTTCACTTTCATGCGTTGGAGAAGGAAATGGCAACCCACTCCAGTGTTCTTGCCTGGAGAATCCCAGGGACGGGGGAGCCTGGTGGGCTGCTGTCTATGGGGTCGCACAGAGTCAGACACGACTGAAGCTACTTAGCAGCAGCAGCATACATACATACATCCTAATTCTATTTGCTGAGACGATCTAAAAGCAGGGATGTTCAGTAGCAATAAACAAACCTAGGGTTAAGATCTAGGCTTCCAAATACCATCCTCCAATAGAAGGAATCTGGATCCTTTGGGGAAATAACTGACTCTGGGGCAAGGTTGAGGAAAATAGTAATATGATATGAGGTCAGTAGGAATGGGTTGTCAAATCAGGCACTCTGAGGCATGGAGTGTATTGTAGTGCCAAAAAGAATACATTTCTCTTGTTTTAAGTCACCTAGTCTGTGGTAATTGTTACAACAGTCATGAGAAATGAACTTTCTCACTTTTCCTTATCTCCAGAGAATATTTGAGCTAGACTTAAGTGTGTAAGAGAAAGGAAAAGTAGCTGGAATTTTAGCCGCTTGCCTGCTTGCCTTGTGTTTCCTTCTGCTTTAGTGGTAAAAGGAAAGTGATGAGGGGAGGGAACCTGAGAACAGGACTCAGGTCTCTGGCTCTTACCCATTAGCTTTGTGACTTTGGGTGTTTAAAATCTCTGACCCTTAGTTTTGCCTAAAAATGAGACGTTTCCACCTGATTAAAAGATTTTCAGATATTGCTTACAGATTCCATTATGACCAAATTTTTAGTTTTAATTTCAATGTTAAAAGTCATATGTTGAATTATTTGAAAATTATAGCAGTTTTAAACACTCAAATGGGTTACGTATCAGATAGCAACACTTTGAAGACTGACTGGGTAATAAATTCTGCTGCGAGCTTAGTTTATTTTGATACTGACCACAGAATACCACTTCTGATTCTGTCTACATTTAATTCAATGATTCTCATCTTGTGCTCAAGGGAGGAGAACATAGAATACCCTATGGTTGTTCTGCCAAAAGTCTTCAGAAATCCAGTCTCACTCTTAAGATATGCTGATAGAGTAGGTTTTCATATTCCATAGAAGATTTAACTACAGAACAACCTGGAGAACAAATATAAACCATCACACTTTCATCACCCTTTCCCCAGACCATTCAACTGGTGCTATTTTGACCTACATTTTGTTTTGTTGAACATGGGGCATTCTTATCAGTGAGCATTGAAGATCTTTGGTTTTTTCTGTGATTTGGTCTTCAAGTAATCCAGACCCAGACCCATCCTTCTCCACTCACCTGGTGTAGACTCTCACTACCCCCCTTTAGACCATCACTATGGCCTTCTAACTAATCTTCTTCTCTAGCAGCTAGGCCTCACACTCACTCAACCACATTCCTAAACTCCATTTTCATTTCATGATTCTAATAAGCAAGGTACAGGGTTAGCCCATGAACCTCAGCCTGGCATTTAAGGTCATGTGACACCAGATTCCTATTTATACCTTTATTTTCTTTAATTTTCCAAGCTGAACCCTCTTCTTCAAAAAAAATTTCATTCATTCTTCACCCTCACATACTACTTTCATGCTATCATTTATAATGGTCTCTACATGTACAAATGAGGGACATGAAAAGGCTTTTATGTGCAGGAGGGCCTCACAGGGTCCTGGGTTTGGTTGCTCAGTTGTGTCTGACTCTTTGCAACCCTATGGACTATAGCCTGCCGGGCTCCTCCTCTGACCATGGGATTTCCTGAGCAAGAATATTGGAGTGGGTTGCCATTTCCATCTCCAGGGGATCTTCTAGACCTAGGGATCAAACTGACATGTCTTGTGTCTCCTACATTGTAGGGGGATTCTTTCCCTCAGACAGTAAAAAATCCATCTGTAATGCAGGAGACCTAGGTTCAATCCCTAGGTTGGGAAGATTCTCTGGAGAAGGGAATGGCTACTCACTCCAGTATTCTTGCCTGGAGAATTCCATGAACACAAATGCCTGGAGGGGTCGCAAAGAGCTGGACACGACTGAGCAACTTTTACTTTCACATGTACAAATACGTTTATCTTCCTCTGTACTCTGCAGGGTCTGGTTCTGGTCCAAATGAAACTATTTTAGCCAATGTTATTTCCTTCTGTGAATGGCTATTAGAAGTTATTTTCAACTATACAAATAGTACTTAAACTATTCTTTTGGATATAGTGCACAGGTATTACAGGGCTCCCAAAATGACATGTAGCTTTCCTTATCATTTCACCCACCTTTTTAGATCCTACCCTATCCAGAGAGTCTTCCCCAACTTTCCTGTATCGGTTTCCCTTTTTCTTTTTGTCTTTCTATGCCCCTTAATCTCCCTCAGTCTTCATACCCTGCCCTAGTTTACCATTTAGTATCTCCCAACACTCTAACATATTAGAAGCATTTGGAAAGAACTTTAAAAGATTCCCACATGAAAAGATGCTCAACATCATTCATTATCAGAGAAATGTAAATCAAAACCACAATGAGGTACCATTTCACACCAGTCAGAATGGCTGCGATCCAAAGTCTACAAGCAATAAATGCTGGAAAGGGTGTGGAGAAAAGGGAACCCTCTTACACTGTTGGTGGGAATGCAAACTAGTACAGCCACTATGGAGAAGAGCATGGAGATTCCTTAAAAAACTGGAAATAGAACTGCCTTATGATCCAGCAATCCCCCTACTGGGCATACACACTGAGGAAACCAGAATTGAAAGAGACATGTGTACCCCAATGTTCATCACAGCACTGTTTATAATAGCCAGGACATGGAAGCAACCTAGATGTCCATCAGCAGATGAATGGATAAGAAAGCTGTGGTACATATACACAATGGAGTATTACTCAGCCATTAAAAAGAATACATTTGAATCAGTTCTAATGAGGTGGATGAAACTGGAGCCTATTTTACAGAGTGAAGTAAGCCAGAAAGAAAAACACCAGTACAGTATACTAATGCATATAGATGGAATTTAGAAAGATGGTAACAATAATTCTGTATACGAGACAGCAAAAGAGACACAGATGTATAGATCAGTCTTTTGGTCTCTGTGGGAGAGGGAGAGGGTGGGATGATTTGGGAGAATGGCACTGAAACATGTATAATATCATATATGAAACGAGTCACCAGTCCAGGTTCGATGCATGATACTGGATGCTTGGGGCTGGTGCACTGGGACGACCCAGAGGGATGGTATGGGGAGGAAGGAGGTAGGAGGGTTCAGGATGGGGAACACATGTATACCTGTGGTGGATTCATTTTGATATATGGCAAAACCAATACAATATTGTAAAGTTAAAAAATAAAATAAAATTAAATTAAATTAAAAAAAATAAATAAAATCTTCCAAGGAGAAAAAAATATATAAATAAAAGATTCCCAAGACCTACAGACAGGATTTTTTAAAAAATTGATACAGTATGTAACCCAATGTACCAAAAAAAAAAAAAAAAATATATATATATATATATATATATATATATGTTGGCATTTTAAAGATGTTCCCTAAGTGATTCAAATGAAGGAATAGTGTTGGAAAACACTAACCTGAGCCAGATGACAAACTCCTTTAGAGAAGCCACCGCGTAACATACCTCTTTAGCTTTATGCCCAAAATAGTGGATACAGTCCAATGTGATCAATAAAGATATGTTGGTTGGCTTTCTTTTCTTTTTAAAAAAGGAAAAGGAAGAGACTGGGGAAGGAAGACCCCTTTGGCTTCATCCTCAAAATAGTGGATACAGTCCTAGTCATGAT
The DNA here is from genome assembly GCF_003369695.1 of Bos indicus x Bos taurus. Lineage (NCBI taxonomy): Eukaryota > Metazoa > Chordata > Mammalia > Artiodactyla > Bovidae > Bos > Bos indicus x Bos taurus. The sequence goes on from NC_040089.1 coordinate 59,118,841, forward strand.
CAATAAAAATATGTTGCCTGGCAGACTTTCTTTTCTTTTAAAAGAAAAAAAAAAAAAAAAAAAGGAAAAGGAAGAGATTGGGGAAGTAAGTCCTGTTAAGAATGCCCAGCCCTGCTGGTCTCCACCTGAGAGCCCAGCAGGTCTTCACGGCCAGTCCTGTGGTTCCCGAGGAACATGATACTACTAAAAGTAGATTCCTGCAAAACTCTACTAAGAATGTCAGTTTGGTTCACCTCACTGTCTAGTCACTGACTAAAACGGAAAACATCAGCCAAGATCAAGATTTTACATTTGAAAACAGTTATTCTCAACAAGCAACTGGAGAAAAGTTCTTGACCACACAATATATTTTTTACTGTTTTGTCACAGTATTTATAAGCTATGTTTGGAACTAGTACCTTATGTTCATTATGCTACCAAATTCAATAAGGAGGAAGAACAGTGCATCACAACCTACCTGCCAGCAGTGAGTCCTAGCCACAGGTGAGGCAACTGCCTTTCCAGCTGGGGAAGTTTCCCAAACTGTGGTAGACTGCATCTGTCTTGCTGGGTGACCGGTGCCATCTTGCCTCCTGAATCACATCTCAGCATCTCTGGATGGCCCATCAGATCTGCCATCATCTAACCAACATTATCTGCTCTTCATTCCCCCTCAACATGCAAACCCTTGGAATGAATAAATGAGAGGTGTGAAAACTAGGGTCTTGTACAAATTGCCAGCATGAAACCCAGGCATCTTTACTCATGAGTCACTTTACCATACCACTTTGCTGCTGCTCAAAAGACAAACGTCTCTCTCTGGCAAACTCCATCTAAAAGTTGGGTGCATGTAACCAACTTTGGTGCCAATTCTTCCGGTAGATTTTGTAAGCCTTTCAGACATTTATGAAATCAGTCTTTTTCTGTGCTACAGTTGGTAGGGGGTATGGGGGTGGAGGGGTAGAGAACACAAAGACAGTGCTTCTTATATATATTTATAATGAAGAACTTTTCTAGTTCCAGAGCCTGGAGTCTCCAGTTCATTTTAATATAATAAGTTTTATATTAACTAGGTGCATAAAAAGGACAACCTCTTCCTGTACTGGTTTGTCATCATGTTACATTTATCCAGTACTGTTTTGAACCTACTCATATTACAAAGAACAGGTATATAGGGTTTCCCTTGTATTTTAAAGAAAAAAAGTATGCCAAACTTCTCCAACAATCTGGAATTTTATTCCATTCATATACATGCATAGTAACAACATTTGTTGAGAAATTATTTCTATCAGAAGTAGAACATTATCTTTGTGATCACCAGGTGCAGTATTGCTACTCTTATATTTAAATAGATCTTATATATGAATTAAATTCATACTTGCAGCATTGAGTTTAGGGTTTTGATTTAGACTGTGCCTTTCAAAAGATAAAACCGATTAATACTACTTCATTACTTACAATACTGCTTCCAGTAATTTTGTTCATTCTTACAAAGTATTGCATTTAACAGCAAAGGTTTAAAAATTGAGACAGAGCTGCATCAGCGAAAGAAAATACAAGTACTATACAAGAAAAAAATCGCCATCTTCATTTAACATACATGTTTAAGATTAAGAAAATGGACGGAAACGTACGGCTACATACAATGCAAAGCCTAGTGACTAAGAGACTGTATCTGCTAAAATATAAAGTGCAAACGGAGCCTGATTATCCAAGAATTGAAATCTTAAGGCGAACTTATAGCACGTGTACTTAGAACATCTTTGCAAGTTATATTTTAGCATATACATGTATCTGCAACAGCATATAAGAAGAAATCAAGATACACAAGTGCTTTGGAAGCTATTTCTAAAATGCTTTTCTGTATTGTTTGTGACTATTTTCTTCAAAAGCTACTTACAGTGCAAACCATATGTGCTACACAATAACTATACAATAACATTACAAATGACTTTAATATAAAGTTTTTAAATAAAAAATAACATAACCACAGCTATGAATACTGCTGGTAAAATAAATTAAATTTTTTTTTTTTTTTTGGAAAATGGCACCAATAATACACTTTACTAATGGACTGTAATGAAATTACACCTTAAGTCTTCAACTCAGCCATAATGAATTATCTCCTGATCGCCCGGATGTAATTCAAATAGCTTTTTTTTTTTTTTCTGTACTGGGTAGAACAACATACTAAACACTGGTACCAAAGGTGACTGATGTCCATTGATTTAGTGATTTCATTTGACGTGTTCCGCGGCATGTGATGAGCAATAAAACTTTTTGTGAGTTATAAAGTTTGAGAGGTTGTTGAACTGGATGTCACAGAGCCGGCAGTATTTCCCACTGGTGGGCGCCTGGGTGGAGCCATTCACACTTTTTGCTATACTAGACAACTGGTCCTCTGCGGAGGGAATGCCTGGGGAGACGTTCTCGTTCGTGGTTAAGGGGTTCTCGGAGACCCAGGAGGGAGACTTGTGGCCATCTTCACGCTGAGGGTTCTGGGCAATGTTCTCTTGCTGGGGGTTGGCGGCAGGGCGCTCTTCTTGCTTCAGTCCACCGTTCACGATGACCATGCCTCGATTTTTGGGCAACAAGGGCAGGGAATCTTTCTTCGGCACAGCGCACCCATTGGAAGAAGCCTGGCTTTTGGGAGATTCATTTTCCGCGTTTGTGCTTTGCTCCACGTCAGCGTTATGGATGACCAGAGAACCGGAAATGTAATCACTTGGCTTGATTCCATAGTACGGAGAAAGCTGGTCGGCTCCTTTTGCCTTCTTTATTGCTCCAGGGTACAGGCATTGGGGAAGAAACAAATGTTTGTTTTCTTCTTTTGTCGCGATGAGCTGAGCGGCTTCGCTGAAGACTTTCAGGCCCTGCAGCGTCGCTAAGTGGGATGAGAATAAGTTTCCATTGGGGGAGGGCTGCTTCAGATTGCCATTTTTCTCACATTTTATGATGCTTCTTTCATAGCTGACATCGGGGCTGCTTCGTTCGCTTTCTGGATTCTGAAACACTTTGCTGTCGAGCGGAGCCAGGTCGTTCCGCTGATGCGCGGTGACCGGGCAGAAGTTTTGCTTGTGGGCCAGGTAGTTTTCCACCTTGTTGAAACTGATCTTGCACACGGTGCACTCGTGGTAGTCCAGCAGCCTTTTGGGAGACGCGGTCGTCCGCTCAGACTGGGATAAACACTTTTTGCTGAGATCGATGGGGACATCCATCTCCAGGCAGGAGACGCTGGAATGAGCAGTGTCACATTTAGAAACCGGGACACACTTGTTCATGGCCAGGGAGGTTTCCAAGTGCTTTGAGACAATTCCGGGAAAGAGTTCGCATCTTGGATGGTAGCATTCGCCCAGCCCTTCCGTGGCTTCTTGGGTGGAGGTACAGGGATTGCTGAGGTTGGCTACATCAAGAAAGCGCTGCTGGACCAGCTGGGGCCTTTGATCCTGTTCGGGCAGGCACATCTCATACATCTTCCTGCGCTTGCGCGTGCGCATGGTTCTCTGCATGGCAGGCACTTTGTTGGAAGCCGACCTCTTGAGCGGAGGGTCGTGGCGTGTCGCACAATAATACTGTTTGTGGACCATGTAGGTTTCGTGCCGGCTGAAAGTAATGTTGCAAGCTTCACAGGTAGTCTTATTTGGGTCACTTTCCCCATCCACTAAGGGGACGCTGGGGTTTTTGACATCAACAGGTTTCCCATTAATTTTATCATCATTGCTGTTGGGGGTGGAGAGCTTCTTAGCTTGCGTGGAAAAGTCCTTGTCATGGCCCTTCCCGTTTGGCCCAATTAAATCTAAAACGGCGGAAGAATTGATGCAGGGTGTTTGAAGAAGTGGATTCTCGGGATCGGCAGAGTGAGCGGCTGGATTGAGAAGATTGATGGAGGGCTGACCCGTGTTGGGACTCACAGCCTCCTGCATCTTTTCTGAAACCCCAGGGAACTCAGGGGACTTGGCCATCTGCTGCCATCGGCTGCTGCAGTAATGTTTTTTGTGCACTAGATAATTATCCAAGTTATTGAAGGTTATGTTGCACTCAAAACAGGTAGCCCCCTTGGGCATCAGGGGGCTGTAAATGACAGGAGGGTAGCTACTACTTCCGTGCCTCAGTCGCCGGTGTACCAGTTCAGACATCTTGGCTAAGATCTCTGAAGCTTGAGGGACCATTGTAATATCTTGGGGAAAAGCAAACTGAGATAGAAAGGGTCCCACGGGGAAAGAAGGCCCGATATTAGGCTGAACTGGAGATGAGGCGAGTCTTGGACTAGAGGGCTCAGACTTTATTTTCGTGTAAGAAAAGCTTTGTTTATTGGTTGTAGGCTGAATTTCGGGTCTCTGGTTAGTGAGAAAGAGCTGAGTCTTTTTCTCACACTTGTCCAGCTCCGTGTCAGAGCTCGCATCTTTAGTCTGCATGGCCTTTTGGCTCTGGGGGAGCTCACTTCTGGTCAGCAAGTCTGTGGCTGGCTGTAAGCTGTCTTCGGTTCCACTTGGAGAGTGTTCCATGTCACTTTCTCGGGGCAGTTTGCTGCCAGGGACATGGAGCTCCTGGTGCTGCAGTAACTCCCTCTGAGTCTGGAAGCCAAAGTGGCAGTGATTGCATCGGAAGGCAGCTTGAGTGAGATGGGAGAACAGGTGTTGGTGAAAGTTGATCACAGAATCAGCAGTGTAGCTACAGACGGTGCATTTTAGACTAGCACCAGGGGGGAGGAATTCTTCCATTTTCACTCCTGGAGAAACATACAAAATCAGAATACTGAGAACCACACATTTTGGTTTGCTGGTGATATGAACCATTACTAATGACCTCATGTCTTCAACACAGCAGAAATGAACTGAAATCTTGCAGAATCTCATTTGAGATATTAACTTTTTTCCTATGATACCTTTCACCATATGTGATAATAATAAACTGTAGTTAATACTTTCTAAAGCATTTTCATGAGTATTATCACATTGTAGTGGGATGGGCATTGCTGTTTTAATTTTACAGGTCAGAAAACAAATTCAAGGAGGCTAAAGGAATTGATTATGGTAATAAATCTCAATAATCATCTAATAAATTCAGTGATGAAGCCATGCCCAGACCTCAGATTTTATGATTTCTAATCCAATAAGTCTTCTTACCAAACCACTGTGCTCTACAGTAGGAAGAGGCAGGCATTTATCAGAGATAATTTTGACAACCTGTGTGCAAACTAAATAACTTAGTGCACTTAATGTGCTAGAATTAGGTCTTTATACAACAGAATCCAAATAGAAATCATTTTGTAAAGTCATTAATAACATCCTAATTTATCTTTGGTAAAAATTTAGAATTTCATGTTTTGCTTAATATGTGTTATCTTTATCCAGGGCTGGTATTCAGCTGATATTTACTAGTATGTTCAACTATATTAGTATACTAATATAGTCGTTTCAGACTGACATTTGTGCTGATTGATCATGGCCTGTTTCTGGTCAGTTATTAAATATTTTGAATATCACCACTGACTGGTGGATAAGTCTCAATGCAATATTGTGATTTACAGGAAATGTATATTTGGTCACTCACATGAGGAAAATCTATTTCTCCTATGCATCTGGTTTTTATCCTTGGTTCCTGGCTCAAGGCTTCTAAAACTGTTGGAACGTCTTGTGATAAATATGTCTTTATGTTAATAAGGTGACTTTTGTAAAGCACTCAGGTAACCTAAGGATGGAGACTGGTTGCCAGAAGAACTAACCCTGTGAGTAAAGGGTTAGAACTTACGCTGCCTTCCACTTCTGGGATGAAGGGCTGGAGATTAAGTTCAATTGCCAATGGCCAATAACTTAATCAATCATGCCTATGTAATGAAGCCTCCTTGCCCATTCCCAAACCTAGCCCTATTCATCTCATCCATCTGGCTGTTCCTGAGTTATATCCTTTTAAAATAAACTAGTAATCTAGTGAGTTAATGTGTTATCTGAGTTCTGTGAATCACTCTAGCAAATCAATCAAACCGAGGGGGTACTGTGGCAATCTCTGATTTACAGCTAGTTGGTCAGGAGCACAGTAGACTGGTCTGAATTGGAATGAGAGTGAGGGGGGGTCCCTCTTGTAGAACTGTCCCCTTAATCTGTGGAATTCAATGCTGTTTCTTGGTAGCGTCAGAACTGAGTGGAGTTGAATTGCAGGACACCCAGTTGGTGTCTAAAGAATTACCTGGGGGGCAGGGGGCGGGGGGAACCATTCCCCTATGAATTGGAATTGGGAGCTAGATACTTTTATTCACTAAGGTCAACTCCTGTCCCATTTGTTCTCATATGGTTAAGTCAGGCTTGCTTCCTCTTCTCTGCACTCTAGACTAAAATGAGAAATACCTTCTATATTCATAAAATAAAAATATGGCAACAGCACCCAGTCCTACAGTGATAAAAGAGGACTTCTTTTATTTTTCTCCTTAGCTAATCCAGGACTCATTTTTCTACTGAGCTGGAAAAATCTCTCTCTTATTTTTGTTTTGTGCATGACTTTACACTCACTGTGTGAGACAACCAACCTGTTTCTGCTTCTCCTGGTTTATCACCTACATAAAGACAGCTCATTTGTAGGGAAAAGGTAGAGAATGAGTAAAAAGAAAATTGCCTATTTTTATGGGTACAAAGACAAAAGCTTGCACAGTACTAGAGTATTGTAGATTGGAGTTAGTTTTTTTTTTTTTTTTTTAACTGAGCACCTATTTTAATTTTTAATTATTCAACCCAAGCAAAAACAGTGAAGGAAGTCAGCCGGGGGTGTCTAACAAGTTTTGTATTCTAGGTGCTGAAGAACTGTGATTCCCAAAACTTGGTTTGCCCTATCCAAAAATGTTCGAAAAAAATACCTAAAATTAATGTAATTATGTACATTTGGTTCACTTTAATTATTTTTAAAATATAGGAATTAGAATACTATGAGGTGATACTGATGATGACTGGGCATACAATTCCAAAATAAATGGGAATAGTAAAAAAGAGGGGATATGTGAATACATACAGCTGAGTAGACACACAACATTGTAAAGCATATATACTCCAATAAAAAGTAATTTAAAAAAATGGGAACAGTTGGCACCTTGCTGGTAAGGGAAGGCTTTAAAAAAAGAAGACTTGTTTTTCAGGCTAATTTTTCCTAAGAAGTTTTAACACATAGCACTAAAAGTGTTTTTATGTCAAAAATTCAACTGTGTTGTTATCATGCACACTCTAGAAGTCAGGAACCTTTTACAGATCCGTATTTAAAAGTTAATTTCTCTCAAATGGGATTTTAATTGGATCTTTCAAAATAAAAGCTTTATTTCCATTCAGCAATAATGGAATTTTTGGAAATTCCATTGGAATTTTATGGAAAAAGCAATTTTACTTTTTATGTAAAATATGTAAAAATATAAGTATTTTTTATGTACCTACTATTTAGTCCCTGCTGTGTTGGAAACAGTGCATGGTAAGTTTGCAAAGATCACCTGGCACAGAAATGAATGAATATTGATGACAATATTCAAAGGGTATTGCGATTTCTAAAACTGATGCTATTTGACTTTAGTTGGAAAAAAAAACTAGAGAGTGCTTTGGCCTGTAAGCTGAGCACTGTAAGTCGTTAGAAAAGAATTCAGACCCAAGTCCTTTGAACAGAATATACTGATTGTACGTGACCAAAGGTAATAACTATCTGGTTCAGCAAGTTTAATTTTGATTTTATAGGCAGGAAGAGACGTATGAATGAATGTACGCACAATATGTACGAATGTACATGTGTATGTATGTAGAGAAAGAACAGGTCTCCTGGAGCAGAAGAAACAAGGGAGGCACTTACCACTGTGTGAGTTCAGGTGCATTTCTAGAGCTCGGGCATTTGAAAAGCTCTTGGTGCATTGTGGGAAGGGACACAGGCTGGAAATCTGAGGAGCAGTGTCCTCATTTTCCTCTGACACTGGTGCAGCTTCTCTTTGCCTTCCACTGCAATAGTACATCAGATGGGCTTGCAGATTCCGCTCACTGCGATACCAGATGCCACAGGACTTGCAAGGGAATATATCCTCTGCAAGCAGAAACACAGGGACACGTTAGCTGCTGCCCACTTAGAGCCATTCATGGGTAAACAGCATTTGGTTCAGTTTTTTTGAGTCTGCTCTCTGGTTCTGAATTAGGTAATCAGACAGTGGCTAGTGAATTGTTGGTGTTGTTCCACTGTACAGGACTGAGCTTATAAAGGAATGTTACATTCAATGCAATTTATTTTCACACAGACTCTTTAAAAAGTGGTGCTGTAGGAGACTCCCAACATAAAGCACAAGAGGTTGATCCTAAATTGTTTATATTGTATTTATGGTTTAGAAAAGTAGGAGTTTAGAAAATAGCAGTATGAAATGTTTTATCTGCTTGATTAAAAGGTAAAGGATCTAATGGCTGCTGCAGTGAAGTCAACTCCTGACATCACTTATTCATTTAATAAATTAATTACAGAGTGCCTCCTAAGTGCCTGATTTATGCTGAGTTGGCTGTAAAACAAAATGAGAGACAAAACAGCTGTTCTTAAGGAGCTTAGATAGCTTGGGACTGGTTAACAGGTGGTTAGATCATTATATAAGAATGTGATGACTGCTCTGATGGAGGTATCTGAGGGGTGTTTTAGGGCATGGAAAAGAGATACAAGTCTGGGAGAGAACTGGAGGGAGGATGAGGTGAGAGAAGGATTTAGAGGCGAGACGATGACATGCCTTAGCTGCATTGTGAAAGATGAAATTAATCTAGTCAGGTGGAGAAGGGGATTGTATTCTCGTAGTCAAGAAATCATTCATGGGAGTCTACGAGGGACTGGGTGGAGGCTGAGAGGCTATTATGTAATCTCAGGCAAAGAGCTGGAAGAGATGAGGCTGCAGAAGGCAGGGACAGACTACCAAAGACCATGGATACTTTTATTTTGGTGGGGGGGGGGCCCTCACTGCATGTCATGAAGGATCTTAGTTCTCTGACCAGGGGTTGAACCTGTGCCCTTGGCAGGAGTCCTGACCACTGAACCACCAGGGAATTCCCCACTGTAGGGCTTTTAAAGCTCAGGTTTCTATCTCAATGAGTATGGAAAGTTACTGAATCATTTTAAATAACAGATTGACAGAAACCGCTATGATATAATGCTCACTGTGGAGCAGAATTTGAAGGTAGCAACTTTGGAAGGAAGACTTTTATGATAATTGAAGTAATCTAAGTGATCTGTGTTACAGTTTGAATTGTAACTAATAGCCATATAGTTTTTGTTAAGTTCAGTTCAGTTCAGTTCAGTCCCTCAGTCGTGTCTGACTCTTTGGGACCCCATGAATCGCAGCACGCCAGGCCTCCCTGTCCATCACCATCTCCCGGAGTTCACTCAAACTCACGTCCATCGAGTCAGTGATGCCATCCAGCCATCTCATCCTCTGTTGTCCCCTTGTCCTCCTGCCCCCAATCCCTCCCAGCATCAGAGTCTTTTCCAATGAGTCAACTCTTGGCATGAGGTGACCAAAGTACTGGAGTTTCAGCTTTAGCATCATTCCTTCCAAAGAACACCCAGGGCTGAGCTCCTTTAGAATGGAATGGTTGGATCTCCTTGCAGTCCAAGGGACTCTCAAGAGTCTTCTCCAACACCACAGTTCAACAGCATCAATTCTTCGGCGCTCAGCCTTCTTCACAATCCAACTCTCACATCCATACATGACCACAGGAAAAACCATAGCCTTGACTAGACAGACCTTTGTTGGCAAAGTAATGTCTCTGCTTTTGAATATGCTATCTAGGTTGGTCATAACTTTCCTTCCAAGGAGTAAGCGTCTTTTAATTTCATGGCTGCAGTCACCATCTGCAGTGATTTTGGAGCCCAAAAAGATAAAGTCTGACACTGTTTCCACGGTTTCCCCATCTATTTGCCATGAAGTGATGGGACCAGATGCCATGATCTTTGTTTTCTGAATGTTGAGCTTTAAGCCAACTTTTGCACTCTCCTCTTTCACTTTCATCAAGAGGCTCTTTAGTTCCTCTTCACTTTCTGCCATAAGGGTGGTGTCATCTGCCTATCTGAGGTTATTGATATTTCTCCCAGCAATCTTGATTCCAGCCTGTGTTTCTTCTAGTCCAGCATTTCTCATGATGTACTCTGCATATAAGTTAAATAAGCAGGGTGACAATATACAGCCTTGATGTACTCCTTTTCCTATTTGGAACCAGTCTGTTGTTCCATGTCCAGTTCTAACTGTTGCTTCCTGACATACAGGTTTCTCAAGAGGCAGGTCAGGTGGTCTGGTATTCCCATCTCTCAGAATTTTCCACAGTTTCTTGTGAGCCACACAGTCAAAAGCTTTGGCATAGTCAATAAAGCAGAAATAGATGTTTTCCTGGAACTCTCTTGCCTTTTCCATGATCCAGCGGATGTTGGTAATTTGATCTCTGGTTCCTCTGCCTTTTCTAAAACCAGCTTGAAGTTCATGGTTCACATATTGCTGAAGCCTGGCTTAGAGAATTTTGAGCATTACTTTACTAGTGTGTGAGATGAGTGCAAATGTGCAGTAGTTTGAGCATTCTTTGGCATTGCCTTTCTTTGGGATTGGAATGAAAACTGACCCTTTCCAGTCCTGTGGCCACTGCTGAGTTTTCCAAATTTGCTGGCATATTGAGTGCAGCACTTTCACAGCATCATCTTTCAGGATTTGAAATAGCTCAACCTGAATTCCATCACCTCGTGCTATAATATGTATGATATGTATTTCTCATGGATTCATTCATGGAAAATTTCTGTGTGTGTTTTCACCCCCATTCATTAATAGGTAAAGAATGTGAGGTTGAGTAACTTGCCATGATCATGTAAGTGGGTGAACTGAGATTGGAAAACCCTGGTGTAAACACTCTTCCATAATACCTCAGTGGCAAGAGGGACAGAGGGAAGAAAAATTACATTGAGGAAGCAGAACTGACTGAAAGTGATGACCACTAGTTTGGAGGGTAAGGTTTGTCCTTGGTGCCTAGGCTTCTTGTTAGCATTTCTGTGTTAAGTGATGATTCATTCATCTCTACAAGGCATAGAAGACAGCTGGGTGATGAATTCAGACTAGCGCATGTATAGTGACCAACTCTGACACTGTATTGTGCAAACCTGGCACTTTTATAGTGAAAGGGGGCATGGATCAGAGGGGATGGCAGGTAACCCTGTAAACTGGGACAAATCCAGGCACACTGGGGTACATGGTCACATTAGATGCGTGCAAGTGGGTATTTCTGTGAGAAAGAGAGATGAACATTGCAAAGATGGCAACAGAGGTCTGAAACTTGCCAGACACAGCTGGACCTGTGATTTATAAACTGTCAATGTATAGTGGGTGGTGGAAACCCATGATAGTGAAGGAGGCAGCTCAAGAGATTCTGTTGAAGGAGATAAGGAGAAAATTAAGGACCAAATTCTCGTGAACGAGAAGTAAGGAACAGGTAGGTACAATACAGAATTTCCCAATACAATCTAACTACAAAATTACACCTGGCTACTGTTTATTATTTAACCCTTCCCACCCAAGTTAGTTACATTTACACTTCAGAGGGCCACAATATTTAATAAAGTGGCTATTTATGCAAGATGACTTTAGCTGATTAGCTAATTAAAGAATGAGAACAAAAGCCTGTATGCATCCATGTTGATTTATTTGAGATTAACAGTTATCTTGCTACAGAAAGCAAAAAAAGTATAACCTCAAATAGAATGAACATTCATACACTGAAGCATCGCAATAATATAAGGTACCCCTAGGATACCTGGTGGGCATCCCCGGTGACTCAGTGGTAAAGAATCTGCTTGCACTGCCAAGCCACAGGAGACACGGGTTCGATCCCTGAGTCAGGAAGATCCCCTAGAGGAAGGCATGGCAACCCACTCCAGTATTCTTGCCTAAAGAATCCCCATGGACAGAGGAGCCTGGTGGGCTCCAGTTCATAGGGTTTCAAAGGGTCAGACACGACTGAAATGACTTAGTATGTATGTACAGGATACCTGCTAACAAAACCACTTGGTCTCAAATGCAAGTTATATCAAGTTCCTCACTATCCAAAGTAAAGGTCCAATAAAGAAGATAACTACATTTACAGTAAGGACATCTGAAAATACTGACTTGGGTTGGGTGCACTGAATCCAGTGGTTGCATGCAGAATAATTCCAGATATACATGAGAAGTTCTTATTCTAGAGGATGCAGTTATAGCAAGAACATAATTACTGTTGAATATATATATATATATATATATATATATATATATACACATATAATATTGAGACATGGCTGTAGTCTCTAGAATTTTCTGCATCATTCAAAGTCACAGGCATTTTCAAGGACATTTTTGACTCAAGGCAATATTTCACTTGCCCACTGGCTTCAGCTTCTGTTCTCCTCTTAAGATGTAACTGGTACTCATACTTTCTCTCAGAGATGGATAAAAGCAGAGTGGACTCTAGAACTCAGATCCTGGGACTCCTGCATCATTGATTTTATGTCACATCAGGTGTCACTATGTGTTCCAGAAATACAAACTAAGTTCAAAAGTCCTTTTAACAAAATATAATCCCAAAGACAGATTTTCCAGGGCATATTTTCAAATTTTGCATACAAAGTACTCCAAGAAGTATTTTTCTTTCTCTTTTTAATTTTTTATATTAGATGGTGTCTTGATTTATCTAGCCTACATTTCCCTTTCATTAGTATATCTAATCCAGAAAAGGCAATGGCAACCCACCCCAGTACTCTTGCCTGGAAAATCCCATGGATGGAGGAGCCTGGTGGGCTGAAGCCCATGGGGTCGCTACAGTCGGACACGACTGAGCAACTTCACTTTCACTTTTCACTTCCATGCATTGGAGAAGGAAATGGCAACCCACTCCAGTGTTCTTGCCTGGAGAATCCCAGGGACGGGGGAGCCTGGTGGGCTGCCGTCTATGGGGTCGCACAGAGTCGGACACGACTGAAGCGACTTAGCAGCAGCAGCAGCATATCTAATTAAACTTGATTTTGTTTCCTTTTTCTTATGTTTTAACTCTCTGGCTCTTAATACCAAAATTATTCTACCATAGGAGCATCAGTGAAAGATATTAGCCTTCTTATAGCTAAATAGCCTTAAACATTGCTTAGTATAGAATATCAGATTTTCGTTTGTGACATTCAGGAATCCCAACACGAAATGAATGAATTTAAGTTCTTTTTATATTCCCATGAGAAATGATCTCTCTCTCTCTCTCTCTCTCTCACACACACACACACACACACACACAGGGTTAAAGTTGGAGAGAAGATCAAATAAAATCACAGCACTGGAGGAAAACTCTGTCCCTGGTTGCCTGTCAGTAGACATTATTTTTTTCTCTCCCATAAATACCCATCACCACTACAAAGCTATTGTACTGGGCTATTGCACTCAAAACTTACTATTGACAATAGCTGTGGGCAAAATAGAAGCCATGGCAGCTTGCTGAGGAAGCAGCTGAATTGAGTCCAGCAGGCGCGCCGGGTACATCCCTTCTGTAAGAGTCATCTGACTGGCAGCTTGTAGCCTTGAGTCAAAATCCACCACAAAGGCAATTAGCTCTTCACCCTCAGAGATGGCCTTCGTAGTTGTGCACCAAAGCTGACCCCCTATTAAGAAAAAAAAGGAAGAGAAAGATAGAATTGACATAGAATGCTCCAGCCTGCTGTACATTGGATTGATGTTAACAGCACCTTCTCATTTTCACATCAGTTTCTACTGGGTGGAGTGTTGGATCAAGACAACAGCTGCCCTCCTCTTCCCTTTGTTCACTTAAAACAATAAAACAGCCAGTTATTTTACCAGCGACACAGGTTTATAATAGCAAAGAACTGCAATTCGGGACAGGCAACTATGGCAAACCACAAGTCTGGTAAAACAAGAGAGGAAATTTTTATAGAAAAGGGGAAGTTGGAGAGCTATGATAATCCAAAAGTCCATTGGAAACTGGAAGTTTGAAATATAGTGGCTTTTCATTGGCTGAGTTGTTACAGACTTTCATTGGCTGAGCTGTTGTCAGGTGAAGAGAAATGCTTTCTTCCTCCAGCTGAGCGGCATTAAATAGTGTCACTTCCTGATGGAGATACAAAGTCCATTTCTTCCTGTTGGGCTCTGTATTGAAGTTAAGTGGTACTTGCCAGCTCCTGCATCTGACCTTCCTACTCCATTTTATGAATTTTCATACCTCCTGTGTGGAAAATTATATTTCTTGCATTAAATGTACTGTTCAGTGATCAACAGTGGGAGAAGACTAAGGACCGAGTATAGACATAATCTGTACAGAGTTTTGTCAAAACGTTGACAACTTTTTGCCTTCTGGTGCTTGACTTAATCATTAACCGTGCTATTACATGGTATATACTGCCAAAGAACAAGCATGGTAGGGATCCAACCACAAAATGTATTCCAAGTGAGCCTTTGAAGTTACTCTTCCTGTACCTTACTCCTCTTTTTCTCTCTTTCCCAGACACTGATATATCAGATACTGATACTGGTATGTGTGTGTGTGTGTGTGTGTGTATATATATATATATATATATATATATATATATATATATATATATGATACCTAAAACTACAAAGCAAGTAAACAAACTTCCTAAAATTTAGAAAGTTTAAATGAAATTCCAGTTAGTTTTGTTCTCCGCATAAGTCTGCTTCCATTTTTTTTTTTTTCCCGGAGGGGCGGATGCTGAGTGATCTTTATTTTTATAATATTTCTTATAATACAGCTTCTTTATCTCTCTTTACCCTGACTGAACTTCCTGAAAAGAAGATACACCAAAGATCCTTTTCAAAAAGGCTTATTTAAATAAAGATTTGTTTAAATGAAAAGAACCCTTTCTTCAAACACTAAGATAGACTCTGGCTCGGCGCTTCAAATGATCACGTGTGGTGCATTAAAAAGAAAATTAACTATGCAAGTACATCTTCTAATGTATTGGAATGCGATAGCAAATGCTCATTTATTTAACATGTTTAGACAGGCAAAGCACTTATATTTTGTTATCTACACTCTCAGGCCTAGATACGTATCCTATACAGTTATGCCTGAAATAATATGGCATAGTTGATATGTTATAAAGCTTTTTTCTCATTGTGTATATATTGCAAGGCTATATATTGTACTCATTAAGCAAGCAAAAACTGTATCCATTCTGATAAGTAATATTGCTCTGTTTATCTTTCAGAGTAACTGCCTTTTCAACTGCACTTCATTTTTTCCACCCTCAAAGAGATCATAGTTTTTAAACAACTTGTGGTAAAACTCGGGTGGAAAAGATAACAACAGCATATGATATGGCACAGTTGACTAGAAGATTCAGGACATCGCTTTAGAGAGACCTGGGACGTTAATTAAAGCAGCTGATTAAATGTTAGAGGCAAGCAAACAAGACACCATTTGTGACAGTATGTTTGTGAAAAAATAAAGCTAAAATTACCGACCTCAAATTTATGTGAACATTTCCAAGGAAAACACACATTTACTAAAGGACTAGAAAACAACCACTTTTTTTTTTTCCACTTTGGCTCTAACATATCTGAAAGAATACAAATTTGCCCAAGTTGAAAAACAGATTCATTTTGGTACTGATTGATTGATTTACAAATAGAAGCTAAATGGCATCATTGTGGAATTCGATGATGGAATTAGTGGAAAGCGCTAAGTTGGTGCTGTTTCTGCTGGTGCCACCTCTTTAACCCGGGAGGCTTCTGCCTTTGGCTGCTCTGCCTTCTCTGATGTGCATACAGATCCAAACTACTCACGGCTCTAGACAAGGTAATCATTTGCACCTTATCTTTCCTCTGGGAAGCCGCTTATTAAGTGAGTCCGTGTAATAGAGAGGTGGGGAGGGCAGAGGCAGGCAGTTCAGCCTCCTAGCCTGGTCTTTTGGAGTCACGGGATTTCAGCGTTGAACTGCATAACTTATATTACTGGTAATAGTTTCCCATTTTTGATAAATTTATATTGTTGGTAAATCTAGCTATGGCTATGTTTTACAACGGAAAAGTTGTAAATTCAGGTACCCAGGAGAAATCAATAGTTTAGAGAAGGTAGCACTCAGCTTATCTTTATCACAGCAGTGAGCTCCATAGCAAGATGACTCCGAGTACTTGTGCTCAAACTTTGAACCCAAAAGATCCAGTCAATAAAATAAAATAAAATCCACAAATTATTAAGTGCAAGAGGGAGGAGATATATGTATACTTATAACTGATTCACATTGTTGGACAGCAGAAACCAACACAACATTGTAAAACAATTATCTTCCAATTAAAAAAAAGAATAAAGAAACATGTAGAAAAACTTCTCCAAAAAACAAACAAAAAATCATTTTTCTACATTATTAGGCAGCCTGGCAGCAGTATGTTTTTGTTTTTGGACATGTTCAGTAATGTTTCATATTTTATTGTCTTTACCATTTTATATTATGGTTTCATCAGAGCATGTCATTTTAAAAGGCTAAATTGGACGGAAAATGTACTTTGCAGGTTTGACGAGAGAGTCAGCTGTTTTAGGATTTAGTCTTTCAAATGAATCATTCAGTTCAGTATTCACTGAACTCCCCACTGTGTGCCAGGCCGGGTGCTTTGGCTTCACACACACCTTACATACAAACTGAACGTACACATGTAAACGAATTCTAATACTACGTGCTGGTATCATGCCCTAGTGCTAAAGAAAATGTGAGACAGGTGAATAGCTGAGACTTCTTGGGGGAGTCAGGCAAGGCATCCAAGACGACTTTTTTCTTTTTTTATTAACTCAAGAAGAATAGAGGTAAACTAGCTGAAGCGTGTTGGGGGGACCTGGCATCATTACTGGCAGAGAAAGGTACATGGATGTCAGGGCAGGGCTACGGAAGAGACTCAGGGGCTGGCAAGCCTGGAGCTTGGAGCCTGAGGGAGGCAACAGCTGGATTATGGGAAGTGGGGCGCCGGAACCAGCCTGTTCAGCATCACAGGGTGGGATGTTCAACTGTCAGGAGTTTTGAGTGCTGTTGATGTCAAGTTGGTAACTAGATACTAGCCGCTGTGAGAGCTGTAGCATCTGCTGTCAAAATTGGAAACATTACAAATCAGGGCTTCCTCCCACAAAAAATTTAGAAGAGGGTGAGACAGTTTTGATGTAACATAAAAACGGTTGTGTCTGGCTCATGGTGGGGAGATGGTGTGCATTTTTTTTTTCCAGTGAATGAATGAACAAATTTTTGACCTGAGCTCTTCCCCCTCAGGATATAGATCTGAGGGTCATGAGGAGAATAAACTGAAGGGGTAGGAAATGTTACCTCAAAGGCTATTAGGAGGCTGTTGTACTTAGTTCAGTTGTAAGAAGTGTAAATTGTAAGGTAGCAAAGGGCCAGTTTCCAGAGACATGGCTGAGAGAGGACTGGGGTGGTTTCGTGAGATGGACAAGAAAAAGGAAATTGTTGAAAGTGACACAGACGTTCCTGGTTTGGGAAACCAGATGATGGTAATTCCATTAGCAACATAGGACTGGAAAAGGTCAGTTTTCATTCCAATCCCAAAGAAAGGCAATGCCAAAGAATGCTCAAACTACCGCACAATTGCACTCATCTCACATGCTAGTAAAGTAATGCTCAAAATTTTCCAAGCCAGGCTTCAGCAATATGTGAACAGTGAACTTCTAGATGTTCAAGCTGGTTTTAGAAAAGGCAGAGGAACCATAGATCAAATTGCTAACATCTGCTGGATCATTGAAAAAGCAAGAGAGTTCCAGAAAAACATCTATTTCTGCTTTATTGACTATGCCAAAGCCTTTGACTGTGTGGATCAAAATAAACTGTGGAAAATTCTGAAAGAGATGGGAATACCAGACCATCTGACCTGCCTCTTGAGAAACGTATATGCAGGTCAGGAAGCAACAGTTAGAACTGGACATGGAACAACAGACTGGTTCCAAATAGGAAAAGGAGTACATCAAGGCCGTATACTGTCACCCTGCTTATTTAACTTATATGCAGAGTACATCATGAGAAATGCTGGGCTGGAAGAAGCACAGGCTGGAATCAAGATTGCCAGGAGAAATATCAATAACCTCAGATAGGCAGATGACACCACCCTTATGGCAGAAAGTGAAGAGGAACTAAAGAGCCTCTTGATGAAAGGAGAGTGCAAAAGTGGCTTAAAGCTCAACATTCAGAAAACAAAGATCATGGCATCTGGTCCCATCACTTCATGGGAAATAGATGGGGAAACCGTGGAAACAGTGTCAGACTTTATTTTTCTGCGCTCCAAAATCACTGCAGATGGTGACTGCAGCCATGAAATTAAAAGACGCTTACTCCTTGGAAGGAAAGTTATAACCAACCTAGATAGCATATTGAAAAGCAGAGACATTACTTTGCCAACAAAGGTCCGTCTAGTCAAGGCTATGGTTTTTCCTGTGGTCATGTATGGATGTGAGAGTTGGACTGTGAAGAAAGCTGAGTGCCAAAGAATTGGTGCTTTTGAACTGTGGTGTTGGAAAAGACTCTTGAGAGTCCCTTGGACTGCAAGGAGATCCAACCAGTCCATTCTAAAGGAGCTCAGCCCTGGGTGTTCTTTGGAAGGAATGATGCTAAAGCTGAAACTCCAGTACTTTGGCCACCTCATGCGAAGAGTTGACTCATTGGAAAAGCCTCTGATGCTGGGAGGGATTGGGGGCAGGAGGAAAGGGGATGACAGAGGATGAGATGGCTGGATGGCATCACTGACTCGATGGACGTGAGTTTGAGTGAACTCCAGGAGTTGGTGATGGACAGGGAGGCCTGGTGTGCTGCAGTTCATGGGGTGGCAAAGAGTCGGACACAACTGAGCAACTGAACTGAACTGAAAGCTGGTATATTAACAAGTAGTATTATGTAGACAGTACATATCATTGGTATTAATTTAGGAATAATTTCTTTGGGCCTGATAGACTAGGTAGTTTATGTATTTCTCATCTACTTTAATCCTATTGATTATTCTGAGGTGAATGATAGTATCCTCATTTAAGAGTTGAAAAAAATGAAGCTTTTTTTGGAGAGGTTAACTCCAAAAAATTGGAGAGGTTAACTCACTTTCAAAGCTGTTTCCCTTTGCAGAATCATGATTTAGATTTCTGTCTGTCCACCTCCATAGCCCAAGTGTGCATGTATGTACATGTGTGTTGTATGTATTTGTGTATGTATATGGATGGAAATGAAATTTGGCTTTGAAATGGTAGAGTTTGAGGTACCTGAGTAGTTTTTTGGTGGATGTATCCAGGAGGCAACTGGACCTAGGGGAAGAATAAGGCTAGAGAAAAAAAAAAAATTTGGAAGTCATCAACACATTCTAAATAACTATGGGTGTTCTTTGCATTGGTGTGGTAATACACATGAAAAGAAAAAGAATGAAGATTGAGACTTGGAGAATCTAAACATTTAAGATGTGGGTAGAAGAGATACAATCATTTAAAGACATAGAAAACATATATTTGGAAAGGTGAGGGGGAACCAAAAAAAATGGTGTCACAAAAGTCAAGGATTGATTCTTGGAAAGAGCTTGGACAAATTTTTTAGATGATGAGTTTAGAGCACACAACTTGAGGAAGCCACTTATATGGAGAGATATCCCAAGTACTGTAACACAGTTTTATTGATTCAAATAAAATATTCTAAGTGTGACTGCTAGTGAAGATATAATCCCATCTGGAGGAAGTGTGGACACTGGAACCAGACTCCTTGGTGGACACTGGAACCAGACTCCTGGGGTGCAAATCTTGGCTCTGCCACTTGCTAACTCTGTGACTTTGAACTTGTCACCTAAGCATTCTATCAGTTTCCTCAAAATTAAAAATGGAAATGATGATAATAATACTGAACTCAAGATATTATCATGAGGACTAAATAAGGTAGTACAGGTGGAAGCTTAAGAACAGCATTTCAGTTCAGTTCAGTCTCTCAGTCGTGTCTGACTCTTTGTGACCCCATGGACTGCAGCACATCAGGCTTCCCTGTCCATCACCAACTCCTGGAGCTTACTCAAACTCATGTCCACCAGGTCAGTTATGCCATCCAACCATCTCATCCTCTGTCATCCCCTTCTCCTCCCACCTTCAATCTTTCCCAGCATCAGGGTCTTTTTCAAAGAGTCAGTTCTTCACATCAGGTGGCCAAAGTATTGGAGTTTCAGTTTCAGCATCAGTCCTTCCAATGATGCTGATTTCAGGACTGATTTCCTTTAGGATGGATTGGTTGGATATCCTTGCAGTCCAAGGGACTCTCAAGAGTCTTCTCCAACACCACAGTTTGAAAGCATCTATTCTTCGCCACTCAGCTTTCTTTATAGTCCAACTCACATCCATACGTGACTACTGGAAAAACCACAGCTCTGACTGAATGGACTTTTGTTGGGAAAGTAATGTCTTTGCTTTTTAATATGCTGTCTAGGTTGGTCATAGCTTTTCAGTAAGTGCTATGTAATTGTTAACCATTATTCCTTTTGGTTTGGTTTGGGTGGGTCTGTTTTTCTCATTTCTCATTGCCCTGCTAAGTCCAAGGAAAGAAATCTCACAGGAAAGAAAACACAAACCTATGAATTCAGTGAGTACATGTGTCTGTGCTTCATGGGAGAAAACTAACTCATTTTGGAAAAAAAAGATTAAGGCTGCATCATTTTTGGATCACATACCATATCTTGACCCATTAGAAACTAACATAGTTTCTAGCAATCTACATGGGGCTGAGGAGACAGGAGAACCAGTTTCCTACCCTACTGGTTTTAGAGCTAGGGTAAATAGAGCCAACTCTCATTTACAATTCAATAAATGAGAGGACATTTATTGGAGGACAGTAGTATTCATCTTGATTAGGAAACGATCTAAGTGCATGAAAATGATAAATCATGTTGATATTTAGGTTTTTTGATGTCTTTACTGATTGTCCTCATGTTCAATGGAAACAAACCACAGGGTATTACGTTTGGTTTTAACATGAGACCACCGCTATCAAAACAAAAACAAGAACACACAAAGAAAACAAACCAAAACCCCCAAACAAAACCACCAGAAAACAAGCACTGGCAAGGATGTAGAGAAATTAGAACCCTTGTGCACTAGTGGTGGGAGTGTAAAATGGGAGAACCACCCTGGGAAAGAGTATGACAGTTCCTCAAAAAATTAAAAATAAAATTACTTATGATCCAGCATTTATACTTCTGGGTATATACTCAAAAGAATTGAACACTGGGTCTCAAAGAGATATTTCCATACCCATGTTCAAAGCAGCATTATTAAAAATACCTAAAACATGGAAGCAACCCACTGTCCACTGACAGAAGAATGGATAAGCAAAATGTAGTGTATACATACAGTGGTATATTATTCAGCCTTTAAAAAGCTGGCAATGCTACAACATAGATGAACCTTGAGGACCTTGTTATAAATAAAATAAGACAGTCCCAAAAGGACAAATACTGTATGATTCCACTGATATGAGGTCCTCAGGGTATTCAAAGACAGGGACAGAAAGTAGGATGGTGGTTGCCAGGGGCTAAGGCAGCAGGAGTGAGAAACTATTGTTTAATGGGTATAGAGTCCCTTGGACAGCAAGGAGATCAAACCAACATCTGCAGCTGAAGCTCTAATACTTTGGCCACCTGATGTGAAGAGCTGACTCACTGGAAGAGATCCTGATGCTGGGAAAGACTGAAGGCAAAAGGAGAAGGGGGCAGCAGAGGATGAGATGGTTAAATGGCATCACAAATTCAATGGACATGAATTTGAGCAAACTCTGGGAGATGGTGAAGGACAGAGGAGCCTGGCATGGCCATAGTCCACGGGGTCGCATAGAGTCAGACATGACTTAGCAACTGAACAACAGCAACAGCAAAAGCCAAACAAGAGTGAGGCCTTCTTCCTTCAGTTTTCCTAATGAAGCTACTTTAACTACTGGTGGCTCAGTGGTAAAGGATCCGCTTGACAATGCAGGAGACACGAGAGACCTGGGTTCGATCTCTGGGTCAGGAAGATCCCCTGGAAGAGGGCATGGCTACCCACTCCCGTATTCTTGTCTGGAGAATCGAATGGACAGAGGGGCCTGGAGGGTTATGGTCCATAGGGTCACAAAGAGTTGGACACAGCTGAGCAGCCGCGACTTAGCAGCAGCAGCAGCAGAGCAGCAGCAACTGACAGCCAAGACCAGCACAATGAAGTTTCTACTGAGATGCAGTTTACTTTCTTTGACCACATTAACTATTTTCATTTGAATGAACTTTAGATGTTTGTTAGATCTGAAACTTTTGAGTGTTTCAGCTCCTGGTGACTTTGTTGATTTGGGTTTCTGTCTGTGCTTAGTGTTCCTGTCAACTTTCTATGGATGTGAAACTTAAGGAATCTAAACAGATGTTTTCTGTAGCTTTCAAATGCGGTGGTATGTTTAATGTCTCCAGATTTAAACCAAGAGGATTTTCTACATACTAATCTACATGAATGGTATATTGATATAAACATCAATAAAATTATGTAAAGGTGTTGGGCTTCCCAGGTGGCTCAGTGGTAAAGATTCTGCCTGCCAATTCAGGAGCCACAGGAGATGCAGGTTGGATCCCTGGGTCAGGAAGATCTTCCGGAGGAGGAAATGGCAACCCATTCCAGTATTCTTGCTGGGATAATCCCATGGACAGAGGAGCCTGGCGGGCTACTATCCATGGGGTTGCAAAGAGTTGGACACGACTGAGCGACTGAGCATGCATGTAAGTTGGGTGCAAGTATGGAAATGTCATATAGATTTATCTGATAAAATTTTTACAACTTTCTTTTCACAGTAATTCGAGAATTAATGATCCTGGTCTAAGGGGTTATATGCTAATAATGAGGTATTGCTTGCATCCAAAATCACTGAAAATTTATTTGTCTTCAGCATAAAAATGAACTAGAAAGAGTGCTTGACTTGTGGGTGAGAAAATTTAGTTCTAGCCCTGACTTTATTAGTTATTGTGTGGTCTTGTAGAAGCCCTTTAGCTATATCTATAACATGACAGTCTTTAGCTAGGTACCCCTAGATTATTATCATCAAGTTGTGAGCACCTTTTTATGCTTCTGTGACCAAAGTGCTAATAACAGGAATAATCACACATATATTAAGTGGTTACTATGTGTTCTGCACTGACACTGTGCTTTGCATCCATTATCTTAATTTCTCCCAAGAAAGCAGTGAGGTGACTTTTGTTTATTCCCATTTTACTGTGGGATCATGAAGCTGGAATTTTACATAAGCTGTTCAAGAGCACACAGCCAGAGGGGATGTGGAAGAAAAGGAGATATGGGAGATGGGATTTTGAACAAGGCAGCTGGGCTCTAGATTCTGGATGAAATGCTAGGTGTCAAGTCACAGCACTATCTGATGTTCACTGACTAACTATCTTGTACCTTACCTTGAGTATTCAGAATCACTGATATGTCTCTGAATCAGAAATAAGATAGTTCATGCCCTTACCAGGTGGCGCTAGTGATAAAAAACTCGCCTGGCGATGTGGCAGACATGAGACACAGGTTCAATCCCTGGATCAGGAAGATCCCTTGGAGGAGGGCACAGCAATCCACTCCAGTATTCTTGCCTGGAGAACGCCATGGACAGAGGAGCCCGGTGGGCTATAGTCCATGGGGTCGCAAAGAGTCGGACACGACAGAAGTGACTTAGCATGCACATCAGGAAGATTTACACGGTGATAAGACATAGCTTGAAAATGTATAACCACAATATGGAGAATAATGTTCATCTTTGTGATGTGGAAGTAATGCCAGGTTATCTTCTAACATGACAAAGAGCTTATACTTAGTACTTACTATATGCTGAGTGCTAGTCTAAATATTTCAGACCTATTAAATATGGATGTAGCATTTGCTCAAGTTGAGTTGGATACTAAAAGGCATCAAAATTCTTTATAACCACGACTGCATAGTACATTCACCTGGGAACTCTTCATCACCACTGGTTCCTGGGTCCTACCCCAGATCAATCAAATCAGAATCCCTAGGAGTGAGGTCTGGGCTTCATTATTTTTCAGAAGCTCCCTGAAAGGCTTCCTATGCCTCTAGAGTTAAGGATCACTGGCATAAGGGTAAACTATTTGCAGTTTGTACAGAGTAGAAAGAATGGAAGTCTAGGAACAAAAAAGTCTCTCTTGATAATCAAATATTTCATTGACTTGTTCAAACAGTTCAATAGAGAGATGTCTACTTTGAAACTCAGAAAATGACAACTGAAAATAGCTTTGAATAATATTTGAAGAATATGGGCATGGTGAGTGAAAAGGTGTAGAAAAGTGGATAAAGAAGGTAATGACTTTGCATCACCCTTCAACTGCATAAACCAGTTAGGAATTTAGTTAATTTGTGAATTGTATTTAGCTTTACAATGTTTAACTCTTTATAATTTGGAAGATGTGTAACTTATTATTAGAAATGATTAATAACATTGCAAAGAAAAAAAGAACTGAAAGATCATATCATGCAAACCAGAGCAAAAAAAAAAAAAAATCAGATTCCTACTGCCTGGGCATGAAGTCTTTATCAAATGACATCAGGCACTAAAGCAGCTGATACCTTCCCTGAATCTACCAAATGGAGAGATTATTTTAGGATTCTCTGCTTGCCTCTAGTGCTGCAAATGTAGTCACTCTCCCCAGTCTCCACACCCACGCACATAAAGGGCAAATACACTCAAGGTTCCATAGAAAGTAATAACTACCCAGACCTTGACATTCTTGAAAAACCATGTACTTGCTGTTCTAAGTAATGTTTATGATCAAAGTTCTTGTACAAACAGATATGGTTCCTAACAGGAAGCTTATAAATTCTTCTCATAATTGCTGTCAAAACTGCAGTGAAGTGTACTACAAGTTTTGATAATAAAGAATAAAGTCACAGTTCAAGCTCGATTATATTTTGGAAATTCACGCTCCTCTTCCTAGAAGCGGTGGCCTTAAATATCTCCCCATCCTGCCAAATTTTTCACTTGCACTTTTATTATTTATGAAATCAGTGTCTGCACAATGTCAGGCAGACCTCTGCTGATAAACTCTAATTAAGATTAAGACAAGCCGTTTGGAAAGGATCCCATCATTAGCAAACATGATAAACACAAAAATACTCCCTACTTGTCAACCAGGAGCAATTCAGTAACCTAACAGTATTATCTGTTGCTAGGTTACAGAGCTGACAAAGCTTCAATTATATTGTTCAACCATACCTATAGAGTTCTGTATAAGCAAAATGTATCCAGTATAAAAGCATGTAACTTCGTCCATGCTATCTGCAATTCATGCTTTCTTACAATGGTAAAAATCAGGTTAATAATTACATAGCACGCTGAAAAATCTTTTCCATGTGTTATGTCTATACATGTGTCTTTCTAATTTATCTGTGTGATTGATAGACACTTGCTTTGTAAAAATAAGGAAATGCAAGCAACATGAAGCTGTAAACCTTAAGCACAACTACATCTGGGCTCATCAAGATATGGATCTAAGCTTAGCATAAAAATATACAGTAAATTGAACCAATTATATCACATTTAGATTCTGTATTAATATTATTCTGCCTCAGTATGTATAAGGATAAGGAGCCTCGAGCAATTAGATAGAGATGCCAGTTTGGAACTTTATTTTGAGCTTAAAAAAATCCCAAACCCGCACACACTCAACTAACAATACAAAAGGAAATCAGTGGTTTTCAATACTAATTTATTCTAATGGATTTTCTAAGGATATTTTAAAAGTTGAAGTTGGTAACTTTTACTTCACAGCATTAAGTCATTAAAGTTTACTTCTCTTTATTGGACTGGGAACACTAAGGGGAAAAATCAATGAAACAGTCTCCAAAAATACAGACATCTGATGGGAAAAAAAAAAAAGAAAAACTGTAAAAAGAGAAAGTCTATGTGAATCAGACATTTGAAATTTTTTACTGTGGGTGATTTTGTGTGTGTGTGTGTGTGAGATTTTCATGGAAATTTAGAGAAAAGGTAATTACACATAAATGAACCAGCATTTTAAAATAGCTTTGGTGTAAAATATATACTAAATTGCTACAGCATTTTGATTCCTTAAGATGTACAGTGATATTTCCACATTAACCTAAAATTCTGTTTCCTTCACGTGTGTGAAATACAAGAAGAAGGTGGTCAAGTGATCAGAGTTCAATTAAGAAAGGTTATATATTGCTGTATAGAGTAAACCCGGAGAAGGCAATGGCACCTCACTCCAGTACTCTTGCCTGGAAAATCCCATGGACGGAGCAGGCTGGTAGGCTGCAGTCCATGAGGTCGCTAAGAGTTGGGCATGACTGAGTGACTTCACTGTCACTTTTCACTTTCACACATTGGAGAAGGAAATGGCAACCCACTCCAGTGTTCTTGCCTGGACAATCCCAGGGACAGGGGAGCCTGGTGGGCTGCCATCTACGGGGTTGCACAGAGTTAGACACGACTGAAGCGACTTAGCAGCAGCAGCATAGAGTAAACCATGATCCCCTTTAGGCACACTAGCATAAATCCATTCTCTGGGGGAATAAATGGGCTGTTGAACACACACACACACACACACACACACACGACACTGTTTCTGGAAGCAGAAGAAACAAGGATACTTGTTTGTCCATTAACTTCTTTTTTTTACCTAAATAATGTGAAAATACAACATGATGCCCACTTATGAAATTTAGTCTTGTCACAACTAGGAAGGGATTGGGCAGAATAATTCCTCCAAAGCTGAGTAACAGTCCCATTTCAACATCGCAGGTGTTACTACCTAGATCTCAAGGTAGGGACATTCACACAGCACATGTATCTATACGAAGCCAGGATGTTTAATACCAATTTTATAATGAATTCTAATCCAATACTGTTGAAATTCTTGACAGTGGAGTAGTGCAAGGAACAGAACTTATAAATTATGTGTGCCCCTTCTTTGCAAACCGCTGTGGAGGTTTCTTTGTGCATTGGCAAATACAGTAGGAATACGAGGTATTGTGTGGGTCCTCCTGCACAGCACCTGATAAAAGAATAAAGAGCTGTGACATATTCTTAAAACAATAGAGGAATTAAAGGGAAACAATGGGCCAGCTGCTTCATTAATACAATCAAAAGGGAGCCCAGCACAGAGGAGTCCAGATAATTAAGCACTACTCTTTTAGACCTCCTTTCTAGAATAAAATTGCTTTAAAATGCATTAACTACTTCATAGTTGTTAGATAGATCTCTGCACTTGTTTATTTAGGGTTGATTAATGCCTTTTTTCCGTATGCAGCAACATGCCAAGTCATCGTCTACAATAGTTTTTGAATAAAATAGAGTGAGGATAATTGATAAAGATCTGAACCATACACAGCAATAAATCAAAAGCATTTTGCAAAAGGTCTTTCCTGTTTTTAAATAATCTTTAACATTTTTCATTTGTACTTATAGGCAATGCAGGGCATTTTGGAGCATTTAACTTTCCCATGCTGGCTTTCTTGACATCTTTTTATAGAACATCCTAGCAGTTCCTGAGAGAAGGAGGAAAAAAAATCAGACTTGACCAGCAACTCTAGAGTGTGCCTTTGGTTTGGGGGGGGGCAAAGAAGAGAAGCGATTTTGTTTTTAATTCTTCTTTGCCTTTTCCAACCAAGAGGGATGGACACATGGCAGAATCACTTGCCAAATGCACGATTCATCCTTCATTAACTTGATTATAGAAAACAAAGAAACCAACTTTTTATGTGCTTTATATTAAAACACAATTTACAATTTAAGATAGCAAGGCTTTTCATTCTTCAGCCTTTCCTGTGATGTCAATAGAACATTTAATTGCTTAAGAACTGGCAAATTGGGAACGGAATACTGTGTGCTGAATGTTGATGTGAGAATAAAACTTCACACTCTGCTTTTCTCCCAAATATTTTTAAGTAGGCTTATGTCAACCCAACATTAAAATTACAAACTTTACTGAGTGATGTGGTCAGTTTAAGTAAGATTTATTCTATTCTGTGATTTTAGGATCTTAATTGAGAATCTCAGATACAATTAGAAAGAAGAAGGCAGGGAGATAAATGAATAGACGTACTTAACGGTATTTCTGAGATTGAGAAGAAAGATTTTTGCTTTTACACATATGTTATATATGATTTAAAATTTATCAGCTGGAGTCATATTTCCAAAAACTTTCCTGGATTATGTCGATATTTTAGAGGATATGAAATATCTAATTCCAGCTATGAAACCTGATTCTGACTTCAGGAGCTAGTTTCCAATTAGCTTGATAAGTTTTGCTTGTCAATCAGGAAATAAAAACATATAAATTAATAGTCAGTATGAACAAAAATGACTATTTTGTGCTGTGCAAGTGGCTTCAGTCATGTCCGACTCTTTGCTACCCCATGGACTATAGCTCACCAGGCTTCTCTGTCCATGGGATTCTCCAGGTAAGAATACTGGAGTGGTTTTGTTTCGATTAAGTCCCAAATTTACTTTGTTAGTGTGAGAGTAAATTAGATAAATATGAGTTTGTTCATTGGCTTAAGATCAAGTGACTGTTTTCAAGGATCTATCTTTGAACATCTCAGGTTTATAAACCGTGTCCTTACAGCAATGCAAACAAACTAGTAAATGCTGTTTATTGCAGGCTTCCCCGGTGGCTCAGTGGTAAAGTATCTGCCTGCCAATGCAGGAGATGCAGGTTCGATCCTTGAGTCAGGAAGATCCCCTGAAGAAAGAAATGGCAACACACTCCAATATCCTTGCCTGGGAAATCCCATGGACAGAAGAGCCTGGTGGGCTATCATTCCTGGAGTCACAAAAGAGTCAGACATGACCTAGTGACTTAATAACAGCAACAATGCATTACTGCAAAAATGCTACATTGAAAGCACTCTCTTTCAGCAAGTATTTTGGAAGTGGGCTTAAGAACGTCATCTGTGAATTGTCATTTTAAATATTATATGCTGTATTATTTAGCATAAATTCAACAGATAACATTGGTTTGACAGAACTCAGAATAAAGAAACATGAATACCCTCATTAATCGAGAAGGATTATCTGTGTGACAAATAGGAAATACTATCATCCCATTTTATAGTCAACAAAATCAAAGCCAGCCTGGTTAAACAAGTGTGTTTCCTCAACTACCCTCCTATCAGAGCGCATTCCCTGGCCCAAACTTGTAATAGATCCCCACCAGGTCTTTTGGCTCATGGTGTGTATTATCCCAACAGAACTTCTATTTTTTTCTGTAAGACAATGTTGCCCACTGAAATACTTCCCTTTCCCGTTGAGGAAGCACAGGAAGTCCCTTTCAGAAAAGTAAACAGTGTCTCTGTGATCAGTTTCAGGTTTCTGCTGAAGCGTGTAGGTGCAGAGGTTTTGCTTAGTTAATAAGGAGGCACTCAGCACTGCCTTGGGGGCTTCCCAGCTGGCGCTGGTGGTGAACCCACCTGCCAATGCAGGAAACGGAAGAGACGTGGGTTCGATTCCTGGGTCGCGAAGATCCCCTGGAGGAGGGCATGGCAGCCCACTCCAGTATTCTTGTCTGGAGGACCCCATGGACAGAGGAGCCTGGCAGGCTACAGTCCATAGGGTCACAAAGAGTCAGACACAACTGAAGCAACTTAGCACAGCACACAGCACTGCCTGGAAAATCTTCTGAACTTACATGTTGAAGGTCATTGAAACTCAGGTATCCCATTTGAGGTTTTAGGCAAAGAGGTGTGGTGTTTTTATGGGATTTCAACAGGAAAAGATTTGCTCATGGAATCTTTCCAGCATCCCTGGGCTTTGTGCTGTAGTCTAAGGTGGACTGTGCCCTGATTTTGCAGGAGCTTGCCATGGTGCCATGAGGTAGCTATCAGACTGTCTGGCTGCCTGACCATCAAGATTTTAAACAACTAGCCCACAGGTGACATTACACCCCAAAGGCGATCTGTCAAGATTCCACCTGCTGTTGATAAACTGATTACAAAGCTGCTTAAGACTCTGCTTGTAAACAAAAGCATTTATTAACTAATAATTTGCAATAAACTGATGTAACTCCCAGCTGAGCCCCTAACTGTAATTGTCTTTACCATCTGCCTATTAAAACACCATTCTTCATCAGCAATCAGGAGCAGAAGGGAGGAAATCTCCACCAAAATACACAACTTGCGAGTTTATGAATAATCTGAGCGCGTACCACACTTTCATTACGACTCCTGTGTTGGGGAGGCTTAATTTTCATTCTTGCCTAGCCTGGGAATGCTCAGAAATTAGGTGGAGGAGGGAAAAAAAAGAGCGGAGGGGAAAGAAAATGAAACATTGTGCCTACTGCTTTGCAGAGGAATAAATTATACAAGTTCATCACGGGAAGCTGTTTTTAATTTCTTTCTTTTCTCCTTCCAAAGCTCTGTGCAATGTCCATCGCAGTTTCCTGATGAAAGCCCCCAGCACCAGGCTGGGAATGAACCTCTCTATTCCTTTTTCAGCTTGTCCATTTCCATTATACTGCTTTGTTTTGCCCTTTTTAAATTTTTTTAAATTCTAAGAGGCTCATTAAACTTCTCCAGGGAGTCAGTTTAAAAGTATAGACTCCTCGGAAAGGGTGTTGTGGGGCTGCAAGGCCAGGTAGACGAAGGGGCAGAAGAGACAAGGGGCTGGCAGAGGCCCTGAGTTTGCGATCCTCTGTCTATATCACGGATGGAGGGCTTCCCTGTTCTAGGACCGCAAAGTGCTCAGGGAGGCTTTGCCCAAAGTCTCCTCCCAGAAGATGGTTTTCAATACAGTGGGTCTGAATGGTCAAAAACTCCTTGTTCTCAGCCATACATCTTCATGCATCCATTCTCCCCCAAACTCCCCTCCCATCCAGGCTGCCACATAACATTGAGCAGAGTTCCATGTGCTGTACAGTAGGTCCTTGCTGGTTATCCATTTGAAATACGGCAGTGTGTACACGTCCATCCCCAACTCCCTAATTGCTGTTCACCTGAAACTATCACAAAAAATCCGCTCTTCTCCAATACAAAATAAAAAGTTTAAAACAAAAACAAAGCCCCTCCTTGTCTTTAGAAGAAATCCTGTCCCTCAGGTGCTGACCAGATGCATCCACAGAAGGAAGAAAGTAGGAAAAGGGGTTAAATTCCTTTTGCATTGTGTTTTTCTGGAAACCTCTCTCTGAACAGCCAAAATCATTCCATGCTTGCTCAAAGTTTATTAACTTTTAAGTATGTTTATTCTAATTTTCTCTTAAGAATATATCATTTATTAAAAAAAAAACATAAAGACACACACAGAAGCTGTCTTCATGTTGCTATTTTAAAATTACACACACACACACACACACACACACACTACACTTTTTCATCTTTTTGGTGTCCAGAGGATGTTCCTTTTCAAAAAATTATTCCTTTACAGAGAACATGTTATTTCTCATTAAGAACTCAATAAATCTACTGATAAGCTATTTATTATTATGTGCAATGACCAACTCCTGTTATTAAGGTTCAAATTCTGGGGATAACAATTCGTGGCAGGTTTTTTTTTTTTATAATTATAACATAATTTAAAATAATGTTTATATTTTAATTTCATTTTTCTAAGAGATTTCCTGTAATTATTTTTCTTTACAATCCACTGTTAAATGTAACAGAACTAATCATTGCTTTCATAGGAACAATGGAAACGGCTGCTCATATAGCTGGGTTAGGAGCGATATGGTCAGGAGACAAGGTTTATGGCAAACAGTGAATCTAATTTTCTACATGGGTTATGGAGGACCTGAAATGCCGGCAGAAGTGCGTGTTTACTATGTTTCTTTGAATTTCAGAGACATCAAGCATTAGAACAAAAATTCAACATGTATTTTAAATAACAAAAATCTTCAAAGACACTGTGAAGTAGACTTCCTTCTAGAAGTACTATATTTCCTTCTTGTCCTACCTTTGAGACGTTTATCAAGATACTGAGATTCTGTGGACATAGAACTTTTAAAATAAATAAATATTATATAGAGTAAGAGGAACAGAGAAGGTAATGGCACCCCACTCCAGTACTCTTGCCTGGGAAATCCCATGGATGGAGGAGCCTGGTGGGCTGCAGTCCATGGGGTCGCTAAGAGTCCGATACAACTGAGCGACTTCACTTTCACTTTTCACTTTCATCCGTTGGAGAAGAAAATGGCAA
This sequence comes from Bos indicus x Bos taurus, assembly GCF_003369695.1. Taxonomy (NCBI): domain Eukaryota; kingdom Metazoa; phylum Chordata; class Mammalia; order Artiodactyla; family Bovidae; genus Bos; species Bos indicus x Bos taurus. The sequence goes on from NC_040089.1 coordinate 59,150,995, forward strand.
CCCACTCCAGTGTTCTTGCCTGGAGAATCCCAGGGACGGGGGATCCTGGTGGGCTGCCGTCTACGGGGTCACACAGAGTCAGACACGACTGAAGTGACTTAGCAGCAGCAGCAGCAGCAGAGTAAGAGGGAAGGTGTTTATGTTAACTTACAAGGAGGAGGGCATGGCAACCCAGTTCAGTATTCTCGACTCGAGAATCCCACGGACAGAGGAGTCTGGCAGGCTGCAGTCTACAGGGTCGCACAGAGTCGGACACAACTGAAGCAACTTAGCACACATGCACATGATGTCTTACAAAATGAACAAAAACACTATAAAAAATTCAACTTCTAATTCAATGTTAAAGATGACTAAGATTAAACTTTTATGTTCATTAACTGCTTCCATATATACAGAAAGAAATGGTACTATAGTGTTTGATTTGTTTTAAAATTTGTTGATTTTTTGCACTAATTGGATATGTTCATATAATGATTTAAGTGAAACCAGAAAACCTTTATAGTTATTACTTCTAGGCCTAAAATGTTCATGATGGTCTCTTCTAAAATATGGAAACTCAGCTTATTTCTTATTTGAAGTGCTGCTGGATCTTTATCCTAAGGCGAATTTTTGAATTATTATATAACGGATTACAATAGGATGCTTTCATGTGAAATGAGGATTATTTATACTGCATGGATACTCTTTGATTTTCTTCACAAATCTCTATTTTGAGGTATGTGTACCTGGTCTCCATTTGCACTCAGTTTTGGTAAGAAAATAGTTTTACCAGCAGATGGCGCTCGGTGCATTCTAAGAGCCCAACCTGAAGAAAATATGGGCTTTATTTAATTCTATTTAATCCTAAATGTGAAGTTGCTACACCAAGCTTTATAATCCCCAAAGATTTCTGTTAATTGACTAAACAACTCTGTGATAATGTATATACTGTTTGATGCCCATCTAAATGGCACTGAATTCAACTCACGACCTTGTGTCAAGATCAGAAAACATAAAATTTTAAGTTTCCCCCACAAAACAGGAAAAGAACCCGTGTTCCTGAAGAATAAGTATAATGTGAACTCATCAAATGAATGTTCTGTTTAAAAGAAGACAACTGTCATTACCATGCTCTTTTAGCTCCTCACTTTCTTAAACAAAGCACATGAAGTACTTATTATTGAATGAGTTTATAATCTGCAGTCATGGATGTTTTAAAGACCTTCTATAATATAACTCTTTGAATATTGAATAATTAGGGAGACACATGTATTGCCTTGAATGTTGTGGGGAATTATGTGTTTGTGCTAAGAAAGAAAAAAAAAAAAAAACCAGCTTTGAATGATAAAGGTGATTATATGTGTAAAACTAAATTGCATACATGCTAAGTCACGTGCAACTTTTTGTGACCCCATGGACTGTAGCCTGCCAGGCTCCTATGTCCATGAAGTTTTCTAGGCAAAAGTATTGGAGTGGGTTGCCACATCCTTCTCTAGGGGATCTTCCCCACACAGGGATCGAGCCCATACCGCCTACACTGGCAGGCAGATTCTTTACCACTAGCGCCACCGGAGAGTCCCCAGAAAACTAAAATACCCTGTAGAAGGTCTGTCTGAAATCATGTCCTTCTGTTTTTCTTCTCCTTTCCTCTTGCCTGCCTTCTCCTCCTCCAACTGGGAGAAAACTTTGCTCTGAACTTTAAAACCTCAATTCTTAAAGTTACCATTACTAGCAGTAATAACTAACAGTATTTTGTTTCCTCTAATGCCAAAGAGTGTAAGGAATTTTACCTAAGTGTCTTCATAAATTCCTTCTACACTCACCTTTTCCTACATCTTGCTATCTTTCTATCATTGAGGGCTTTTCTTTACTTGATTTTAACTTAGCCTCCACATGGCAAAGATACCCATGGTCACATGACATTCTCAATCCTTGTCATTCTTAAGTGGAAGTCTTAGATCAGAGTCCCAATTAAAGAGCTGCTTTAAAACTGAGGCTTAAACTCTAAAGACTTTTTCAACTGTTTAATTCCTAGGCAAAATCCCATTATACTGAGTGGAGTGGGTTTGAAATCCTCAATGGAGCTGCCTAATAAACATCATATTGCATCCTACCATCATTTGTAAGACCAGCTTAAAGCATGTATTTTTAGAATTTGTACAATCTAGCCACCACATAGGGGCTTTCCAGGTGGCTCGGTGGTAAAGATGCAGGAGACATGGGTTCAATTCCTGGGTCAGGAAGATCCTCTGGAGAAGGAAAGGGCAACCCACTCCAGTATTCTTGCCTAGGAAAACCCAAAGACAGAGGAGCCTGGAAGGCTACATACAGCCCATGGGGTTGCAAAGAATTGGACCCAACTGAGTGACTAAACAATGACAACAGCAAGAAACTTCTGTATAATCTTATTGCCATTGAAGAATGTTTAGCATTTCTTACAAATTATATTAGCATTAAGAAAATTCAGAATTAAAAACAAGTGCTCAGTCAATATAATAGCATATGGAATAATTTCAAAGGAAGAAATGGGGCTACACATCACTGCAACTCCACAAACAGAAAAGGAGTTGTGGCTCTGCCCAGGGCTTTGAAAACCCATCTTTCAAGGCTGGCCCTTGACAGTCGAGTTAGGAAGGGCAGCATGGAAGGCAGGATGGCCTCCTGCCAAGGCTGTTGCAGATGAGTGGGTGATCGTAGGGGAATGAACTGCAAAATCGCAAATTTTTGCTTGTGTTGATAAAACCAGAGCCAAATGATTTCTTTAAGACTGTATGGCCTTCTGTTCCATTTTCATTGTGCAGCTTGGAATGATAAATTTTATTGTGCATTAATTTGCAGAAAAGGGTCAATGCTATGTTCAAGAGCGCTATCAATTGTTTTCAGTAAAGTTAATAATAAAATACATTGTCTTTATCCCCAGATGGGTGCAAATATCCTCAGACTAGTGTCATCTGGAGATAGAAAAATGTACTTTTATCACTGCCTTTAAGAATAAAGGGGGAAAAAGTCTTGATTCTCAATGTTTCACTGATCCTTCTCGGTTGGACTCTGTTGTGACAGGATGTGGTAAAATACACTCATGCAGGAGGAGAAGGGGACAACAGAGGATGAGACAGTGGGATGGCATCACCGACTCGATGGACATGAGTTTGAGCAAGGTCAGGGAGTTGCTGATGGACCAGGAGGCCTGGCATGCTGCAGTCCATGCAGTCGCAAAGAGGCGGACACATCTGAGCAACTGAACTGAACTCATGTTTTATGTTGCATTTTATCGATCACCTTTAGGTATGAGTCTCAATCAAGTAAAAGAAAACAAGGAGGAGTCAGTGGGGGGACCCTTTTCTTGGAGGCTATCCTCAGCACTGCACACACGCTGGGCACTGACATCAGGGTGTGGTTTAGTGCCAGGAAGAGTGACAGAATGTCATACTCAAGAGTGCAGTTCATTAAGTTCATCAGAAAAATGGACTTGAATGACGTCCAAGTTGTTACATCTATCTATGTATTTCGCTTTATCAATGTCTGGGCTTCACAGGTGGCACAGTGGTAAAGAATCCACTTGCCAATGCAAGAGACATAAGAGATATGGGTGTGATCCCTCAGTCGGGAAGATCCCTTGGAGTAGGAAATGTCAACCCACCCCAGTATTCTTGTCTAGAGCATCTCATGGACAGAGGAGTCTGGCAGGCTACAGTCCCTAGGGTTGCAAAGAGTTAGACACAGCTGAACGACTGAGCACACACACACGAATGCCCAGGTGAAAAACACATTTCACTCTTAATCATTTGCATTACCCAGAGGCCAGGAGTAAGCAAAGGAGGGAGTCCAAGAGTGATCTGAAAATGGGCTCCGAGATGAAGGGTATGGAGATGGGTCTTTGCTTTATGACTTTCTGAGCTGAGTGGTATTTGCTTAAATTCACCACAGCACCCATGTCTCTGAGTCACACCTTCTTTATCATCTGAGTGGGTTTATTTATTTTTTTAATGTTATTTTGATTGCTTTACTACTGCATTTGGTCTTGAATTTCTACATGGGCTTTGTGATTTAATGGTTTAGAGTAGCCAAGATATCATTCAGATATTATGTGGGAAAATGGAAAAGTTAACTAAGGTTAACTTGAGGTAATAAAGTATCCTCTATGGTCTAGCTATGAATTGAAGAGCCTAACTGAAACTACAGCTTATTGTTTAACATTTCTTAAACATTAAGTGTGTGATCTCAGTTTTACTTATAAGAACAGAAAGATCCTTGGAAATGGGGTGCTATTTTAATAGGAGTTGGACATAAATTTTTAAGCAGAAAGTCACATGGCTCTGGTTGGTGTCCAACTACCTTCCTTGAGATCAAATCCAATATTTTCTTTATCCTCCTGTTTGTTTTTGTAAGCATTTGTAAGTTTGAAGACCTTCTGTATGGGTAGTATAGCAGTCTGCATGGCTCATCTCTCTGGCCGTCCCACACAGAATTGTGTTGCAGTCAATAGCATGAGGAAACTGCTATAGAGCCCTTGGGAGGGAATCCCTGATCCTGGTACCTAGAAGATGATCGAAGTAAATCTGTGAGAATTCTGCAAATCCCTGATGTAATTCTCTGCAATATTTTCATGAACCACTCTTTCAGCTCTAAACTTACTAGATCAAGGGTAGTTAAAAGACCAGCCTTCTATCTAGTCTACCTACAGCCTGATAAAAATTGAAATATAAACAGAAAATGAAGGTGGAATTTTGGGAGGAAAAAAAAAAGAAGCAACCTTTTTTTTTTCCTCTCCAATAAATTTTTCTTAACATAAGCAAGGAAGGCACAGCAGATTAAGTTATCTTTCTTTATATCTCTATAAAGATGAAAGTAAAAGAAGGAGATAAATTGCTGAAGTTATGACATTTTTTTTCTGTACACAAAGGTCCAAAAGAATGATCTAGTTGAAGTATTCAGTAGAGCCAAAATTTTAGGGAGTGGAAGATTGCTAAAGAAGGAACTGAAAACGTCAAGACAGGATATAATTAAGACTTTAAAAGGATTTCAACAGAGGTAGGGTCAGGCTAAGGACAAATGGTGGTAATGTTTTATAAAGCAGTGATAAGAGGGAAAGACAAGCAAAGGAAATACAGTATAAAAATAAGAGCTCAAGATGAAGACTCATTTTTGGATTTTAGTCTTTGAGAACCAACAAAGGCCTGACATACGGAAAATGATAGCAGTGTCAGAAATATGGAAGCCCCGTCCTCTGACCTCCCAAAGAAAGAGGAGAGGAGAGGGAAGACAAAAAGAGAAGAAAAAGAATTCTTACTCTAGAGAAGAACGTTTCTCTGAATCCCTCAAGTATCCCATAGTGGGAAGTTGCATTTGGGCCAGGAAGTGGTCACTGAAACCAAAAAGAGACCTGGAGGGGGAGTGGTGGGTGATTAGAGAATGAATCAAAGGAAAAGGGTGGCTGAAACAAACTCATGATAGACCCTGATTTTTATCTTGAGTTGCCGGCATGAGTAGCTAAACCTAGCTCAGCAGGAAGGCAAAGGGCCTACTTTTTTTATTTTTAACAAACTAATAAGTGCTTCATAAATGGCCATGTTTCCTTTGTGGCTGAATTTGTTTTTCAGAGACTGTAAAGGAAAACAATATAAAAATCCACCAAAGACATGAAAAACTCAATAGATGACAAATGATCTTTAGAGAAAGAAACCTGGGTTTTTCCCCATTATCTTTCCAATACCACTCTTTGGGAAACCCATGGACTGTAGCCCATCAGGTTTCTCTGTCCATGGAATTCTCCAGGAGAGAATACTGAAGTGGGTTGCCATTTCCTTCTCCAGGGTATCTTCCTCACCCAGTGATTGAACCCACGTCTCCTGCACTGGCAGGTGGATTCTTTATCATAGTGCCACCTGGGAAGCCCCAGGCTCAGACAGTAAAGAATCTGCCTGCAATGTGGGAGATATGGGTTCGATCATTGGGTAGGGAAGATCCTCTGGAGAAGAGAATGGCAACCCACTCCAGTATTCTTGCCTGGAGAATTCCATACACAGGGGCTATATATAGTCCAAGTGGTTGGAAAGAGTTGGACACAGCTAAGCGACCAACCTGACCTTCCCCTTGAGAAATCTGTATGCAGGTCAGGAAGCAACAGTTAGAACTGGACATGAAACAACAGACTGGTTCCAAATTGGGAAAGGTTTACGTCAAGGCTGTATATTGTCACCCTGCTTATTTAACTTATATGCAGAGTACATCATGAGAAATGCTGGGCTGGATAAAGTACAAGCTGGAATCAAGATTGCGGGGAGAAATAATCAATAACCTCAGATATGCAGATGACACCACCCTTATGGCAGAAAGTGAAGAGGAACTAAAGAGCCTCTTGATGAAAGTGAAAGAGGAGAGTGAAAAAGTTGGCTTAAAGCTCAACATTCAGAAAACTAAGAACATGGCATCTGGTCCCATCACTTCATGGCAAATAGACAGGGAAACCATGGAAACAGTGTCAGACTTTATTTTTGGGGGCTCCAAAATCACTGCAGATGGTGATTGCAGCCATGAAATTAAAAGACGCTTACTCCTTGGAAGAAAAGTTATGACCAACCTAGATGGCATATTACAAAGCAGAGACATTCCTTTGCCAACAAAGGTCTGTCTAGTCAAAGCTATGGTTTTTCCCGTGGTCATGTATGGATGTGAGAGTTGGACTATAAAGAAAGCTGAGCACCGAAGAATTGATGCTTTTGAACTGTGGTGTTGGAGAAGACTCTTGAGAGTCCCTTGGGCTGCAAGGAGATCCAACCAGTCCATTCTAAAGGAGATCAGTCCTGAATATTCATTGGAAGGACTGATGCTGAAGCTGAAACTCCAATACTTTGGCCACCTGATGCAAAGAACTGACTCATTTGAAAAGACCCTGATGCTGAGAAAGATTGAAGGTGGGAAGAGAAGGGGATGATAGAGGATGAGATGTTGGATGGCATCACCGACTCAATGGACGTGAGTTTGAGTAAACTCTGGGAATTGGTGATGGACAGGGAGGCCTGGTGTGCTGCAGTCCATGGGGTCGCAAAGAGTCAGACACAACTGAGCGAGTGAATTGAACTGAGCGACTAACACTTTCACTTTCCAAAACAAAATATTAAATAAGACATCTCTTGGAAAAGGCAATGGCATCCCACTCCAGTACTCTTGCCTGGAAAATCACATGGACGGAGAAGCCTGGTGGGCTGCAGTCCATGGGGTCGCTAAGAGTCAGACGTGACTGAGAGACTTCACTTTCACTTTTCACTTTCATGCATTGGAGAAGAAATGGCAACCCACTCCAGTGTTTTTGCCTGGAGAATCCCAGGAATGGGGAAGCCTGGTGGGCTGCCATCTATGGGGTTGCACAGAGTCTGACACGACTGAAGCGACTTAGCAGCAGCAGCATATATTGGTCTTACTCCACTGAATGTCACCCATAAGATTGTAAATATTTATGTCTGGTAGGAAACGAGGGCTTCTGGACCTCCTGTTAGAGATGAAGAAACAGAGCTCCAACGAGTTAGGGGGCATGTTAGAGGTCATATAGTCATGAGAGTAACTTGTCTTCCACTATAGAACTGCTGTAGGATTTACAGGAGAAGGCAATGGCACCCCACTCCAGTACTCTTGCCTGGAAAATCCCATGGACGGAGGAGCCTGGTAGGCTGCAGTCCATGGGGTCGCTAAGGGTCAGACACGACTGAACGACTTCACTTTCACTTTTCACTTTCATGCATTGGAGAAGGAAATGGCAACCCCACTCCAGTGTTCTTGCCTGGACAATCCCAGGGACGGGGAAGCCTGGTGGGCTGCCGTCTATGGGGTCGCACAGAGTCGGACACGACTGAAGTGACTTAGCAGCAGCATGACTTTATTCATTGTTGTTGTTCAGCCGCTCAGTTAGTAACTGTTAAACCCTTACTATGTACTATGATATCTCACTTTTTTTTTTCTCCAAATAACTTACTAAGGTTAGTGGAGTCATTATATTTACTGAGATAAAGGTTTAAAGATCTGAATATTTCACATTTATGGAAATTCTAAATTATGGGACCAGACCCTGAGCTGGCTCACTCTCGAGCTTTGTTATGCAGCCCCTCAACTAGTTAAACACAATCAAGTCATCAGTTTGACAAACACAGAACAACTCTCCTAATTGTCAACTTTAGGGAAGGACTCTTATCCCTTTGGGAGGTGCTCTTGACGATGAGGGTATAATTCAAATGCCTGTAGTGTGGATATAACATCACTCTTTCAAATTCTACATCTTATAAGTGATTAATGATATTGTAAGTGAGGGAAAGAGGTAGTGAATTACAGATGCTTCTGTGATTCTAGTCATATTTATACATTTCCAGGTTTAAAGCAGTGGAGAATAGCAGTCCCAATTATCCATGAATAAGGAATAAGAGATTAATAGGTATTTGTAGCATCTTATTGTTCCAGTAGTTTTTAAAAATAAGCTAACTGTATGAAATTTGGGGAAATAATTTATATAAAATATGTTCTCTCACTTTAGTAAATAAACTTCCTATGTAATTGCAAAACTATCTAAGAAAAACTTTTTATCACCTTCTTTTGAAATGCATCTCTTCATAAATCACTAAATATCCAGTCTGCTTTGAATAGGTGTTTCTACTTTCCCAGGACCTGGTGGTATGGATGTTGTTAGAACTAGGAGATGATTTTATTTTATTTTTTGGGATAATACACATAAGATTTAACTGTGCAGTTTCTGCAAATAATAATGGAAGATGAATGTACAAATCCTTGAAAACAATGCAAATGACACCTTTAGGGAGGAGGAAACAGATATGTCTGTGTGTGTTCTCTCATTAAGGTATGTTTTTCCTCAATAAATGACATGCAATTGCATGTTTAACTGGTGATGCTTTCTCTAGGTTAAATAAAAATGGTCATTCTTCCCTCAAAATAACATCCTATCAGAAATATTACAGTAATCAGTAACAGCCCTGCTCTCTTCCCCAGGCCTCTGTACATTTTTGCAGAAAAAACCATTTATACAAGTATAAACAAAAATGTGTGTATATATACAATATATAGAGAGAGACTAAGAGGAGAGAACTTCTGCTTACCAATTTGATTTTATATAACATCCTATATAATGACTTTAAAATTGCTAAATAAAAACTGTAGCCAGAAATGCATGCAAAATATTTTCATTGTTGTAAACTACAAAAAATATTGCTTTCATAAAAGTAGAGAGAAAGGGATTTTGGAAAAGTTTTGGAAAGAAATTGGAAACTTTGAATGATTTGAGAAATTAAATCTCTTAATAAAATAGCAACAGAAGCTTAACAGTTGGAAGTTTAAGGTATTAAAAAGCACTTGAACAGCTAGCCTCTCTTAGTCTCTCATCTGTCAGCCAAAAAAATTTTTTTGATATTTCCTGATTGTCTATTTTTCCCTGGTGAAAGTTATTACATTCCTTTACCCATTTTTTAATCAAAATCATTTCCAACTTATTTCAGTCTGTCACAATAATATTTTCATACGAGGAGTGTTGTAACCTAATTCCTTCATTTGAATAATACATTCGTTTTTAATTACTGCAACTTGATCTCAGATTATTCAAATAACTGTTTCATTTTTTATGCTTACCCTGACCCCAGTGTATTTATAGGCTTTTATCCTTACCTGATACCAGTGTAATGTAATTATAGATTGTATTTTAATCATCTACTATATTCTAGTGAATTTGTTTAAATCGTTCCAATCCTGAGCCTTTTATTTCTATGCCTTTTAAAATTCTACAATGGCATTCTCTTTGCATAAAAGCAATATTTTTGTGGTTTACAACAATGAACGAATATTTTGCATGCATTGCTGGTTACGATTCTCATTTAATAATTTTAAAGTCACTATACAGGATGGTATGTAAAATCAAATCATGCTTTGTAAACAGAAGGAGAAGTACACTGTATATCGCTTAAAATCTTTACACCTGTTTGTTTTCCAGATTGCCCCCCTCCAGTCCCCACGGCTTTAAAACCACAGATACGCGTTATGTTCGCGATCATTGTATCCGCATCTGGTTATTCAAATCCCTGTAAATAGCTGCTCTGCTGTAACAACAGAGGCCAAATTTCATTTGTGGTAAAATAGGCTTCTCTGATATGAATTACATTTATTAGTATTTTTACTATTGATCATTTCATAATTGCTTGATTATTTTCTAAACTATCACCCATCAAGAAAATCCATTATTTCTAGGCTCTTTTAGGCCAGTATCTGAGCTGTTGCCACAATAGCTGATTTCAGCCTCACATTTAACAATGAACCAGGAATTTGGTCTGAGAGGATGGCTGACAACATTGCCAATCTATAAAGGCCTGGTGTTCATCTCCTGATCAGATTTATAGGCCCTAGAAATAGATTTTCTTAAGTAAGTCTGATTATCTTCTCAAAATCCTGAATTCATTAGATTTCTTGTTGCCCTCACTCTTCATAATCAATCATTAAATCCTGCTGATTCTGCATCCATTTTAACATCTTTAAAATGTTTTTCCTCTTTTCCTCCTCCAGTGATGCTCACCCAGTTCAGACCCCATCAAATCTCTCTCACAATGGTTAATCCCCCTACCTCCTGTCTTGTACTTTTCCAATCTGTCCTCCACACTTTTACAAGAACGCATGGCTAATACACAAACTTGATCCTGTTCCCACCCTCAATTAAAATCTTTGAATGGCTCTCCATTGACTATAGGAGGGAACTCGGGCTATTTTATCATGACATCCTAGCAGTAAAGCATCATCCTGGCTATCACTTTTGATTGTGAGGAATCAGGAGGATCTCAGTAGATAACATTTAATTGTATGTACAAGTAGAATTCGGGGAGGGAACACAGATGACTGAGAGGTTATACAGCCTTGAGTTCTGACATTAATGGTTAACAAAAAACAGGACTGTTCATAAATCAGTGCTGGTTATGGCTACAGATCAAATCTTCTCAGTTTCTATGTATGGATTAGGCTTTCTCTTTTCTTCCCCACATTCTACACTTCATCTTCAATCCCTTCTTTTACTCAAACTCAATAAAACTGTGGCGATAAATGCCTTAAAGATAAATACAATACACAGAATAGAATATAATTTTAAACTACCGACTTCTTTCACATTTAGTTCAACTACTGAGATTTTGGCGATGTCTTAATTCATTGTTAAATAAATTGCACAAGGCCCCTTGAAAATTAATTTCCATAAATGCCAGTTTCAAATTATTAAAGTGTAAATAAGAGGACCAAAATTTGTGCCAAAAACATCAGAAACAAGAGGCCACTCTGCATGCTTTTTGCTCCTATTGTAAATTCTGCCTGCTGAATAAAGGCCACACGAACTTATTTAACTGGTGAGTTGTTAGAAATAACTCAGAGAACCTTGGAAATACATCACACCACTACAAAATAGCTCAGAATGCAAAATGTGATAATGGCATGAAGTAGGGATTTGGGGACAAACTGCCTGCTAACTCTCAAAAATGAATTATACTGCTTTTTCCAACCTCTGTGGAGAAAAGCTTGCTCCCCTTCGGGATTTCTTCTACCATTTGGTGCAACATTCACTTGGCTATAATAACACAGGCTTCATTAGAGAAGTAAAATGCAATTGTCTCCATGAGATCAAAGGACAATCTATTAAGTAAAGCAACTTGAACTCTGGGATGAAATAATATGAAAAGTTAGAATTTTACGGTGAATCAAAATGTGAATCGTACTGGCATACTGTGGCTAAATGCAGAACTGAAGATTAGCTTTATTAGGGGAAATTGACAGTGGCTGGAATGATCTGAAAAAAAAATATGAAAAGCTATATGAATTCTAAACATATTATGTACTAGAGTAAACAGCATTCGTACTATTTTAGTAAGTTTGAAAGCACAGCAGGTTAACTGTAAAAGTCCTAAGAAAAATACAGACCCTCAAGTAACAGGTATTATAATTTTATAGCAAAGTCCATGTTCAATGATTCAGGGACCTAGAAAGGATGGTCTACGTTAAAATAAAACAAAAAAGCCTGTAACCATTACATCAGCTGTGTTCAGAAGGGACATAAGTGACATGTTGTATACAGACCTCTTAGTTGCTCCTCAAATCGGTAAAAATTTTGCTTTTAACTGAAACACAGAACTTAGTACTAACTGTTCAAAATCAAAGGCCTTTATGGATTCTTAAAGCTAGAGGCCATTTTGCCTGAAGGGAACGAAGGGAGGTGGAGACAGGTCAATCAAACTTCTCTGCACACTAGGGGTTCTGAAGTCGACTTCTTTATACATGCTTATTGAATATTTGGCATGTTTTCTTCTAAATGGAAATGACAGATTTTAAAACACCTTACAGTGTATTTCAGTGCATTATAACACTTAAGTCATTTACAAAATTGTATAAAATTACCCTGAAATCGCATCAAGTATAGCCATGTACCATGAAACTAAAAGGATAAAAATCATAAAAAACACATTTCATTTTGCAAGGGAAATATAATAGAGTCAAAAGAATGAAACAGTTAGCCCCTCTCACATTCTTGAGCACCATTAACTTATTACACCATTCTTTGAAACCATGGAAGACCACGAGATTCTTTTTTTTTTCAAACAGAAAACACTGAGTTAAAAGAAGACATTGGTTCAATGAATTATTGAAAAAAGTAATAATTAAAAGATTATAGAAGAGTAATATCTATTAATCTTATAATTAGAAAATTATCTGTGAAAATCCTGAGTAGATTTAGCAAAACATTGTTTTTTAAAATTAACTCTTGTTATAATTTGATTTTGATTATTTTCTAGTGAATATATTTTTATATATTCTAGCTATATTTATGTTTCTAATGAAAAATATATATAGTATTTCCTAATTCTTTAAATATTTTCACAAAATCCATTTCTTCAAGATAAATATTTTTCAACATGGTCTACCTTTTTCACTCATGAACACACCAATTTTAAAGTTTGGCTCCTATAGCAGAAAGCAATGAATTGCACTTCTATCTGTTCCAAGCGTCTCACACTTACAGTTCTAGAAGATCAAAGGGAGTCATGGATATTCACCAATTAATCTGAAATGGACTCCAAAGAAGACACCAGGACGAAAATTTGGTCAATAAAATACCCTACTCAAGCAGTTGTATCCTCACGTTTTCAGACTCTGAAGGTAATTAGTTACCTCTTCTTCAGTTCCTGGTCAATACAGTTTCTGCATTAAATAGAAGCTTCTCTTAATGCTAACTGGCTGCTGGAAGGTTGGCTGTAATTTTAGGACCATGATATTTGAGACCCCCTTCTTTTAGCTAAGAAGACCAACACAACCCCCAAACCCATAATAAATCACCAAGTTTGCTTATTGGTTTGGCTCCATTTGCTAGGTCATCAGAGGTGATCATCATGATATTAGTGCAAAGAACTGACATTTTTAAGATCAGAAAAATCTGGGTGAGGAAACCAGCTCTGAATATTTAGCATCTGTATGACCTTGGGCAATTTAATTAATCCTCTGAAAAACAATTTCCCCATCTGGAAAATGGGGATCATCCTGCTTACTCTCAGACGATTGTTGTAATTGTTATATAAGGTCACTTTATATGAAGGACACAGTACTGGGATGAACAGGGAATAGGTGTTTCAAAAAATGTTTGCTCTCTTCTTATAATTATTTTACCTGGAATGGCAAAGACTTTACCCTGGAAGCTTCAGCTCAGGCAGATTGCAAAGCATCACCTGCTTGAGATATTGTCCTAGAAGGCGCTGGCCCTACAAAGCACATTTCGTTTGCTGTTGGCTCCGGTTGCTTTTCGGAGAGTGATTTATATCACTGATTTCAGACTGTTATTCCCAAAAAAGATTGGCCCTATTTAGCTTTCAGACCTCTATTGTCTGCTACATTTTTGGTATAAATTTGCACTTGCTGATATTCTGTATGCTAAGAATCCAGAAAATAGGTATTGGCTGCAAACACCAAAACTCTTGGGATTTACACATATTTATAATGCCACAAAATCCTAAATTGTTGGGATTTTACTTTGCTTTGCCTTTTAGATCACAGATTGAGTTTGTTAAGCTGCACACAGTAAGTGAAGATATGAAAAAGGAGAAATAAAATCATTGTGACTGCTGTGATATTTTAACTTTTTGCTCTAGTATCTATTTTCTTCAAATATGTATATTTCATATAATTCACATTTACTTAGAGAAATTTGACTAGGAATTTTTTAAAATTTTTGCTCAATAAATAAATGAACATGACACATATTATTCATAAATATTTTCTAAATTTTATCAATGTAGCTAGATTGGAAACACTGACCTCAGGTTAAATATTCTATCACATGTTATCAGCCCTATGCTATTGAGTCTGGATTTGTTTACATTTAAAATTTGGTTAAGTGTTTAATTGTTAAAATTCTAAAACAATTGTGAGGTTGTCTGTGTGTGCATATGGGTGTGTAACATAGACTGGGGCATTAATTTTAAAAATAAAAACTACAAATGTGCAAAAATATTGATATGAACAAAACTCCTGGACAGAAACTCTACTTCTAATAGTCAGACTTGATGCACATCCCAGTCCCTTGGCATACCCAGCTCAGAGCCATCTGTTATGTTGGCCCTGTGCCCACTCACAAGGAGTTATGCCAGTTTAACATGATATAGGTGACACCAAAATGAAGGTTTGCGAGGATAGATAGTGGGGTGAGCTATGACCCCTCCTGATCAGGACCCTTGGTGGCTGTCTTTATTGGAAAGACGGATTTGTGTTAACTCTGTGCACCCCATGGTACCAAAATCTTCATGTAAAAAAATTCAGTGTGCTGTCATACTAAACACAGTATTAAAATTTTTACCAAAGCATGGAAACTTAAATATTTCAGCTTAAGACCTTGCACAATTTTGGACTTAATATTATCAGAACACATATTCTTAGTAGGTCAAAAACATGTATGGCAGTAAAATTGATTCTCAAAGGGACTTTCAAAGGGCTATGTATTAATATATATAGTACATATAGTTTTATAAAAGGAAGCATCACTAAAAGGGCTTCCTAGGTGGCTCTAGTGGTAAAGAACCTGCCTACCAATGCAGGAGACATAAGAGTTGTGGATTCGATCCCGGGGATGGGAAGATCCTTTGGAGGAGGGCATAGCAATCCACTCTAGTATTATTGCCTGGAGAATCCCCATGGACAGAAGAGCCTAGCAGGCTACAGTCCAAAGGGTCGCAAAGAGTCGGACACAACTGAAGTGACTCAGCACATGCCTACCACTTAAAAGAGTCCACTACTTACATTTTTCTTCAAAGGGTTTCTCAAATGCTTTTCCTATACTATATCTGACAATTCCATTGCATTTATTTTCTTCAGTCCTTAAACTAACATTGAATTTCCACTCTATTGTTGGGGACTGAAAAAAAAATCATATTTTTGATTCCACTGTTATTCTATCAAACTCCCTGTAACATTTTACAAAATGTTCACACTGTTAAAATTTGTAGTTTCCTGACTTACATTGCCTTGTACTTTTCTGAGTTAAATATGTTATTTAGAGAGGAAGTCATACTCCAAGGCTTGTAAGGGAATTCAGAGAAATAGATATTTTTATACAACTAATGGGTCAAGTTATCTTGAGTCCAAATAGCTATTAGCAGTGCAGAAGTGAAAATGTCCACCCCACATTCTTGAAGCATCATGGAATTTTCCTTGGTTTCTCTACAGCTTATAAAAAGAGCAGTAATTTAGAAATATGGGGAAAAACACAACCTTCCAGAGCACAGCCTACCTGCCTTCTATTCCTGAATTTGTAATTTATAGGCCAGCTTTACTTGGTCACATTTGGTAGCACAAAACATAAGCTGGCAAGTAAGAGATAATTCTCATCATTAATTTATTCAGCCACTTACTTAACCTCCATTCATGGAGCACACATTATGGTCAAGGCAATGTGGAGCCCAGAGGGTCAAATATTACATGGACTGTTCCCTCCAAGTGCTCGGTCTGTCTTTATAAAAGAGTGTGGCAGATTTCTCCTCTCCAGTTCCACCATGGGGGATTCTTCAGCCTTAGATCACACTAGATCTATATACTGAGGTGCCAGTGAGTACTTGTGAAAGAAATATTCAACTCTCAAAGACATGTCATCTTTTAAAAAACCTCTGACACAGGAGCTGCTGCTGCTGCTGCTAAGTCGATTCAGTCGTGTCCGACTCTGTGTGACCCCATAGATGGCAGCCCACCAGGCTCCCCCGTCCCTGGGATTCTCCAGGCAAGAACACTGGAGTGGGTTGCCATTTCCTTCTCCAATGCATGAAAGTGAAAAGTGAAAGTGAGTCGCTCAGTCGTGTCCGACCCTCAGCGACCCCATGGACTGCAGCCTACTAGGCTCCTCCGCCCATGGGATTTTCCAGGCAAGAGTACTGGAGTGGGGTGCCATTGCCACAGGGGCAGGTGACACAGAGACAATATGAAACAGTTTAGTACAATTTAAAAGGCTGTCAAAGTGACAAACTCTTGTGTGTTCTGTTACAATCTGGTCATTTTTAAACTATGTTACTTTGGATAATAGTTTATTCTCTCTGAGACTCAGTTTATTTTTCTGTAAAATGGGGTCATAGTTCCTATTTCATAGGGTTGTTTTGAGGACTGTAATTGTATACACATATAAAATGTAACCCAGAGAAGGGGCTCAAGCCTGTGTGATTCAGGCAAGAATGGTATGTCCCATTTCTCACTTTTGTTTTTAATTGGAGTCTATTGCCTACTTTGGAAATTTGATCTGAAATGTGCTAAGATCTTGCAAAAGTGGATTTGTGGCTTTCTCAACTACATCTGTTTGTAATCTTTACCCCTAAAGAAGTCCCAGTTGCTTGTTTTAAAAAATTAAATGTCAATCTATGTACCAAGGTGGCACACTGGTAAAGAATATCTCTGTCAAATAGGATATGTTGGTTCAATCCCTGGGTCAGGAAGATCCTCTAGAGATGGAAATGGCAACCCACTCCAGTACTCTTTCCTGGGAAATCCCATGGACAGAGAAGCCTGGCAGGCTACAGTCCATGGGGTAGCAAAAGGTTGGACAGGACTTAGAGACTAAACAACAACAACTATGTACCATGAAGTAAGAATCACATACACCTGCTTTGATACATACACTGTCCTCCACCTCCCTCAATCACTACCCTCCAGAGCTGCAGAAAATCAGCTTTTTCTGTTTCGTTCACAATCACCCCCTTAAAGCCTATCAAAATGTCTAGCACGTGCAGGCAAACCATACATATATGGGAAACGTTATGCATGGAATCCAGAAAGACGGTAGTGATGAACATATTTTCAGGGCAGCAGTGGATATGCTGACACAGAGAAGAGACTTAAAGACATGGGCAGAGGGGGAGGAAGGAGAGGGTGAGATGAATGGAGAGAGTGACATGGAAGCGTGTACAATACCGTTTGTAAAATAGCCAGTGGAAATTTGCTGTATGACCCAGGGAACTCAAACTGGGGCTTGTAACAACCTAGAGAGGGGGGAAAGGGTGGGAGGTGGGAGGGAGGTTCCAGAGCAGACATATGTATACCTATGGCTAACGCATGTTGATATATGGCAGAAACCAAAGAACACGGTAAAGCAATTATCCTTCAATTAAAAATAAATAAATTAAAACATAATGCATATATGTGAAATGAAGGGATGTCGTTATCCCTGCCATTGGTCAGGAACACTGAGGAGGCATCCTCCCCTCGCCTCTACCAATAAGCAAGGTAAGAAAGCAGACAGGGTCATGATGACTGAAAGGAATTCATGGCTGATTTCCTTCATGGATAAAAGCACCCATCATTTTACTCTGAAATCATGGGTAGTGATGAACACTATTTATACTATGTTTTCTCCTATACATACATACTATGATAAAGTTTAATTTATATGTAGAAATTATAAATTAAATTTATATGTAGTGTATCATGTACTCTGATTATAGTTCAAGATAGTAATAAATTAAGTTGAATTTCTTGCCTCTAAGAACTCATTATTGAGTTGGGTAGTGAACAGAGCAGTCTCTTCATAATCCATGGTTTCACTTTCCAAGATTTCAGTTATCTGTGGTCAACCATGGTCCAAAAATACTAAATAGAAAATTCCAGAAATAATTCATAAATTTAAACTGTGTGCCTTTCCAACGTACTGTCCTGTTCCTTCCTGTCCTGGACGTGGATCGTCCCTTCGTCTGGCATATCCTCACTGTATACACTGCCTGCCTGCTCAGTAGCTGTCTTGGTTTTCAGGTTGACAGTTGTGGTATCACAGTGCTTGTGTCAAAGTCATCCTTATTTTACTTACTAATGGTCTAAAGAGCAGGAGTCGTGATGCTGGCAATTTGGATATTTTCTCACTAGGCCTAATTTATAAATTAAACTTTATCATAGTATGTATGGACAGGAGCAAAGATGGGCTCAATAAAGGACAGAAATGGTATGGACCTAACAGAAGCAGAAGATATTAAGAAGAGGTGGCAAGAATACACGGAAGAACTGTACAAAAAAGATCTTCACAACCCAGATAATCATGATGATGTGATCACTCACCTAGAGCCAGACATTCTGGAATGTGAAGTCAAGTGGGCCTTAGAAAGCATCACTACGAACAAAGCTAGTGAAGGTGATGGCATTCCAGTTGAGCTCTTTCAAATCCTGAAAGATGATGCTGTGAAAGTGCTGTACTCAATAGGCCAGCAAATTTGGAAAACTCAGCAGTGGTCACAGGACTGGAAAAGGTCAGTTTTCATTCCAATCCCAAAGAAAGGCAATGCCAAAGAATGCTCAAACTACCGCACAATTGTACTCATCTCACATGCTAGTAAAGTAATGCTCAAAATTCTCCAAGCCAGGCTTCAGCAATATGTGAACCATGAACTTCCAGATGTTCAAGCTGGCTTTAGAAAAGGCAGAGGAACCAGAGATCAAGTTGCCAACATCCGCTGGATCATGGAAAAGGCAAGAGAGTTCCAGAAAAACATCTATTTGTGCTTTATTCACTATGCCAAAGCCTTTGACTGTGTGGATCACAATAAACTGTGGAAAATTCTGAGAGATGGGAATACCAGACCACCTGACCTGCCTCTTGAGAAATCTGTACGCAGGTCAGAAAGCAACAGTTAAAACTGGACATGGAAGAACAGACTGGTTCCAAATAGGAAAAGGAGTACGTCAAGGCTGTATATTGTCACCCTGCTTATTTAACTTATATGCAGAATACATCATGAGAAATGCTGGGCTGGAAGAAGCACAGGCTGGAATCAAGATTGCCAGGAGAAATATCAATAACCTCAGATATGCAGATGACACCACCCTTATGGCAGAAAGTGAGGAGGAACTAAAAAGCCTCTTGATGAAAGTGAAAGAGAAGAGTGAAAAAGTTGGCTTAAAGCTCAACATTCAGAAAACAAAGATCATGGCATCTGGTCCCATCACTTCATGGCAAATAGATGGGGAAATCGTGAAAACAGTGTCAGACTTTATTTTGGGGGGCTCCAAAATCACTGCAGACGGTGATTGCAGCCATGAAATTAAAAGACACTTACTCCTTGGAAGGAAAGTTATAACCAACCTAGATAGCATATTAAAAAGCAGAGATATTACTTTGCCAACAAAGGTTCGTCTAGTCAAGGCTATGGTTTTTCCGGTGGTCATGTATGGATGTGAGAGTTGGACTGTGAAGAAAGCTGAGCACTGAAGAATTGATGCTTTTGAAGTGTGGTGTTGGAGAAGACTCTTGAGAGTCCCTTGGACTGCAAGGAGATCCAACCAGTCCATTCTGAAGGAGATCAGCCCTGGGATTTCTTTGGAAGGAATGATGCTAAAGCTGGAACTCCAGTACTTTGGCCACCTCATGCGAAGAGTTGACTCATTGGAAAAGACTCTGATGCTGGGAGGGGTTGGGGGCAGGAGGAGAAGGGGATGACAGAGGATGAGATGGCTGGATGGCATCACTGACTCGATGGATGTGAGTCTGAGTGAACTCCGGGAGCTGGTGATGGACAGGGAGGCCTGGCGTGCTGTGCTTCATGGGGTCGTGAAGAGTCGGACACGACTGAGCGACTGAACTGAACTGAACAGATGTAAAGGAGAAAACATAGTATAAATAGTGTCCAGCACTGCCCATAGTTTCAGGCATCCACTGTGGGTCTTAGAAAGTATCCCTCTCAGATAAGTGGAGGTGGGGGGAACTACTGTACACACACACAGGCAATCATTAAGATAATTCACATGTCAAGGTGAATCATACAAACATCACTTGTTACAGGAGTTGGGAGAATAGAAAATTATCATACCTACAGTAGTTGGGAAGCCTTAGGGAAAGAGGTGGAATTTGAGTTCTCATGAAGAATGTATAAGACTGATATTGTGAAGATGAGTCTTTTGCCCTAGCAAAGGAACCCAGGTTGGGAAGTGTTCTGTTTACTTTTGGCCATCACGGCAAATTCAAGAGAATTGGATTCTTACATAGCTATCTTGAATGTGGGAAATCCACCTATTTGTTCAGTCTCATCTTCTTCACCTTTAATTACAAGGCTGGTACTTTGGTTGTTTTCAACTAATTCAGAGGCCAAAACTGACAAATGAAGTAGAGTAATGATCCCTTGTCAATAAATACTGCTACTATGAGACCACTCCAGATGAGTTTTCAGAGCCTGAAAATCAAAAAAATAGTTTTCTATGAGTCTAAGCTTATTCATTGTTATGTGTGAAACAGAGCTACAAAAAGGTAAGAATCCAAATACCTTATAACCTTGCTAATCTCCAACTAGCTCTTATCAAATAGCATATTAAAAATATCTTTGGAAGGGACTGTCATGATCCAAATAGAGATGCCTTTTATTATGAACCAGGAGGGTCTTCATGGTCAAGGGTGAATTTTCTATGATGACTCTGGGCCCAGATGTAGATGTTTTCCAAAACGAATGATCTGTTCATATCATAATAGAGCAACTATCTGAGGCATAATTTCTGTCTGAGTCTTTACAGTTAAGAGTGCTTTCCATTAAGAGCTCTCATAAATTGGTAGATTAGAATAACTAAGCAATGCACATTGAAACTAGTCACCTTTATGTAACATCTAGTTAAAGTTTCTGATCAATGTTAACTAAAATTGCACAATGAGGTTCCTAAAAAACAGAACGATCATTTTTTTTTGTTAAAATTGAATGAACAACTGAAACCGCAAACCAAAAAGCATAATGTGTGATGAAATATCTAGAATATAACTGCTATATTACTTTTAGTAATGATAAATGTTCATTTTAGAACCATGGGTTCATCTGTATTTAAGATTAGCTTGAATTCTGATACAACTATGGATAACAAGTATAATGTAGCCTCAGATCAGATCAGATCAGATCAGTCGCTCAGTCATGTCTGACCCTTTGCGACCCCATGAATCGCAGCACGCCAGGCCTCCCTGTCCATCACCAACTCCTGGAGTTCACTCAGACTCACATCCATCGAGTCAGTGATGCCATCCAGCCATCTCATCCTCTGTCGTCCCCTTCTCCTCTTGCCCCCAATCCCTCCCAGCATCAGAGTCTTTTCCAATGAGTCAACTCTTCACATGAGGTGGCCAAAGTACTGGAGTTTCAGCTTTAGCACCATTCCTTCCAAAGAAATCCCAGGGCTGATCTCCTTTAGAATGGACTGGTTGGATCTCCTTGCAGTCCAAGGGACTCTCAAGAGTCTTCTGCAACACCACAGTTCAAAAGCATCAATTCTTCGGCGCTCAGCCTTCTTCACAGTCCAACTCTCACATCCATACATGACCACAGGAAAAAATGTAGCCTCACTGTTATACAAAAATAGCTACCACTGTTTGTGGAGTAAATAAATAGTGTGTGTGTGTGTGTGAGATTTTCAGCTGCCAAGCATTATCTTGTATAGGCAAGACAATGTTCAGAAATGCAGTGGGTGTCATGATTTTGTTTCCTTTCACTGATGCCAGTGAAATGTTTATAAACGTTTATAAATGTTCCCATCTGAGGCAATGAAAGACACTGGTGATTATTGCTACTGAAGTAATGTCTTGGATGTCCTTTGGTATTCACAAAGCAGACGCTTAGGAAAGTCTGTTGGAAGCACAGATGACTTCCTATTAATATTATTAATATGCATTTGTCAGTGTCACAGGTAGTCATGGGCCTTGCCGTCCATTACTGCACCTGTGTAGGTACTAGGAAATTCCTAAACTCTCCAACCCCTGGAGAAGGAAATGGCAACCCACTTTAGTATCCTTGCCTGGAGAACCCCATGGTCAGAGGAGCCTGGCGGGCTGCAGTCTATGCGGGCACAGAGTTGGACACTACTGAAGCGACTTAGCATGCGTGCATACTCTCCAACATGCCTTACATCAGATATTCCCTGACTCACGGCATTCCAGCTTTAGAGTTTCCTTGGTTACAGAAGTCTTGGGAAAGAGGGTGCTAAGATTCTATTGCTCAGCGAATACTTGAATAATGGGGGAAGTGGGTAGGGAGAGAGGGGTTCCAGAACTGATAAGCAATTCTTTGAAGTTATTTTTTGCCAACATGATATTGCTTCAGAACCCCAGAAGCTCAGAAGAAGGAGGAAAAACAAAAGAGGTAAAAGTAGAATGAAGAGAGCCCACCACATAACTTTGCTTAGGGATAGCTCTGCTCATCCACCATATGCATTTCCACATTGGAGCAGGTCACTACAGAGTAGAGTGTGTGTGTGTATGTGTGTGTGTGTGTGTGTGTGTGTGTGTGTGTGTGTGCATGTGTGTGTGTGTGTGGGTGTGCACACGTGTGATTAAGAATATGGGGTATTTGGTTCAGTCACAAAAGAATATCAATAGATTCACCAACCACCATGCAAACGTTGTCATTTCAGGGTATTTATCAGTGTATTTTGAATTACAGAGTCATAAAATACATTCCAAATATATTAACTATGGCTTTTGGTCTGGATGTGGAGGACTATTTTTAATATGTGCTTAGATTTTCATTTTTAATTACACAGGTGACTGCTTAAATGTTCCCATTAATATAGAAAATTAAAATGTTTGTTTAATAAGTTGAAATTGATCATTGTTTTTATATTTTCATAAATAGACTGAAAGAGGCTTTCGTCATATATCTTTAAAGCAGAGATATGCATTTATGGTTACTACAAAGTTACCGTCTTCACCTTATGAGTCTAATATGCAACCAGAGAAAGTCACGGGGCCGCTATAAATTTGGAGATAAAATGCCTTTAGACGTCACTCTAACAAGACTTGCGTGCTATTAGTATTCTCTCAGGGATCAATTTTAAAAGTTGTAACATAATAAAAAATGGTTGGACTATATTTCCCCACAGCTTTGGTTTTATTATGTTGCATGAAATATGCCTTTATTGGCTATAGCATTACTGGAAGTAAAATATACTGGGCACTGAAAAATTCTGTCACTTTGTATTAGCTGTAAATTATCGACTAGTATAAACCCTAATTTCATTTGTCACATTCTGTTGCATTGCTGCTCTTCCTTGTTCCCATTCTGTCATTCTGGCAGGCCCGCGCTGCCCCAGGTATCACGGCATCGCCATCTGCACCCGACATCTGTCTCTCTATTGATCACACGGGTTTAGCACTTGATCAAACAGAGCACAACAGAATACATCTCTTTTTGCAATACTGCCAATGCCAACTGCTGCATGAAATCTACTACAAAAGCCTCCTTTGCCTAGTTGAAAACCTGCATTTGTGTAGCTCTTCTTTGCTATATAAACCTCAGCATTTTCCCCCCTCTTCCATGGAGCCTTAGTTATATGAAAATAAATCTAGTTTTCATATATTTGAGAATTAATCAGGTTCAGTGTGGCCAAAGCCACTGATGACAGTGAGTTACCAGGAGACATAAGGAAGATGATGTATGTTTTTTAGGCCTACCTATGTGAAAATCATGGCTCTTACTCTCTTAGGCTGTTTGGGGGCATTTGTCAGGATGCATGAAATCTTGGACTGGCCAACAGGCTTTTTCACTTTTTATCTAGCAGCTTTGGTGGTATATAACAGGACCTTTAAAGCCATCTAAGCCCTGAGACAAATGTTTCACTTTGGTGTACAGGGCTCAAGCATTTCTGAGCCCTCTAGGTTTCACCAAGTATAGGGAACCCCCTGTGAAGTCTATGCAACAACTGCAGATTTTTAGTTAGCTACAGGGAAGAGCAGCATATTTCCCAAAGGACTACAGGATTTTTACCCATGTGACTCTCACTCATCTTAAGGTAGGAACATATGAACAGCCATGAAAACCAATGCCAAGATGCTGCAATAAACAGCCAGCACAATGGGAAGATAAGGCTATGGGGAGATATTCAAAGAGAGTAAAAGCCAGGATAGTAGCATTTTTAGTTCCCAGAAACACAATAGTAGGATTAAGGTATGTAGTTATTTTTGTTTTCATATTTTCATACTTTCCACAGTGAGACAAATTGTTTCCAAGGAGAATATCTTATACTCACCATGTAAACAAATAAAAATGCCCCTAAAATTTTAAGACAGATAGCCATATCATGTTTAAAACCTATTCAATATTTTACCAGCCAGAGATTGTATATTTTATTTATAGCCTTACAGATGACTTTGGGGAAAGAGGGTGTAGAAAAAGCCTTCAATATTAAAAGTGATCTAGTTTAAAAAAAATTTTTTTTTATTTTAACCGACTCATGACAGTTATAAAATTATCAGTATTAGTTACATCATAAGAACAAGTAGATTCTAGCAATGTATTATTCATAAGACATTTTGTAGCCAAATAACATTAGAGTGTATAGTTGTAACAACAAATTAATATTTTAGAGCTAATTGAAATTGTTCTTCCTATAAAGATTAAGCCTCTTCTACCCAACACACTTCAGTCATTAAAATAACACTTTCAGTGCCTTGTCTAAATGATGCCTGACATTAATGCAAAGCTATATTAAAGTACTCAAATGACCAGTTCTTTTGTAATGTATTCTATACGATCAGACATTGGGTCAGAGTTGGGCAGTGTGTATGAAGTAGTATCAAGTGGAAGCTAATTAAACTATATTCTCCATAGAACTTTACAGAAAAAAGAGACCAATAATCATCAGAAGGTATTCTGAAAATGGCATTTCTAAAAGGCTTGCAGTATGCTTTAATCTCCTTGCATAAGGGTAATTTTTGACATAAAGGTTTTATTGTAGGCTCAAAACTTCAGTTGGAAAATAATTTTTTACTATGTCAATAAAGTCATTATGAAGACTCTCAAATGCTTTTCTTATATGCTTTTTATTTCCTAGAAAAATCAAGTTTCATTTTCAAGACAATAATGGTTTCAGCATTTTGCCACATTTTCATTTTGCTAAATATCTTCCTGAAAATGGAGTTAGCCTTCCCTGCTTCTGCTGTTACAATTACTATACCTGAACATATACACACACACACACACACCACACACAAAATTTCCCCTGACCATCACAAAATGAAGGAAAGCAGACACACTTAAGGTCTGTAGCTATGGCAGACTTGTCATCCACTACGAAAATCCTCCTAACAAGAGCTACTTAAATCTTCTACAGCCAGGGCCAATTTTGCAACAATCATGTTTGGGCTTACAAATCATGTCCAGGTTTTGTTCTCTGTTATCCCTCAGACACATCTGTGTTAAAAAGGGGGAGGGGGGAATCACATGCTTTACCTTCATCGATAGAAAAAAATTAGTCACTACCTCTTTTCTCTTACAATTCAGATTTCTTACATTCTTTTTGAAAAATTAGATTCCACTGAGAACAGCAGGTCACAGAACAAGAAATTCAGGTACAATATTCATCTCTAGAGATCAGGGGTCCTAGACAAAGACTTTGCTCCTGATGTCTTTTATTCAGAGAATTTTCATTGATGTCACTTCATCTCAAACTTTTCCTCCCTGCATGATATGACAGAGCTTCCGAGCCTGAATGTACTACTTCCTGCTGTCTAGAATAAAGCACACGCTTAGGAAGGAATAATTCGATGTCTGACACTACATATTTTCAAGAGTGTAGACAGAAGAAATTCTTTATAAAGCCTGTTAAATATAGATTTATAGTTGAATATTTGCTTTTAAATTAAATAATTCAACTATGTCTTAATTTAAGCCTTCTTATCAACAGAAATAAAGCAACCACATCCCTAATTGTTCATAAGTGTAATTTGCCCTGATTCTCATTCTTGTTTTTGGAGTCAAAGGAAATTTTGTTGACTCTAACCTAACAATCCCCCACTCACCCCAGTGGAAAACAAAGGTGAATTTCATTTGTACTTTATTCCTACAGTACTGATGGGAGATTCAACATGATCATGATGACTGTATTTATGATAGTTAATTAGTAATAGGGGAAAATATCAGGCAGTGAATATTTGCCTATAGTACTTAGCAAGCACGAATTAAAAACCTAAGCATAAGTATTGTTAAGATATGTAATAGCATACTAGAAATGCTAACACTGTTACAAGACCCATTCCGAGTATAAACATTTGCAGAAACATCAGTACAAAATCCTATGTTCACGTAAAAAATGTCACATTTAACTATCAGCAATTATTTGGTATAAATAATTGAAGTATTATTTTTATTTCCACTTTTAATGAAATTTTTGTCCCACTTTGTGGTAGAAAAGATGCATTGTTACATTATTATATCATGTAGCAATTAACATATGGTTAACAAAAAAAAAAAAGATTTTATTTTTCTACCAAAGTGTCTTCAAAATTTGAGGCAGATTAATCAGATTGTCCAACATCATACTTTGGTTAAATGTAAAGTTACTTATTATTTAATGTATTTAGCTTTAATCATTGACACTTTAGAAATCCAAGTGTTTTTTCCTTTCACAAAAATTTGGTCTTCTCCGGTAGCAGTTCTTTTCAACATAATTCAGAATTCCGGTAGTAATCCCAATTGCAAAAGGAATTAAGAGAAATTTAATAATAAAAATGAAGACTATTTCCAAGGACAGTTTCTATTATAACATTTCTAGTTGAGCGATGAGACTTGCGTGAACTGTCTGAGGGTTCAGAGGAGCTGTCCATGGGTGGGCTCTGTGTATAAAGTTTCTGGTGTGGTTTCTATGGCTCCCCAACCTCCAAGTGTGAAAAGTCAGGCATCAGCGCTACAAAACCCATCATTAGAATTTAAACCACTGATCTCTAGAACCTAGGATTTAAATTCCCAGCATATCATTATGTAACACAAAAAGTCACTTGTCATGGTGGAAATTGCAGCTAATTCCAGGCATCCCACAGCCCTTCGTTTGGTTTGCTAATGAGGAGAGCTGAGAGAGGAACACGCCCCCTTTGGGTGACCCTCGCTTCTTAGGTTGGTCCTGCTCAGGTGTGTCGGAGATAGATCCAACACAGTCAGAAACCAGATGCCTACAGAAAGCCCAATGTACTTTTTTTTACACACTCAGAAAAGGATTCTGAGCTCTGCCTCCCTGCCCCGCCTCAACCTCCCAATTATATCCTGAGAAATTCTACTCCAGTGGTTTGAAAAACCTATACAAACTGTTAGGGGTCCTAATGAAATTTCTAAAACTACAATTTGTATTTTAGATCTCCCTGTGTATTTACGGGGAGAAAAAGATTTTCTACTTTCAAATGTCTATAAAGAGAGGCAGAAAAATATTTGGACAATTATATAGAGAGTTTATGACTATAACAATATGAGTTGAGAGGTAAGGGCTGGAAGCACATATGACTTTGCGTGTTCTTGAAATCACTCCTGAAGTTCTTTTACAAACAAGGTGGTTAATTATTAAAACAGAACAAGTGTTGTTTGCTTATTCCATATAGTTATGTTAAATCATCAGCTAAGCACTATGTAGAATGTTCTGCGTTGACAAGGAAGGAGAATATGTACAGGGGCTGCAAAATATGCGTGTAGTCACCACAAACAACTGTTTCCTGTTTATGACAAAGGAGTAAATAATCCATTGATCTGGCAGCGGGGCACCTGCTTTGCAACCAACTCCGTATCAGTAGTCCCTGAACCCTCATTATTTTTCCTCAATTAAAGTTCATAGTCTCGGGAAGTCTGTGCTGAGCAGATGTACAACTGTTCTTGACGACGGAACACAGAAGAATCACAAATTTAGAAAACTACTGCCATTTCATAAACCCCCGAATCACACCATTTGTTGTGGGTAAGAAACATTACAAACAATATGTCTCTTTTATAGGCTGCTAAGCCAGCACGTTACAGAAAAGAATATTAAAGTTCAAAAACTGTCACATGAGCAGTACATTATGAATACAGTAATGCATTTTTTTATGATTCAAATAATGGTTACTGAAATGAAAGAAAAATAAAATCTTCAGTGGGTTATAATGTAGAAATTGTGACTGCGAATTAGACAAAATTGGAAACAGGAGAAAAACCAAGCACAAAGTAATGATCTGCAGAGAACTACAAAATGTAATAACGGATGAATTGCAGAAATATGAATTCGACTAATGCTAGTTTTATTTTCATCTTTTGCATAATTCTGAAATCTATGAGCTCTGATCATTAAGGCAAACTATTTAAATAAAAAATGCAGTGAGAATCCAGTTTCAAATATAACTAAGAGACACTTGGCTGAAGAACTTTTTTTTTTTAAACAATCTACCTAAGGTCAAATAGCACAGCATCATTCATTTAAAAGGCTATATAAATATAGCTTCCATCGCTCATAAACCTCCTTTGTGCTTAAGAAAATGAGGAAGAGAAGCAAGCAGTCAGGGAGATGTTCATTTCCATTTTATTTTTAAAATGTTATCTCCATAAGACACTGAAATACATATTTTGCAGTAAAGAAGATGAAGCTCCTATACGACATTTCTAGTTCTTTCTCTCAGCATAATTCTGACTCCACAGTATGTGCTCTACAGACTGTAGCAGATTGTGAGTCTTGAGGTCAGAGTATATGCTTGAAGCATCAATGGCTACACCTGTCATTTTAGTTTTCCTGGGAAGAATGTGTTATTGTTTAATGCTGTAACATGCATTCGTTACAATCTGACTTCCAATCTGACTGCAATGGAGGTGACTTTAACTATCCATTACCAGAAATATTTCAATAATATTTCAACTTCTAGTCTCTGTTATGATTATTTTACTTTAATTATTTGAGATGCAATTTTTCCTATCCATGCAGACTCCTACAATCCATTTTGGTTTTCCTGGGAAGTCATAGAACAGTTTGAAAAAGTGGAAATAAATCAGGTTTTACTTTGAAGTGTAATAAAAATGTTTAATTCTGTATGATATGATTATTGGTAGAGAAACATTTTCCTTCTTCACTTTTCCCTACTATTTACGTCTGATTAACATAGAGAATATCTTGAAGAAATTATCAAACCTGTTAGGAAAAATCTACCTTGTATTCACTTAAAAGCCTGCATGCTAAATTGATAATTCAGTTATTCAGGGCTTGATGAGAAAATGATCTCCCTCAGAGAAAGGGTAAAGTTAAAATATCCTGAGTGATCGCAGCTCTCTTAGCAGCTTTGTTCCAGGGTAAGCCCATTTTTATGACAATCCTTCTTGTATATTTCTTCCAAAATGGATTTCTTACATTTACAAGTAAAATGTCAGAGTTTATTTTAAGATACTTTTCACTAATTTCCCTCATGGAAAAATTGGTTGTGGTCTACCAATGCTCCTCTGAATCAGGCAAACTGTGAAATTACTCTTGATCATTTCAGCCTTAAGAAAACAGCTCAACATGTAGCGACCAAAGATATATTGTCAAAATAGACACACATGCTACATGGAGTAAAATCCCTAATTTCTCAAGCACCTCAGTAAAATCGTGACAGAAATAACTTCCTAACACAAAACACTCATAATATAGAAATGTGCACTGTTTCCATAATTCCCTGATTTTACTGTACTCATCTAATTCATTTTCCTTGAACAATATTGATTTAAAAATCACAATTGAATATACTATTTATGAAACGGTATTTTTCAAATAATTAAGTTTGTTGCAGAGACAAGTACAGATTGCTGTGGCTGCAGAGCTCTGCTTGTAAACCCTTCTGGAATCCATTCTTTGATGGGAGGTAAGTTACTCACATTCCCTGAGTCTCAGAATCTGCATTTGTAGCATGTGGATAATGCAGTCTATGGTGATTTTTTAAAAATATAACAGTAAAATAGAGCTTCCATGGTGGCTCAGCAATAAAGAATCTGCCTGCTAATGCAGGAGACGTGGGTTTGATTCCTGGGTTGGGAAGATCCCCTGGGGAAGGAAATGGCAACCCACTCCATTATTTTTGCCTGGAGAATCCAATGAGCAGAGGCGCTTGGTGGGCTACAGTCCATGGAGTCTCAAAAGAGTCAGGCATGACTTAGCGACTCGACAACAACATCAACAGTAAAGTAGCATTCTCATCACACAGTAGGTATTCAATAAATGTCAGTCCCATTCTTTTCCCTGTGTTTTGACCTTGACAAAGCATTAAAGTACACGTTTCTCATTCTCATTTTTGGCCACTAACACTCACTAATGTGGCCAAGGGTATTAAAAAGCAGAGATATCACTTTGCTGACAAAGGTCACTATAGTCAAAGTTATGGATTTCCAGTAGTCATGTACAGATGTGAGAGCTGGACCATAGAGAAGGCTGAGAACAAAAGAACTGATGCTTTTGAATTGTGATACTAGAGAAGACTCTTGAGAGTCCCTTGGACTACAAGGAGATCAAACCAGTCAATCCAGGAAATCAACCCTGAATATTCATTGGAAGGACTGATGCTGAAGTTCTAATACTATGGCTATCTGATGCAAAGAGCCGACTCACTGGAAAAGATCCTAATGATGGGAAAGATTGAAGGTAAATGGAGAAGGGGGCAGCAGAGGATGAGATGGTTAGACAGCATCACCAACTCAATGGACAAGAATCTGAGCAAACTCTGGGAGACAGTGGAGGACAGAGGAGCCTGGCGTGCTGCAGTTCACGGGGCTGCAAAGAGTCGGACTTAGGGACTGAGCAATAACAAAGACTGTGTGGCCCAGGAGAAATCTTACAGACCGTTCCCTCCGTATTTTTCTCCCTAAACTGTTCCTTAAGCTGAAATTCTCAGTTCTTCTGAAATGGGCATCATTTCCAGCCTGATTAAGTACTAGAGAGGATAGCATTTGCCTGGTTAGGTCAATTTTTGCCTTCCTCTCTCTGACTTTCCCTCCTTTTTCCTTCCCCAGCTGTTCCTCCCCATTACCATCCTATCCCCCTCCCTCCCTCCTTCTTTTTCATTCTCTTTCATCTTAAAAGACAGTATTTGCTTGTGATGACCTACCAGTCATTTGGCACACTATACTGGACTGTCCTGGAAGAGGCAGCAGTCCTGGAGGGGAGAAAACCACAGCCATGAGCAGGATGTAACATAAGAAGATATTGCAAGGCAAGTGGGGTTTAGAGCTTCCCCACGGAAAAGAACCTAAGGTGGACTGGGAGCCTGTGGGAGAAGTAATGCAAATTTCATGGAAACATTTTTCTCCTTTTGCCTTTAAATATTTGAATAAAAGGGGAGAATTTATTAGATTTAATGTTTAAAAACATTTTCTCTGCTCTCATGGCATGCCAGGGAGATGTTTGCTTATCTTTCATCATTTTTAAGTGCCTCAGAGATTAGTAATTTTAATTCCTACACATTACAAAGATATATGCAGATTACTTGGTCAGTTTTCTTTTTATATTTAAAATTTTTAGCAGACAGAAGCATTTTTAATATATCTTTGCAAAATCCCCAGACACGTTCGTCCATTTTGCATTTCACTTTTACATTCCAAAATTTTATTTTGTTCCTTCTTAACGTCATCAGTGAAATTAACTTATGAAAAGGGGACCAAAGATGAATGCTTAGATAGAAGGTACTACTGATGCCTCAACAAAATCGATAGCAGTCTGGATAAAGCCACTCTGTCCAGCTAGTTTCCACACTTCAGTTCACGTTCATACTGCCAGTCTCACTTTTCCAAGTAATTTAATGGCAAGAAAATACAGGTTCACTTCATCAAACATTGTTTCCCTAGATGGTGAAATTTTTGTTATCTTGAAAACTGAGTTAATTCTTTTGATTTATTCCTAAAGGCAAAATTGGCAGCTATGTCAATGCATCTTAATATGTCAATTTGAGAGCAAAGTGACCATGTGACAATTAATGCAAGTAAGTGATACCATCAGTTGAGTACTTTAAACCATCTAGTTTACATTCAAGATTACATTAAAGAAGGAAAACTAAATCTTAAAATATATATTTTCTTTTTGACTATGCCACACAGCTTGCATGTGGGATCTGAGTTCTCTGACCAGGGATTGAACCTGAGCCCTGGCAGTGAGAGCACCAAGTTCCAAATACTGGATCTCCAGGGAATTCCAAAAAACCTAAATCATTTTTTCAGAGAGCTTTTAATTGAAAAGTCCTCTTCATTTGTGTGAGTCAAAAAACCCATTGCCGAACAAAAAAAGTCACCCATTATTTACCTTTCAAAAGACATTACCCACAGCATTTTATGTCTATTTTTTTTTTTAAATGTATGTTATGTTTCTTAGGGTTCTTAGTTTAGATATACACCATGCAAATACAGAAATGATTCAGTTATGCTTTACTAATGCTTAATAAATCAAGATTGCATAATGAAGAATGCATTGACATTCTAAACCTTAGCCTAACATTTAATTAACAGATCCAGTATGTATTCTCCTTTGAATTTAAAAATTATTGTATTTGGTCTATAGTCTTCCTCTAAAATGACCTTGATTTTAAAAAACTCTTCATTGCTTATTTCCACGATGAACAGAAATAATTTTTAGAAAAAATTAGATAAACTGATTAAGCATAATTAAGCATAATCAGTTTATCTAATTTTTTCTAAAAATTATTTCTGTTCATCAGAGAGGGCAATGGCACCCCACTCCAGTACTCTTGCCTGGAAAATCCCATGGATGGAGGAGCCTGGAAG
The DNA here is from genome assembly GCF_003369695.1 of Bos indicus x Bos taurus. Classification (NCBI taxonomy): domain Eukaryota; kingdom Metazoa; phylum Chordata; class Mammalia; order Artiodactyla; family Bovidae; genus Bos; species Bos indicus x Bos taurus. The sequence continues at coordinate 59,183,979 of NC_040089.1, forward strand.
GCTGCAGTCTATGGGGTCTCGAAGAGTTGGACATGACTGAGCCACTTCCCTTTCACTTTCCACTTTCATGCATTGGAGGAGGAAATGGCAACCCACTCCAGTGTTCTTGCCTGGAGAATCCCAGGGACGGGGGAGCCTGGTGGGCTGCCATCTATGGGGTCACACAGAGTCGGACACGACTGAAGTGACTTAGCAATAGCAATAGCAATATATATGAATCATCTTAGTAACGAAAGCTTTCTGTCGCTCTAAGATTTTGTGGCCTCTACCTCAACAATTCAATAGATTCAGATTAAATAACAGGAGATAATTTAGGGAGATTTTATATAAGAATAATGAGAGCAATGTTCAAGCACAAAGATGGTTACTCCATTAAGGCCACCAATGGAAAAAACAAAAACAAAAACATCATTCTCCTACAGAAATATAAATGTATGTTGACCAAACTCTACATACACTGAAGTAATCTAAGCAAGTTGATTGGCAGTCAAACTTGCCAACTATTAAAGGAGCTCAACCTCAAAATATTAAGCCTACCATCTATGTGTGAAAACACGAATTGTTTCCACTTTGAAAATTCCATTTGCTACTAATGCTTCTTGTGAGAGGTTGAAAGATTTTTTTTCAGAATCACTTTCTTTTCACTAGTGTTAGCACACTAGTATATTTAACAGAGACATTTACATGCTTTGCATTTTAAGTGCCTCGGAAATCCAAGCACAGAGCCTGCACATTTCCGCTGCACCATCAGATGTAATGAGTTATGGTACTATCGGCATGTTGATAAGCTATAGCCCAAAGAAGAACAAGAAGGAAGTATAAAAAATATGGCCAGAGGATGGGATAAAATTATCAGCTAGTGTGTTTTCCTGTTTGGTTTTAATCTACATTTAATTAAATTCTTATCTTCTGTGTACTTATGGTCGCATTTGAATGGCGAGACTGCATTCATTATGAATGGTAAAACTTAACTCAGAGAACATTACATGTGGCTTCTTTAAAAAAGAGAAGAAGAAAAACGCTGTCTTTATTCTTTATACTCAGGTCTTATAAAAAGAGACCAAACTCTCTCTTAGGTCAAGTGCAGTAGCACTTAACCTTTGGGTTAACTGATTTGGAAAAGTTGGACTTAAATCAATTTTTAATGCTATTTTTTATTTTTACAATTTGGAAATGTTATCAAATTCTGAGCTTGAACAGAGCTGGCAAGGGAAGCACTGAAGTGCATTAAGGAAATGCCTTCTTCATTCTTAAAAACAGAGATGATAACAGGAAGTTTTTATTAGTGCTGCAAAATGTGTGCATTAGTCTGCATCCTTAATTATTAAAATCATTACATTCCCTTGTTTTTATATGCTGAAATAAGAAAAAAAAATGCCTTAGTTACTATTTAAAGGTTTTTTTTTCCTTGTGTCACAGACTCTTTGAGTTCATTCAAGCATCCCTATATTTCAGAAAAAATCACACAATGCTTTGAACATAGCATTTGGTTACACACATACTGGTTTCATAGCGCTTCAGTTTTGTGCCAGGAATGTCAGGGCAAATTGAGAATATCCTGAAAACCACTGGTATCTGCAATAACAAGCAGGGTTTCCTAGGTCAACTTGAAGACTGTGTCAGCCTTAACAAAGGGAAACAGAGGCAATGTTTCTGATTGAGGTTTCAATGTATATTAATGAAGAAGTGAGGTTTGAGATCAGATTGGCTATCCCTATTGACCAAAATTCACCACAAGCTAGAACAAAACTTCTCCATAGTTACTATACTACACACACACACACACACACACACACACACACACACATGCTGAGAGAATACAAATGAATATGTCTCATATTTTTATAGCTTTTCTTAAAAGCAGTAGTTTATGAGTAGTACTTGTGTGCTAGTGAAATAATCACATTTCAAATGAGCGTGTGTTTTTACCCTGTTATTTTATGCAATGGGGAATACTAACCAGGAGAGGTTTAACATTCCAACTGAATGCTTAAATTTATTTATTTATTTATTTTTAGGTATTATTTTCTTTTTATAGATTAGAAAGTTGAGAGTCAATGAGATTACATAGCTTACTCACAGCTAGTAGGCGGCAGACCAGGATTCAGGTTCTTGTCTGTCTCTGTTCAAATACTTAATGCTTAAATTTAAACACATATAATTAAACAACGTAGTTACCAATGACATACTGGCATATTTCTCCCAAATATCATAAATACATTGGGAATGACTCCACTTTTGAAAGGAGCTGTAAACATCCCTACAATTGGGCCAAAAAAGTTTTTATCTGAAACACTGGACACTCCAAAACTTTGATGTCTAATAGGATGAAAAGACCTTCTATTAAGCTAGTGACCACTCATTTTCTCAGACTCCAAAGAGGAGAAAAGATTTTCAGTATATATCCCTTATACTTCAAAGGTTTCTTTTTAAAATAAGCATTTTTTTGGTTGGGCATTTATACAATTCAGCAGATGAAATGTCATTCTCTTGTACATAAGTGAACATTAAAATCACAACAGGGAAGAATTAAAAAAACAGTGATAAGGTGGTGCGGTGGTAAAGAATCTGCCTGCCAATGCAGGAGATACAGGAGATGAGGGTTCGATCCCTGGGTCGGGAAGATCCCCTTGAGAAGGAAATGGCAACCTACTTCAGTATTCTTGCCTAGAAAATTCCATGGACAGAGGAGCAACCTAGATGTACATCAGCAGGCAAAACAGAAAGCCCAGAGATAAATCCACGCACCTACGGACACCTTATCTTAGACAAAGGAGGCAAAAATATACAATGGAGAAAAGAGAATCTCTTTAACAAGTGGTGCTGGGAAAACTGCTCAACCACCTTTAAAAGAATGAAACTAGAACACTTTCTAACACCATACACAAAAATAAACTCAAAATGGATTATAGATCTAAATGTAAGATCAGAAAATATAAAGATCTTAGAGGAAAACATAGGCAGAACACTCTCTGACATAAACCACAGCAAGATCCTCTATGACCCACATCCCAGAGTAATGGAAATAAAAACAAAAATAAACAAATGGGACCTAATTAAACATAAAAGCTTTAGCACATCAAAGGAAACTATAAGCAAGGTGAAAAGGCAGCCTTCAGAATGGGAGAAAATAATATCAAATGAAACAACTAACAAAAAATTAATCTCCAAAATATACAAGTAACTCATGCAACTCAATACCAGAAAAATGAACAACTCAATCAAAAAGTGGGCCAAAGAACTAAACACACATTTCTCCAAAGAAGACATACAGATGGCTAATAAACACATGAAAAGTTGCTCAACATCACTCACTATTAGAGAAGTGAAAATCAAAACCACAATGAGTTATCATCTCACATAAGTCAGAATGGCTGCCATCAAAAAGTCTACAAAAAGTAAGTGCTGGAAACGAGCGTCCACAAAAAACAAGTGTGGAGAAAAGGGAACCCTCTTACACTGTTGGTGGGAATGCAAACTGGTACCGCCACTATGGACAACAGTGTGGAGATTCCTTAAAAATCTGGAAATAGAACTGCCATATGATCTAGCCATCCCATCGCTAGACATACACATCGAGGAAGTCAGACTTGAAAGAGACACATGTACCCAATGTTCACTGCAGCACTGTGTACAATAACTAGGACAAGGAAGCAACCTAGATGTCCATTAGCAGACAAACGAATAAGGAAGTGTGGTACATATACACAATGGAATATTACTCAGCTACAAAAAGAATATACTTGAGTCAGTTCTAATGAGGTGGATGAAACTGGAGCCTATTACACAGAGTAAAGTAAGTCAGAAAGAGAAATACCAATACAGTGTATTAACACATATATATGGGATTTAGAAAGATGGTAATGATGATCCTATATGCAAGGCAGTAAAAGAGACACAGATGTAAAGAACAGACTTTTAGATTCTGTGGAAGGCTAGGGTGGGACGATTTGAGAGAACAGCATTGAAACACGGATATTGCCATATGTAAAATAGATGACCAGTGCAAATTCGATGCATGAAGCAGGGCACTCAAAGCCGGTGCACTGTGACAACCCAGAGAGATGGGATGGGGAGGGAGGTGGGAGCAGGGTTCAGGATGCGGGGGACACATCTGCATCCGTGGCTGATTCATGTTGATGTATGGCAAAAACCACTACAATATTGTAAAATAATTAGCCTCCAATTAAAATAAATTCATGATCAATAATATTACATGGGTCGGTAGTGTTTTCCAGCAAGCATACTACCTTTCTGTAGTCCATTCATTCTCCAACACCCATTCCCCTTCCATTCTCTTAACTTTGCTTCCTTATTAACTAAGAAAATTGTAGTCATCAGAAGAGAATTTTATTTCCACCTTGACAGCACTCAACTATAGGTAATGTCCACACACTCTGCTGTTATGACTATTATTTTGGATGTGCTTACCATGCCTTTATTTAAAGCCACCTTCCACTTTGGTGTTAGTTACTCCCCATTTTTCCTGTAAGCCTCAATTTTTCAGTCTCAACGAGATCATTCCTATCAGAATGAAAACATCATACTTTTTTGTATGTATTTTTTTTGTATCTTTATTGTAAACAACAGCAACAACAAAAACCCTCTAACTCTTATTTATCTGCTCACATTTAAAGCAAGGGTTTCCCAGGTCGCGCAGGGGTGAAGAATCCACCTGCCAATGCAGGAGACACAACAGACACAGGTTAGATTCATGGGTCAAGAAAATCCCCTGAAGGAGGAAATGGCAACCTACTCTAGTACTCTTGCCAGGGAAATCCCATGGACAGAAAAGCCTGGTGGGCTACAGTCCATGGGTTTCGACACAACTGAGCTCACATGCTCTTCAAGATAATTAGAGATACCAAGGGAACATCTCATGCAAAGATGGGCTCGATAAAGGACAGAAATGGTATGCACCTAACAGAAGCAGAAGATATTAAGAAGAGGTGGCAAGAATACACAGAAGAACCATACAAAAAAGATCTTAATGACCCAGATAATCATGATCACTCACCTAGAGCCAGACATCCTGGAATGTGAAGTCAAGTGGGCCTTAAGAAGCATCACAAAGCTAGTGGAGGTGATGGGATTCCAGTTGAGCTATTTCAAATCCTAAAAGATGACACTCTGAAAGTGCTGCATGCAATAGGCCAGCAAATTTGGAAAACGCAGCAGTGGCCAAAGGACTGGAAAAGGTCAGTTTTCATTTCAGTCCCCAAAAAAGGAAATGCGGAAGAATGCTCAAACTACTGCACAATTGCACTCATCTCACACACTAGTAAAGTAATGCTCAAAATTCTCCAAGCCAGGCTTCAACAATACTTGAACCATGAACTTCCAGATGTTCAAGCTGGATTTAGAAAAGGCAGAGGAACCAGAGATCAAATTGCCAACATCTGCTGGATCATCAAAAAAGCAAGAGAGTTCCAGAAAAACATCTATTTCTGCTTTATTGACTATGACAAAGTCTTTGACTGTGTGGATCACGACAAACTGTGGAAAATTCTGAGAGATGGGAATACCAGACCACCTGACCTTCCTCTTGAGAAATCTGTACACAGGTTGGGAAGCAACAGTTAGAACTGGACATGGAACAACAGACTGGTTCCAAATAGGAAAAGGAGTACGTCAAGGCTGTATATTGTCACCCTGCTTATTTAACCTATACGCAGAGTACATCATGAGAAACACTGGGCTGGAAGAAGCACAAGCTGGAATCAAGATTGCCGGGAGAAATATCAATAACCTCAGATATGCAGATGACACCACCCTTATGGCAGAAAGTGAAGAAGAACTAAAGAGCCTCTTGATGAAAGTGAAAGAGGAGAGTGAAAAAGTTGGCTTAAAGCTCAACATTCAGAAAACTAAGATCATGGCATCTGGTCCCATCACTTCATGGCAAATAGATGGGGAAACAGTGGAAACAGTGGCAGATTATTTTTCTGGGCCCCAAAATCACTGCAGATGGTGACTGCAGCCTTGAAATTAAAAGACGCTTACTCCTTGGAAGAAAAGTTATGACCAACCTAGATAGCATATTAAAAAGCAGAGACATTCCAACAAAGATTCATCTAGTCAAGGCTATGGTTTTTCCAGTAGTCATATATGGATGTGAGAGTTGAACTGTAAAGAAAGCTGAGCACTGAAGAATTGATGCTTTTGAACTGTGGTGTTGGAGAAGACTCTTGAGAATCCATTGGACTGCAAGGAGATCCACCCAGTCCATCCTAAAGGAAGTCAGACCTGAATATTCATTGGAAGGACTGATGTTGAAGCTGAAACTCTTAACACTTTGGCCACCTGATGAGAAGAAATGACTCATTTAAAAAGACCCTGATGCTTGGAAAAATTGAAGGCAGGAGGAGACAGGGATGACAGAGGATGAGAATGCTGCACAGCATCATTGACTTGATGGACATGAGTTTGAATAAACCCCAGGAGTTGGTGATGGACAAGGAAGGTTGGTGTACTGCAGTCCATGGGGTTGCAAAGAGTCAGACACGACTGAGCTGAACAGAACTGAACTGAGCACACATGCAGCAGTAGCATTTAAAGCAAAACTCCTTGAAATACTTTCCTCTTTTTGTGCTCTCTTAGTTGAACATTTCAACAGCGCTTACTTCAGCATCTATTGGTTTTCTTGTCAATATCATCAAAGTGAAAGTGTAAGTCGCTCAGTCATGTCCGACTCTTTGCAACCCCATGAACTGCACATTCCATGGAATTCTTCAGGCCAGAATACTAGAGTGGGTAGCTTCTCCCTTCTCCAAGGGATCTTCCCAACCCAGGGATCGAATCCAGGTCTCCCGCACTGCAGGCAGATTCTTTACCAACTGAGCCACAAGGGAAACCCAAGAATACTGGAGTGGGTAGCCTATTCCTGCTCCAGTGGATCTTCCCAAGCTAGGAATTGAACTGGGGTCTCCTGCATTGCAGGCGGATTCTTTATCAACTGAGCTATCAGGGAAGCCCGGATATCAGCAAAGCCATTGCTAAATCCCGTTTCTTGGATCTTGTCTTACTTCAACATCAGAAAAACAGAAAACAGTTTCTCTGTGAAAACTTTTCTGCCCTTGGCTTTCCCTCAGCACCGTCTCCTGGTTCTTCCAATCTCACTGGCAGCTCCTTCTCAGTTTCCTTCGCTCAGGGTCTTCTGAGTTCATTTGCCACACTTCCCTCCTCCTTCATTTTGTCCGGGCACTCTAGGTTGCCCTGCTGTTCATGAAACATGCCAATGCATTCTTGCTTCTACCGTGGATATTCCTGCCTAAGACAATTTCATGACTAGACTCTTTATTCCCTTTAGAATTTCTCCAATGCCCCCTTCTAAATAAGGTCTTCCTTCACCATCTTATTTTATTTTGCCACACCAGCAGCATGTGGGATCTTAGTTCCCCACCCAGGGATCGATCCTGTGTCCCCTGTATTGGGAGCACAGAGTTTCAACCACTGGATCACCAGGAAGTCCTACTATCTTATTTTAAATTTCAAACCTCCCTCTGGGTTTTTTCTGACTTCTTTTTTCTCTATAATGCTTTTAAACATTTAACCAAGGATACATTTTGTGTCTTTATTTATCATCTTCCTCCTCTCTTGGGATATGAACTCTTAAGGGAAGAGGTTCACTGCTGAATTTGGTGTCTAGGACAACACCTATCACACATAATAGGCCTGCAGTGACGATTTACTGGGTAAATAAAGTAGACCACTATTTTAACTTTTTATTACGCTTTTATGTTCTATAAGAAAATGGTTTTCTGTCTATTTTCCATGACTCTGAAATGATTATATTTATATATTAGTGTGCTGGACTTTTGTGGTATTTTACTAATATAGAATTGCACACCCATAATTAAAGCTAATTTTACTATTTTTACAATGTGATTTGGCTTTAGGGTGTATTTCTATGCTATTAAAATTATTTACCATTATCTTTTTTATTGTTTTATTCTTCATATTGCATTAGAATGAGCACTAATATGTTGGCATCAGCCACAGCTCTTATATTTACATTGATTAATTCTTTTTGAACCCCTCTTCTTCTTCTCTCTGTGTTTTTATCTTTGCCAGAGATGGGAGAGGATGATAAAAGCATGTTTGTGAAATATTTTATTTCTGATAGACAGACCTATGTGAGGCAAATGGATTTAAACGCTGCATAATAGTTGCCATTTCTGAACCCAGTTTTGACTGTCTGTGAAGCATGTAATAAAATTAAGAAGAGCATAAAGATTGGATTTGGGTGGATTACCTTGTCTTCAGGATCGATTATTTTGACCTAAGTCCATTAGCCAAAGTGTCCCCATATTAAGGAGCATTTTTCACATTTTAAGCCAAATACAATAATTTCTGGAGTTAGGAGAGCATAAAGGGAAAAGAAAAGGGGGTCATAAGGAAGCAAACTTGTAGACAGAAACACAAACTTCAGCCCTCCATGAAACAGACCTGAAAGCATGACACTATTATTTGTATTGGCAGCGCTTCCCTTACAAATTGTTGGCTTTTTTTGCACCAACCTCTAACCCACCATTTCTGAAACATTCCTAAGAAGACTTGAAAGACACTGTTAAAAGCATATCTGCCCAGAAGCCCTGGAAAAACTATAGCTGCAAAGTGTCTTTACTGTTTATATAAGAGCAATCAAAGGTATCAACAAGCAAGACAGCTGAAAGTGCTCTCTCAGAAAAAGAAAGCAAAATTGATCCAAACTGAATATTTCTATGAAACGGGTTACAGGGAATTCTGCAGCCAAGTAGGCATCCCCCATATGCTTGTGTATTCCTCCCTATAAACATGAATATTCATAAATACAATCCCAGTAGATGGGAACAACCTAAGTAAATTACTGAACGTTAGGAATAGAAGAAAAACCTTTAATGCAATTCAAGTACCCACACGGACCTGGACGGTTGGCATCAAATAACTGGACAAAAATATTACAACTACATTGACTTCAGTTGTTATAATCTGTGACTGAGTTGTTTGATCTGTATTATTTACCATGGTAAAGGTGAAAAGTTGTTACTTGACCATTCTTTAATGCTACTCTTGCTAAAATCTATAGTCTTTTCCCCCTTTTCCGCTTAAACTGAGGTCAGAGAACAGAGAATCATTTGAAGCGTGCATTATTTTACAGCAGTGTTCTCAGAGGTTACTGAGGCAGTCACTCTTCTCCTTAAGGACCTGGCACTTAAATATTTTATTTCTTTACTGGAATTTGTTGTTGTTGTTGTTATTTACTTCTTAAGTTTGTCACTGTCCCTGCTGCCAACAAACACTTCACTTTCTAATTCAATGTCAGCTGGGAAATCAACTAACCAGTCTGTATAGATTGTATCTAAATTAAGAGTTCATGAATTCTCAGTGAAGATTTGACATGCTCTTACAGTGATAAAGTGTTAGACTAAAATACAATACAGTTGTGATATCTAACCAAAGTTTGGTTTTTTAAAGCAAAATCTATATTTGCATCTATTGAAATGTATGCCTACATGTACATTTAGGTGTTTTTGTTTGTTTTCTCATCTTTCTAGGTTGCTGGCCCTGTTCTGGAACAATGCAAAAATATGTAGAAGATATATATCTACATTACATATTACTGTAGTATTTGCTCACGAGAGCACCCTCCACAACAAAACATTAACATTTAAAAGTTATATTGGGGAGGAGCTTCTTGATTAGAGAAGGCCAAGGTGCAAGCCTCTTCTGTGGTCCCCATCTGGTTTACCCTACACCAGCTGCCTCTGCCAGGCCACCCAAATTTGACCCTAACAAGATTAAAGTTGTATACCTGAGGTGTTCCAGTGGGAAAATCAGTGTCACAGGTACCCTGGCTGCCACAGTCATTCTCTTGGATCTGTCTCCAAAGGAGGTGGGTGATGACATGGCCAAGACAACTGGTGAAAAGTTGGGAGTACAGTGAAACTGACCATTCAGAACAGGCAGGCCCAGGTTGAAGTGGTACTCTCTGCCCCTCTCTGAACATCAAACCATTCAAGGACCACCCAGAAATGAAAAAAAAGCAGAAAAACTTAAAGTTCAATGGAAATAAGGTTTTTGATGAGATTGCAAATATTGCCCGACTGATGCAGTACCAACCTTCGGCCAGAGAACTCTCTGGAATCATTAAAGAGACCTTGGAGGCTGCCTAGTTTGTGGGCTGCAACGCTGAGGGCTGCCACGCATGTGACATGACCGATGATACTGGCGGTGGGGTAGTGGAATACCCAGTAATTAAGACTACAGAGAAAAATATTTTGATAAAGGGTCATTGATAACCAAAAAGAAATATGGAATATTCAAATAGTTACAGGGAAGTCATATCAACTCTTCATGAAATATGAAGATACTTTGGTAGCAATTCTTCTCAGATTTATGCTCAATGTGGTCATGCATGCAGACCACCTGTCTACTAAGTCTGAGGTTGTGAACTAAAGTCGTGAAGAAGGCCACAGACAAACTTCAATAGGTTCATGAGCACCCTAAATGTTATGCAATATCACATGTGTATATGCACACATTTTATCTGAATGAATTAAAAATGTTGTAAGAAAAAACTTTGAAATACTTAATGACCAAAGACAAACTCTAAATAAATTGATGAAATAATAGTAGTTAAATTAGTTTATTATTCAATGTGAGAGTGACTGATATTCTATCTGGCATTAATTAAAATAGAGATATTGCTTATAGAACAAATGTCTGTATGGACTTGCATTGCATTTGTAGAAGAAACAGTTCTTGTGTACAGAAGCAGAATTCAAATGTTTAGGTAGTGAAGAAGTTACCTAATAAATTACAATATTCTTGTGGAATGATGCTTCCATGTGTAGCCAATCATTGGGAAACCCAATAAATAACCCAAGCACCAATAAATCCTCAAGTGTTTATTAATTTCTTACTCTGCTTCTAGGGGGTCTGTGCAGTGGTGATAATATGACTCATAGGTTTGTCTGAACAATTATCAATATGCTTGGCATTTTATTCCACAGTGTGGAAGAAATGAAAGAAATTAATAAACGTCAACTGCTAGCCCTGTGTACTAACTATTGAAAAAAATTCTTTATTTTTATCTGCTTACTTTTCAAAGGATGCCAAACTGGTTCCTTATGAATGTGATACCCATTGGGGCTAGTGTTAATACAGTAAATTAGACTATCCTGAAGTGTACTGGAGGCTCAAGGTCAAAGCCAGTTTGTACTGAAATGAATATTAACTTGACTAATGTTTCCAAATGTCTAAACTGCAGAGGTATACTAGAAGTTTACAGATGTATCTTTTATTTGAATTCATGTTCCTTCTGTGTTCTCTACACTTAGGGTATCCAATTTTAGATTATAAATGTATTGGCATCTGCAATGTGATTTGATTTCTACTTTAGTTCATTAAAATTGTAACCATCATGGGATACTAAAATTTCACTAGATTAGAGAAACAATATCAATGCTTTTAAACTGGAAGATGTGTAAAATCGATACTTAAAATATCTCTTAATTAAAGAAGCAAGCTAAAGTGACATATCATCTTTAACTTGTTATCGCTAACATTACTTTTGTCTACAAGTTGGGATAATCATCTTTCTAGGTGCTTACAAAGATGTTACATTTCTGAAAACAAGATAAAATAGGTATTTACTTTTCTTGAAGGTCCTCATGAGAAGGATTAACACAGTTTGCTGTGTGTTACTGGTCTACCTACTGGATAGACACATCCCAGGAGACACAATTTGGACTCATATGCTTCCCAAGTGGTACAGCGGTAAAGAATCCGCCTGCCAGTGCAGAGGATTCAGGAGACAGAGGTTCGATCCCTGGGTTGGGAAGATCCCCTGGAGAAGGAAATGGAAACCCTTTCCAATATTCTTGCCTGGAAAATTCCACACACAGAGCAGTCTTTGAGGGTTACCACAGGGTTGCAAAGATTTGGACACAATTTAGCAACTAAACAACAACAACAATACATAAAACAGCAAAAATGTTTCTTCCTTCCTGCCAACAGCTTAACACTCACATTTCCATCCATAAAGAAGTTGGAAGGACTTAAAACTGATTCAGATTATATGTTTATGATGACATGATCACTGGATTTTTGGTGGTATTTCCTTACACTTTATTTTTAAAAATTTAAACCACTTTATTGAGGTAAGATTGGCTTACAAAAATCAACATATTTAATGAATACAACTTGATGAATTTGAAGACAAGGCTACATCTTACGTATTATTCTGAAAATTTAACAAGGTCTGCTTTTAAAACCCACTTCTACAATATTGTCTGTTAATTAAAATTCTTCTTAAAAATAACCAATATTTTATATACAGTGGAGTCTCACGGGGCTTCCCAGAAGGCAATAGAGGTAAACAACCTGCCTGCCAATGCAGGCGATGAAAGAGATGTGTGTTCAATCCCTGGGTCTGGTAGATGCCTGGGAGGAGGGCACGGCAACCCACTCCAGTATTCTTGCCTGGAGAATCCCTTGGACAGAGGAGCCTGGTGGGTTACAGTACACAGGGTTGCAAAGAGTTGGACGTGACTGAAGCGACTTAGCACATATACATGGAGTCTCATGATCTGTTCTGTGTGTGTTAGCCGCTCAGTCGTGTCCAACTCTTTGTGACCCCATGGACTGTAGCCCGCCAGGCTCCTCTATCCATGGAATTCTCCAGGCAAGAATACTGGAGTGGGGTGCCATTCCCGTCTCTGGGGAACCTTCCCAACCCAGGGATAGAACCTGGGTCTCCCTCACTGCAGGCAGATTTAGAATTTTAACCATCCTAGCCATCAGGGAAGCCCCCATGATCTGTCCTAAATAGAGGTTTTAAAATTTTTTCATATTGGAAAGGAAACTGCTATTAAAATGATAAAAATTGAGTTGTTTTTGTAAATAGAGTAAATCAGGTTAATTTTTCAATTAAAAAATAAAAAAGACAAAGCAAAGAACTTCACCACAACTTTAAAATCTGTAACATACAATGTATCCAAGACATTTTTCCTCTGTACTGCGTTAGTTGTCTAAAAGCAACAGTATCATTTCTTTCTGTAAGGGCACATTTTCATATTTTCACCAAAAACTGCTAGCAAATCACAAATTTTCTATTCACTTTTTTCAGCCAGCAACAAATTACAAATCCCGCAGGGATATTTTCCAAATATATAAATTTATAAGCCTCATACTAAAGGGACAGGTTATCATATTTATTGACTAGGTAACAAAATAGTCACAGAAATCCGGAAAAAGAACTATAAAAGAGGTTCCTTGCAGACCTCATCTGGAGTGAGGAAAGTAGAATGATTATCAAAACTGAACTAGGAGGAGAGTTAACATGTGTTGCCTGACTGAGTCAAGTCTCTGAATGAAAAATTCTTAAGCCATGACCATCTTGCAAGCTCAGAGACACTGATGAAGCTATAAAGCAACAACCTCTTGTGACTTTAGAAGTTTCTGATTTATCAAGTATTGAGAAGCATGGGATAGGAGCCAAATGAGCCATCCTTAATCCAGTGCAGAGTGTAGTCTAGGCAGTTAGGAATTGCAGTTTTGTGAAGCCTACAAAACGGAGGACTCGCCCATCTCCCATGTACTTGCTGTCTTCCGAATATTTCTCTGCAGACAGCATTTTTTTTTTTCTACAACTCAACTTGCTCAAAGAGAAACATAAAACATTTGGCATTTCCTTAAATATTTTGGAATTTCCTGGTAACATAAACATTTAGAAAAATGTTCATATATAGAATTCTTTGCTTATAAACAGATATATAAAACTATTTGTAAATACAGCTTCATTTTACAGTGACATGAAATGGCTCAGATGCAAGGCTATTTCTGGAGTACGTAGGGACAAGAGTCATTGCTAGTGGGGTTCTAGATAAAATACACTGCAACTCTTCCTTTTGCATTTATTCAGGAGAAATAATTTTAAACAGACATTAAGCATAACTCCATGGAAGCAAAACGCCCTATGACATGGAGCTGTGTAGCCTAAAGATGGAAGATGAGAGAGAGGACTGTTGTTGGACGATGACTGTGCACTGTGGCTCGTAGGGTAGACGTCCTTCTT